>NW_025335268.1:65724792-66175078 GCF_004798865.1 Varanus komodoensis
CAAATACTTTGGCCACCTAATGAGAAGGAAGGACTCCCAGGAGAAGAGCCTAATGCTGGGAACAATAGATGGCAAAAGAAGAAGGGGACGGCAGAGGATGAGGTGGCTGGATGGAGTCACTGAAGCAGTTGGTGTGAGCTTGAGTGGACTCTGGGGGATGGTGGAGGACAGGAAGGCCTGGAGGAATGTTGTCCATGGGGCCACAATGAGTCGGACACAACTTTGCAACTAGCAACAACTGTTTAAATATAATCAGCACAAATTGTGCCAAGATAATTTTTGTATGCACTGACAGGAAATAGAAAGATCGATCCCAATCCCATATGAGGGGGGACCCATAAAACCCCCAGGAATTATCTTCTGGAGGGCAGGCCCCTGGTAGTACAGGCTTCCCCCACTAGGTGAGTGGCCTAGGAACTCATCAGCATCATGTACCCAACTGGGTTGCTGTGAGAGGCTGTGTTTGCCTTCAGTGAGGGTTGTTTGTGTTTTGTTTTGTTTTTAGAGACTCTTTCAAAGTGTTTGCCTAGTTTGTGATTTACATGAACAACGTGTGGCTGTGAAATTTTGTTTAGTTGAGTATTCAGTCGTTTTTGACCAAAAATGGAATCACCCATGAGTCCCACCCTCCCTATTGACCCGATCTCATGCCGTGTAACTTTTCTTTTTTTGTTTCCCCAGATGAAAACAGTCCTCAAAGGGAAACATTTTGATGCTATGGAAGAGGTGAAACAAAATTGATGAATTCAAAACCAGTTTTGAGCAGTGGAAAAAAATCTTGATAGGTGTGTTGCATTAAACAAAGGATACTGTAAAGGTGACTGAAGTCTGAACATGTAAAAATACATGCATGATTTTTTAAAAAATAAACCCCTGGGATTTTTTTGTTTGTTTTGATCTGCCCTCATATATGAGTCAGGCTATGTGCTGCACTATGTCCAACACACTGCCATCTGTGACCTCAGACTTGCTTGAGCTCCACCCAGCATGGCCTGTGGTGGGGGCCAGGAGAGCAAGAGATGGGGAGAAAGCTGAACATGGACCTGAACCTCCATGTCAAGAATGCTTTTCCTGGACTGGCTCAGGACCTTGTGGCCACCATGAGAGTATGCTGGTGACACCTAGCTCTATAGCTCATTTTCATCTAACCCAGGTGAGGTGGTTTCCATCCTGAATCACTGCCTGAGCTCAGTAGTGGACTGGATGAGGACCAAGAAATTAAAACTCAATCCGTATTAGGCAGAGGTGCTGCTGGTGGATAGTCCACCTGTCCAGAGGGTGAGCCTTCAACCTGTCCTGCATGGGGTTGCACTCCCCCTGAAGGACAGGGCTCGCAGCTTGGAGGTGCTCCTGGCCCCAAAACTATCGCTTGAGTGGTGGGTAGGCTCAGTGGCCAAGAGAGCCTTCTTTCAGCTACATCTAATTTACCAACTGCAGCCCTACTTGGACAGGCAAAACCTAGCCACAGTCACACAGGCTCTGGTAACTTCTCAGCTTGACAGGAGGGGGCTGCCCTTGAAGGCGCTCTGGAACCTCCAACTGGTACAGATAGGGTGGCACAACTGTTGGTTTGCATGCCCATATCACCCCAATATTATATCAGTTACATTGGCTACCAGTTTTGCTCTGGGCTCAATTTAAGCTGCTTGTGCTAACATAAAACCCTAAATGGCTTAGGAACAGGATACCTGAAGGACCTCCAGCTCCCATATATAACTACCCAGTCCCTAAGATCTGGTCAGGAGGCCCTTCTGAGAGAGCCATCCTTCAAGGAGGTAAAGAGGATGGCAAATAGAAGAGGGGCCTTCTCAGTGGCTCCCCTCCCCATTTATGGAATGGCCTTCCAAAATAGTTCTCCTGGTGCCATCATTACAAACTGTTCAGAGCCAGGCAAATACACTCCTCTTCTCCAATTTTAATAATTGATTTTATACTTGAATATTATTTATACTGTTTTACTTTTAATATATTTAACTTATTGATATCTGACCTCAGCTGCATAGTTCTCTGCTTTATTGTAGGTTGTTTTTATTATTCCTGTTTTATTTAATATTGCAATCCACTTGGAGAGTCTTCGGACTAATATAGCAGAATATTAGTTGAATGAATGAATGAATGACTAAATAAATCAATAGGGATTTAAATAATTCCAAGGAAAGTGTCACATTCTCTTGCCCTTGCTGTCTATTCAGTGTGTGGGCACATGCAACTATAATTATTTCTGCGCAAAGCCTTACACCTTTTAAAGTAATTTTAAAAACTTTGTTACTGTCCTGCTTTCCCAAGAATTTCAGGCTGGTTTTTATCTGGGTGCTCCAACATAGTGTCCTCCAGGTGTATTGGACTGCTCTCATCAGTTCCTGGCTGAAGGGCCAACGGTCAGGAACACTGAGACTAACATCCAGAGCATACCAAATTGTACAGTGGATGTCATCTAAGGTCTTTTCAAATGCATCATCACAACTGTGTGTGTAGCCTTGCGAGGAAGGCTAGAGTCTGTAAGAGAGTAGCTTGCTTAATGGTGTCCAAGGGAGCTGCACTAAGATCTCCCAGGTGCGACGCGCTGCATCACATCTAAATAGCATTCTATCTTCATCCTAGATACACTTCCTACAAGGAAATTTATCTCGCGCCCTTTTGTTCATCAGTCTTCTGAATATGCATATGGATGGTGGAAGAAACGACCAATACTTTTCAACCCCAGTACTGACTCTATCAAATTCACTCTGTCCATTCACTGAGTCTGCATAGGCACAGGTAAACTGATTTTGCCTTTGAGTTAGTGAATACAGGCATTAGGAAATCAACTTGGGGTTGAGCTATTTTTGCCCGCAGACAGATGTCAAGATTTAATCCAAATTATCTGCTTAGAATTAAATGCAAATTATACTGAATTAAAGTAGAGTAAAAATAGATTTTTTAAAAAAGAAATGAAGTACAAAGTCAACTTCTCCTGGCAGGATACAAGTGGTTTTAAAATCTGCCGCTGACTTTAGCCAAGGAGTCCATCTAGAGCGAGTGTTGCTCTTCCCTTTCCTCTTTCCTTGCTGAGGCACTCTGTGGTGCTTTAGAGCAGGCTGATCCTCTGAAGTTATAAAACTTCTAATTTACCTTCTTAAATGAAAGGAAAAGCTTGAAAGCTGTCCAGCTGACTCTGATGAAGAGTAGCACACAATGGTCAAAATGGAATGGAAGCAAACCGTGCTGCTCTTTCAAATCTTGCACATGTGACTGTAAGTAGCTGAACTTCAAAAGCCAGAGACCCTTTTTTGCACCCCCACCTATATGTGTATTGGCTGAGCCACATTTTAAGTGACTACAGGGATGCTTTCAAGTCAACATAAAGAAGAAGAAGAGGAAGAAGAAGGAGCAAATGCAGGAACACTGATTGACTCCCAATTTCTCCTTTAAAAATGCATTGAAAATAACTGAGCTTTGTGGCTTCTATTCATTCTAGGTTGAACTGGGTTCACTCAAATGATCATTAAAAATGTATTTTTAAAGATAAAAACTGATTATTGCGTCTGTGAATGTAAGCATTTAGGTATAATACAAATAGACCAGGGAAAGATCACCTCAACCCTGATCCTTAGCATCTTTACTCAGAAGAAAGCCACTCATATGAATGAGACTTATCTCCCCATTGCTAGCTTTGCATTCTTAATGACTACGAGATGCCTGAAGGGATGCTGGTCCCAATGATAAGAAACACAGTTGCATCTGTAGGGGCAGGATCATTCTTAGTCTTCTGGCATGATATCATATTGCATTAATGACTCAGTCCTAGAGGTCATATGTAGAACCAGCAGTGGAGATACTCTTGGACCCTGGCTCTTCTATATGTGTTATCTGTCCCCATGTGCCATATAGATCTGAGCCCATGAGGATTCAGGATGAAGAGAAAAAGAAGGCAAAGGAATTGGTTCTACAAAACATCCTCTTGCACACTCCCAAGGAGGGGTTTGAGCTTGTTGTAGTCCTTAACTTACATCTCAAAGCTTCTTCCTGCTTGAGTCCATATCTCACTGAGAACCAGTGTGTTGTCGAGCTGAGAGAACTGGCCTAGGACTCAGGAGATCTGGGTTCTAGTCCCCATTCAGCCATGTAGTTTGTCGGTTGACCTTGCGCAGGTTATGGACTCTTAGACTAAACTAGCTTGCAGGATACCTCACAATGGTACCCTGCAACCAATAGCTTTCACAACCACAATGTTGTTGTGAAGAGAAATGGAGAAGAAAAGAACCTTGGGTTCCTGGCAAAAAGATAAAAGGTTGGGTGTAATGTAGTAGTAATAGTCATAATATCAGATATTGGGGGGGGGGGGGTTGTACCTTGCTGTGAAAATCCATCAGATCCAGTACTTTTCCAAATGAATACATCATTTGTGTGTATCTTTGAAATGTACCTAGAATTGATTAAATGTACCTAGTCTCCCATTGACTAAAGGTCTTTGTGCACAAACTAATAATTCATTTATTATTATTGATGTCATTTGTATACTGCCCATAGCTGAACTTCTCTGGCTGGTTTTCAAAAAAGTATAAAAACAATAAAATACAATAGATTAAAAAACATAAGAATTTAAAACTAATTTAAGATGACATAAAAGAACATTAAAGGGCAATAAAAGCACAATTAAAAGACCTGGCCAAGAGTAAATGAATGGCAGCTGGCTAATTGTGTCAGGCCCCTGAATGACCAGGGATGATTTATAGGCTTCCATAAAGAGGGCTATCCTAACTTGAAGCGGAAAAGAAGGCAAATTTGGCACCAGGCAGGCCACAGCAGGGAGGTCATTCCAAAGATGGGAGCCACCACTGAAAAGGCCCTCCTGCTAGTTGCCACCCTCCAAGCCTCTCGAGGGGTTGGTGCCCAAAGGAAGCCCCAGAGGCTGCATGTAATGTCTTGTTGGATTGGCATTGGGAGAAGCACTCCAACAGGTATTATGGTCTCAAGCCATGTATGTACTTATCAGTTAAGATCAGCATCTTGAATTGGGATTGGAAGTAGACAGATAGTAAATGCAGGTGGGCCGGAACTGGTCTTATATGGGTGCCAGTTATCAACCTAGCTGCTGCATTCTGCATGAGCTGAAGCTTCTGAACTGTCTTCAAAGGCAGCCCCACGTAGAGTACATTGTAGTAATCTAGTTTAGAGAGTACTGGAATACAGATTTCTGAAGCCAGACTATCCCTATCCAGGTAGGGGCACAGCTGGGCTACCAGCCAAAGTTGGTCGTAGGCATTTCAAGCCACTGATGCCACCTGAGCCTGAAGTGAAAAGATGGATCAAGGAACACCCCCAAGCTATGAACCAGCTCCTTCAGGAAGAGTGTGACCCTGTCTACAAGCGGTTGAATGCCCCCATCTGGTCAAAGGAAGCACTCACCAACAGCATCTCAGTCTTGTCTGGATTGAGTTCATTTTGTTAGTCCTTATCCAATCCATTATTGTAGCCAGACACCAGTTTAGTACATCTACAGACGATGAAATTCATTAGAGCTACATGTCATCAGCATGCTGATGGCAACACACTCAAAGACTCCAAATGACCCCACTCAGTGTCTTCATCTAGATGTCAAAGAGCAAGGGGGACAGAAGAGACTCCTGGGGAACTCTTGGCTGGAGAATCCATGGGACTGAACAATTGCATGCATTTTTCATGCACATTTTTAACTGTGTACAAACACACATTATTTATTTATTTATTTAAAACATTTCTATGCCGCCCCATTCGCCGAAGCCTCAGGGCGGCTCACAACATTACTGTCAAACACATTCTTTTGGCTCTGTGAATCATACTGCAGACATAGATTTTGATTAGGTTACACTGAAGGTCTCCAGAATCCATTCTTCTCATATTCACTACATGTGATGTGGTAAACGGACACAACTTGTGTGCTCACCAGGAACTGAGACTCAGGGCCATGACAAAGTGGACTGGAGTCCAGGAAGCCAAGTCCAGCAATTCTGATGGATTCCCACCCCCGGAAATGGATTTTTCACACATCCCTAACTTTGACTGCAGATTGTGTCTGAGTTCAGGCTCAGTCCAGGTGTGAACTCAGTAGAACTTGATCAAAAATGAACTAAACTGAATTCTCATGCATCTTTATTCTCTCTCTCTCTTTTTTTCTTTCCGATTTATATCCTGCCTTTTTCCTACAAAGGACTCAAGGCAGCTCACATCATTCTCCTCCTTCATCTTATCTCCACAACAACAACCCTGTGAGGTAGGTTGGGCTGAGAGTCTGTGACTGGCCCAAAGTCACCCAGTTGGCTCCATGGCTGAGCGGGGACTAGAACCCAGATCCTCTGAGTCACAGTCCCATGCTCTTAACCACTACGCCACACTGGCTCTTTCTGGAGAAGTGTGTGTTTGTGTGTGTTGCATGTGGGTTTCATGCTGTAGGGCAGAACCAGTGCCTCGTTAGCATTTTTTTGTTAGAACTCAAGCCACCTCCTACCAACCATAAGCCATTTACTTGCCTAAAAATGGCTTTTTTTAAATCTTTTACCCATATGTAGAGAGATACATGTGGCACGGGCAGTGGGTGAGGGGGATAGATCACAAAATCCATTTCCCAATTGAAGTCTAGACCTGATTCAAGGTGCTAGTACTAACATTCAGAGCACTCAGTGGCTTGTGGCCAGACTTTGTACCTACTCAGACCCTGAGGTCATCTCTGGGGGTCATCTTGTTCAGGATCCTGCTCCAAAGGAAGTGAGGTGGGTGGCTACTAGGAGAAGGGTCTTTTCAGCTGTGGCACCCTGGCTATGGAATGAACTCTCCAAAGAGGGAAGCCTGGCACCTACTCTGCATTCTTTTTGACACAGGTAAAATCATTTTTATTTTCCCAGTATCTTAACAGTTAATTTTATTTTTAATACTGCATTTTATCCTGTACCAGTTGTTAATCCTCTATGCTGATTCAGTTGCTATTGCTGTGGTTTCATTGTCTTATGTTAATTTTTGTTGTTTGTGTGTTTTTATCTTTTGTTAATTTCTCAGAGAGCCTAGGCTATTGGGCAGTATAAAAATGAAATAGCTAGATAGATAGATAAGCCAGGAGTTGTTTTAAAGGCATATTGAATTTTTTTCAACAAACTCACACATGAATAGACACCCTCCCTCTCCAAAAATAAATCTACAACTCCCAGCTAGCATGGGAACCTGGCTGTAGGACTTTTCCTATTCAAGTGTGCATAGCATTGACTCTTTACCCAGCACTGTCTCTGCCAATGCTTCATACATGTAGAAGGGCATGAGAAGCAAAGTACATGAGTATTTGTCTACACTGTGAAGGAATGCAATTGTGATTTCTATAATGTCATGAAGACAGTTCAAATATTGAGTTTGTAATAGGTGAGGAAAGACAATATTATATTTTAATGTCCATTTTGTACTTTAGAATCTCAGTTACAGTTTACAGTCCTATAAACGTATTTCCCTTTAAATCACACGGAGGAGCTTGCACTTGTCTGACAATTAGTACTGAACTTTGTTTTCCGCAGCTGTATATTATACGCACAGATAGCATTTTGGTACCTCTCAAATGCTCAAATAATGATGTTTCATTAGTCCTGCTCTTGCAACTATAAATAGGCTTATTTCTGATGATAGACCGTGGCAAGTAAACGACCTCATTTGTCCTTGTCTCAAGGCAGTCTTGCCAAAGGGAAAAAGAGGGACTGCCAGAAATCTTTTACCTTTAATCTATGCCTTTAAATTTAATGTTTCTCATTTATTTAAAGCTCCCCCTTGGAGAATGCTGAGAAATATTTAAGTCTTATTTCTGACATTATTCTTCCTTACCTACTGGACTGCAGTCCCATATCCATCTTCTCATGATAGGTTCCATTTTCCCATTTAGAGGGCATTTCCATGATTTCCTTTTACAGCCACCAGTATTAACTTCTGTAACCCCCATTTGATTTACCAGGAACTATAAGCCTCTTGGTATTATTATCATCATTTCTGCAGCACACAGGTCCCGAATGGAGTCTTTGCTGAGACACGGAACAGGCAAGGAAGCCTGTCCATTGAAGTAGGAAGACAGTTGTCATAATAAAGCTGCTAAAAGCAACCTCCCAAGGATATGAGGTGGGCTGCGTAAGGTGTGGAACACTGCTAAACCAAGCGGGTTGCTTGCCATGGCACGGGGAAGGAAGGAGCAGCCATGGGTACAGTTATTTAAATAGCCACAATATGAAGGGGAGGCATAACCTCTATAATTGAATTGAATGGGGTTAATCCCATGATACGTTCTTTCAACTATATTCACAATAGGCTCTTCTGAAGAGGGACTTACAACTCCCTGCGAAAGAATCACCTGAATGTTAACAGCTTTTGCAGATACAAAACACTCGCCTCAGAACGCCATAATTTCGACCCACACGCCTCAATTCCTCTCTAACTTTCTAATCACTCCTAGTGTATTAAGAAGGCCATTTTTCTTTGAATATAAAGGGATTCATCTGTTGTCCAGATCAAGTCTTTCCCTGGCCTCCTAGGCTAGAGGATGAGATGAAAGTCGTATGGAGCTATGCGCAGCTGTCACACAGCTTGATCGAAAGATGCATGAAAACAAGATGGATTCCCCCCACCCCATTTTTGCAAAGATAAAGTGTAGCCAACAGAAGAACAGAGGGAGGCATCAATTGTAGGAATGAGAAGGGAGGCAGCCTAGTAGGTGCATGAAAGAGAATTTATTGACCCACTACTCCTTCTTCCTTTTTTTTAATATAAAAATTGTTCCTCAGGGGCAACACTTGTTCAGTTCTTTCAAAGAGAAACCAGAATGGTGTGCTGTGGGAGATAGTTTTGGTTTCTTCCTCTAAGCATGGAAGCAGAGCCACTACTATGGAACAGTTTTACTATAGAAATGTATTGGGTAGGGATGTAACTTCAGTTCAGTTCACAGAGCAACTCAATTTGGCCCACTCACAATTCTGCACATAAACAGAAACACAGTTCAGGAAAAAACTCTGCATGTTCCTGAACTTGCATGACTGTATATATTGCAATCATATTTCAAAATTGTTTTTAAGGCACTTTCAAATTCCGTAACACACACACATGCACTTTCACACTTTGGTCAATGGGACAAAGTTTGCCCTCTTGGAAAATATATTCAGAAATAGAAACTTCCCCTATTCCAAATGCAGTTTCCTGTATGAACACAGCTTGAACAGGTGCAAATGAATATGGGAATGAACTGGACCAAGCTCTGAGATGAATTTTGGTGAGCTTGCGCACCCCTGCTTTTTCCATCAGTAGCACTGGGTGATAAATTCTCTTCTGTGTGTTTTAAGGTCCTTTCCTCTTTTGAATGTGAATAAACTGCTTAGTATTATTTGCTTTTGGGAAGAATTGTAAACACTTTCCAAGTGTGCTATCATGAAGCCAGTCAGCTGGGGTAGTATAATTATAATTATGCTACAGTTACAATATAGCCATAATCTGCTTTTGATTTTTCACCCACTGGTGAAGTGAATGGCTGTGGACTACCTGCAATTAGTCTAATTAAAAATTATCCCTCTCCACTCAAATTGTTTGCATTAGCAGGGTTGCACTTTCCATCAAGAAGAAAAACTGGAGTGAGGACAAACCAGAGTAAATACATCCATATATAGATGAGGTTATTATAAATACTACTGCATCTGACAGCCTGCCAGAGATATTTTACATGTGGGTGTAATATTCAGGGCCTGATATTAAAAAACCAAAAAGGGTCTTCCACTAGTTTCAAATAACATCAATTTAGTTTCTAACGAATAGATCAATAGCAGGAAAAACCAAGCCATGGCTGAAATCCTAACTGAAGCTGGTGAGCCTACCTTCACTTTCAATTATGATTCAGTGATTTCTGAGGCACACCGCTTCTCTCCAGTTTGCATTTCCTAGATGCAAGATGCCTCTAAGCCTTGTATTTAGAAATGGATCTTACTGTGCAGATGCTGTGTATTCTCTTCTGGAAACTTTTATTCTCTAATGTGGTGCTAAGAATTATTGGCTAACTGTGGAAAATGGCTTTTGACTTCGAAGGAATATCACTTGGCTGGTGTTTCTAGAGCGAAGTAGCCCCAGGGGTTGGGCTGAGTCTATTATTTGAGCAATGACAGCTTTAAAAAATATTAGTGGTGTATCATATTTGACCACTCCTCATTATGCGCTACCAAGATTTCTCAGTAGATAGACACCCTGTGTGTTCTATTTAATGCTAGCCTTAAACATTCGTGATATTGCTGTATGTGGAATGATCTCTGCTGGGCAGGTAACTTAAGCACCAAAATTATCATACCAATGAAACACTGAAAAATCGGCATTTGTGATATGCCTCCTCCAATTGTATGAAATATTATTTCTGGATGTGAAGGTTTCATTGAACTGTACAAGAACTGCTCCCTGTGATATTAAACTTCAGCTCCAGCCTCCTGCAATCCTTTATCGGCCACTGTTATGCCACACAATAATAAGAGGTTGGGTGGGGGCAAAACATGAACTCTTAAGCTCTGCCATATATTCATAAGTGAATTGGAGTGAAACTTTCATGTAAATTTCACTCAAATTAAGAACTGGAACCTTTTCAGAACTGACATTTACTGGCAAGTAAAAAGCCATTTTGGTGTGGCATCTTGAGAGTTGCACTGGAGATCTGAAACATCCAGACTCTAGTTCCCAGTTGGCCATGAAGCCCAATGGGTAAGAATAATAGTGTGTTAATAATCAATTTTTACATATTACTGATCAAAATATTCTCCAAAGTGTTCAGAGAAAATGGGGCAATTTTAAGTCTCCATATTCTTATGAAGCATTTGCTGGAAACCATGCACAAAACAAAACAAAACAAAACAAAACACAGAATTGTAATGTGTGCGATAGAAATGAGAATAAGAGAGCAGAATTGAAAGGCTGTTGCTGTGAGAATCACTCTACACCAATTCCATTGCACTTCTCCTGAATTCTAAACCTTTCTCCATGAGCTAGTTGTCGGTGCGCATGGCATTTTAGCCCCCCAAGCATATTCAAACAATGAAAAGACCCATTCCTGCAGCCTGAAATTGTTGAGTCCAGGAATTGTCTTTGCCATTTGATTCTTCTGATAAAGACCTAGCATGCTCTCAGTCTCTCTACTGCTGTGCTTGATTCTCTCTCTCTCTCTCTCTCTCCCCCCCCCCTTCTCTTAACACACACACACACACACTCACTCACTTACACACTGCAATTTGGGCTGGACAGGCAGACACCCATTCCTTCTGCTACAAGCCACACTGTTTTTGGGCTGGCTCACCCTTACTGGGAGGGCTGGTCATGCCAGTCCACAAGTGAGCTGGGAAATGCGGTGGCTGCACCTCACATGGGAAACACATTGGCCAGATGCAGTGCGGTCTGCTGCAAGTACTGCCTGATTCACCCCTGAACTTCTGCCCTGTGCCACTGCTTCCACAGCAATTGTGCAGGGAAAGAGGGCCTGTGAGGATCTCTCCTCTGGTGTACAACATTCCCCAGCTCAGTCAGGGTACAGTCAGCCCAGTTAACAGTAGTTTGAAAACTCATCCAAATGCACAGTCTTTTCCGGAAACACCACACATTGTGGCAGATGTGGCCTTCAGGTGGCGGAGGGGTTTCCCACCTTTCAGACAGTAGCAGCTCTGAGGCTCTTGCTGTCTCAGTGTTTGTGTTCCTCTTTGTTCCCACTGCTGCACCAGTTCCTCACTGTCTTCTCTCACGAAGCCACAAAGTGGGATACAGGGAAGATGTGTGCGAGCTTAGCTTTCCGCGAAGGAGCCTGAAAATGTTGATGCAATTCTCGTGGCTGGGATGTGGGATTCATTCATTCATTTTGGTCCTCTGTTGTGCAATCTTCTCTCCAGAAGTCTGCAGCCTTCCCAGCTTCTCATTTTTTAGTGAAAGACCTGGAGAAATACATCATGAATCAGCTTCCCCCATGGGATAGCTTCAGATACGAAAACATGCAGAGCAACAGACACAATAAAGAAATCAGGGAAACACCCCCTAGCCACTTTTGTGGCAAAGAAAAACTCAAAAGTTCCCTCAAAAGTGATAAAATTCTAAAATGCTCTGGGAATGAGGCAGAAAAACAAAGTAAACAAAGTTGTTTATAAGTTGTAAATTTTTTGTAAATTAAAGGACAACTTTCAGCACAGCGCTGTATTATGAAGTGGAACTCAGATTTGAATGCTCTGACAGAAAATGTGTTTCTTGCTGGAGGGTAATAAGTATGTTTCCGGGAGAGTAACTGTCTGGTAGTGGAAGAAAAGCTCCTCAAGGGCTTTTTTGGAAAGGAATTCTGTTTCTTTTATAGGAAATGTATCTTAATCTGTCACTGTGGAAGTTGGTTGCCAGTGCCTAATCTTATAGAAAGTTTTATCTGTGGTTATAATTTATTTGCTATAAATTCTGCATTTTGAGCTCAGATCAGCCACAGAGATTAGCAAGCTTCAAGTTTCTGCTGAATAATTACCTTCTCCATGCTGATGATGTATGGCAGTCTTGTTCAATTTGACCTCCATTGCAATCAGTGTTTTGTTTTTTTACATAGGCACGAGAAACAATTCCATCTCCACTGGAACATGGGCAGGAAAAAGTAACGCTTCTAGTGGCAGCAGAGACATTTTTGAATCGGATCCAGGATCTACTGCTGTTTTTGGCAGATCCTAGACTGGTGCAGAAATGCAGGCAAGCTTCCCCTGCAAGAGTGCTTTGGCTTGCCCTGTCCTGGAATCCTAGAATAGTAGAGTTGGAAGGAGCCATGAAGGCCATCAGGTTCAACCGTCTGCCGTTGCAGGACACCAAGTTACACCATCCCACTCAGATGGCTGTCCAAGCTTTTTGAATGGCTTGGGATGTGCGTTTAGTTCCCTTTATGGAGGTCTTTTTTTTTTTTTTTCGGTAGAAATGCAGAAGTGAACCGTTGTGGGGAAGTATCTTCTCATGTAAACCCTATCCTGGTTGCATTTCTCAGATAGGTAGAGGATGCGTATAACATAGTGAAGGTGGTACTACATGTAATTTCCTGAACATGCTAGTGAGATTCAGGCAAAGTGTTGTTGTGAGGGTTGGGACAAACCCTAGCGGAATCCATCCCTTGAGTATGCATGGAGTTCCTTCAGTGCTCAGCCTGGTCTTGTAAAGTGAGTCAAGCTAAGAGGAAGTCTGTGAATGCTCATGGAATGAAGGTTGCACAAAAGGCTGGTGCAAGTGGTGTGCTAGAGGGCCATGGTTTGGGAAGTGATAGTGTGGGGTCCCTAGTGAGCCCTGCATGTCCAGCTTTCTTCCACTGCAGGGATCACAGATGTGGCAGAGAGATGCTGCTATGGTCATGCAGGGCTCCATCCCAGCTTGGGCTGCTACGCCTGGCATGGAATAAGGTTGGTCACATGGAGGCCTCCAGAAAAGGAGCATCTCAGCAGCATCCCTCTTCTGCACTGCACAAAGCAGCTGTTTGGGTTGCTGCAGATAGCACAGAAGAGGGACGTTGCCTGAGTAGACTGGAGTCTAGGGAGCCAAGCCTAGAGAATCCAATGGATTCCCACTTTTGGGAGTGAGAGAGACAGCTGCTCTTGGAGCACATTCTCAAGGTCTGCTGGCAGGACTTTGAAGGAGAGGGACAAGTGCAGGAATGTGGATCCGTTCCAGACACTGAGATGAGAAAAGGAGAGACTCTTATCTCAAGGCCAAACTCCCAAGGTACAAAGGCAGTCTGTGGGAATCACTAACGTGTACAGTTAGTGGGAGCATACATGGAACAGGGGAATTTCTCAGAAATAGACAAGGCAGCTACAGCTGTTGACCTCATGGTGTGATGTTGGCACAGGAGGGTGGCCCAATTAGAGGAACTCCATACAGACAGGAAGTGTTCTAGTTTTCAGAAGGCCCCTCCCAAAGTGATGGGGCCCAGACATGCTCATAAGAAAGGTATTCCTGGAGTTTGGGTTCAACAAGCAATTCTGTGACTGCTCAGAGATTCATTCTGGGTGCTTCTGTGTGTTTTGGGGTGTGTTTTTGGAGAATTTTTTGCATTCAAGGAATCAATTCAGTACAGGGCTTTTGAGGTTTTGACCAAAACTCCATAAAGTAGAACGATTATAGCAAATACATCGATGGCACAATCCTATCGTCTCCAACTCACTGCTTGGAAGCCACCAGACTTGGAAGCTTCCAATAGTCCTGTGCTCCTGCAAGGGCCTTTCAACCTGTCTACTGAGGATGAATGGGGGAAGCTGGAATATAGCATATGCTGGTTCCTCTAGTCTCCTCTCTTTCCTTCAAGGTTGAGTTTCCAAGCTTAGAAGGGAAGTCCATGCAATTCTCTCCATGCCAGCTATAAGGAGTTAGGGACTTCCCTTCTGTGGTTGGAAAGTGCTTTATGGGCTTCCTCGGGGACCTCAGGATTGCTCTCAGAATGTCAGTGACTTCCTGGTGATCACCAGCAAACTAAATAGCTCACAATGATTAAAACCAGAACGAACAGTTTTGCCACCAACACATTCACCATTAACCCAAATTGCAATGAAAATAATATTCTAAGTGAAATAATTTGGCACAGAATGCATCAAAAAAGTGTTTTTAAAAAGATTATGTGAGAATAGTTAGCTCTTGCAGAACAAAAATGCATAGTTTGTTTTTAATTAAGAAGAAAAATGTTTCTTAGATATCACAAAAATGCACATATTTATGCAATACTTATTTATTAATGTATTTTTCTGTCAATTTAATTTAATGTCTTCCTTTCCACTGAAAACAAACAAGGCTGTCAAGGTGACCCACAGAAACAATTAAAATTGAGGAAACTGTGCACTAAAATACAACTAGAGAAAACATCTATTTATTTATAGGATTCAAACTACTGATATAAACATGATAATGCTAAAGTGTTTATTTTCTAATACAGTGGAAGGAGCAAATATTTCTTAGGGAGATAGATATTCCATTTTATCTGATTCACGTTTTGCTGAGAACTTGAAACACTGTCATTTGTTCAAACAAGCTTTCCCCAACCAATTCTGTCATTTTTGCCATCTTATTTTTCATCAGTAACATTGTCCACTAGAAACTTTTTTTGCAGAGCAAGGGAAAGTGGTGAAGGATGAAACTGCTGTAGACTGACATTTCTGGGACTGAGAGAAGAAAAACAATGTGGATCCTGGGGTGCCTATTTCTTCCTGATGGGTAAATGCTGGGTACCATTGCACTCCTACCCAGAAAGAAAGATGAATATGTGAATAGGAGGAATATTCTCAATTCTTGCCTGAAAGATCATAAAGCATCTTCAAGCACTTTGCATCTGTATCTCTGCTTGTGTTCAAGGCACATTGAAACAGATTCATCTGGTTATCTTAATGTGTCTCTGTGGATTTTATTTCTCTACTTTTTGCAACTTGCTTAAATGTTTGAGAGCTGGGTTGCTCAGTTCCAATGACAGCATCGTTTCATGCGTAATTCTGTCCAGTGTAAATTAGGACTCAAAGGGGAGGTGATTATTAGGCAAATGTGTGTGTGTGTGTGTGTGTGTTAAATACCAGGTGCAGGGGAGGGGGTAGTCCCTGGCACCAAAGTAGGCAGGAAGGGGAGTTTTAAGCGTTCCCCAGCTGTGATCTCAGCTGTGTAAAAAGTCCCCTCTGCACAGCAATTAGCATCAGGACTAAACCTCCTATTGATGTTTTATGCATGCGACTGTGCATGTTCTCGTCCTACACACCTGGCGTTTACCTAAAAAAAGGTTGGCATATTAACCCTTAGATATTAGCGTGTATCTCCTTAAAAAAAAAAAAAACTGATTCTCCCTTCATTTCTACTGTGCATACGAGTTCAGTCAGCCTTTTCTCAGACAGAAAAAGCCTAGGAAAGGCAGGGACTCACAGGGTCTTTTCCACCTTTGTAGCCATCTTCTGAATTCAGTTTCTGGAGCTGTTAAACCTTTCTTCAAATACTATGATCAGTCTGCAGGAATGATACAGCACCATCCCTCAAGTCACCCAATTCAATGTGTGGGTCAAACTGGATTATTCTTGATGCTTCTGAAGCCTCCCTGCAGTCACACACACACACACACACGGGGGGGGGGGGGTGATAGAAGGGAGGGAGGGAGAGAGTGGAGAGAGAGAGAGAGAGAGAGAGAGAGAGAGAGAGAGAGAGAGAATGTACTCAGAATGTTATCACCTGTTAATTTCATTTGCCCCACAACCCTGTATACACTTGTGGAAATCATAGTCCTGTTGCATTCAATAGGAATTCCTAGGTTAGCTGGCATCTGCTATAAAAAACAAAAACATAAGCTGACCTGATGTTTAAAGCAGCTCAACAGACTTGTCTGCACTGAATTTCACTTTCTTTTTCAGACTATGTAAATGATTTTTGTGCCCTGAACTGCGGTAGAGAATGGATATTCCGGCATGCAGTTTTAGAGAATAGTAGATAATATTGCCACAGTCCCATCAGTGAACCACCCTGCACCAACAGTACGTTAAAGGGTTTTGACATCACTCGCTAAAGCCTGAGGTTGAACCTTTCTGGAGTACATTTACTACAGACAGTAATCATCTTCAGGAGAAAATGGAAGCAGGGCCCTTGGAGCAGTCCTTCAGAACAGCCCTTTTCTTGATGATACCTGCTGTTTTTCAAGCTGTCATGAGCCTGGGAATGCCTCTTGCCATCCTTTGCAGGAGCCAGTTCAACATCAAGTTAATCAGTACTCTCGTGTACCAACCTTCCTGGCATCCAGAGCATGTTCATATACTGTGAAATCATGTGGTTCTGTACATTTGTGGAAACAGTTTGTTATAAACCTGCTTTAGCCATTTCCAAAAGCCTTCCCACTGCCCTCTGCAATCAAGGTCACAATCGGAAAGAAAACCAGGAGGTGTGAGAGCAACACCAGGGGTGTTGAACCATAAGCCTCTGGAGCCAACTCCAGCCTGCCTGGCATCCCAATCCTGCCCTTTAGGATTCTCTAGAAGGCCTTGTCCCCTTTTCCTGCCTGTTCAATTCTTGGTTGTTGTCCAGCTCTTGTGTAGATTACCCCTCCCCCTTTTTAAATGGGCAAAAATACCTTGAGTGAATCTACTATTTACACAGAAAAGAACAACGTTGCCCCTGTGATCA
The DNA here is from genome assembly GCF_004798865.1 of Varanus komodoensis. NCBI lineage: Eukaryota > Metazoa > Chordata > Lepidosauria > Squamata > Varanidae > Varanus > Varanus komodoensis. The sequence continues at coordinate 65,741,920 of NW_025335268.1, forward strand.
TCTTTACCATTAGCTTTTTCACAACGTTATCATTCTTCAAGTTCTTTCCTATAATTTATAGGCATTCTTATGGGGTCTTTTTCAGAGGAAAGAAGTCTGGGATTAAATTTCAAATGACAACAAACCAAAGCAGAAGTATAATTGAAAGTGGCAAATCTGTTCTACTGCAGCTATACCAGCATGCCCCACAGTGGCCAGTTAAAAGAATAGATAGAAAAGCAGAAAAATACAAGCCCCAGGGTGGGGATGGGGACGCACGGACTTATTTTTCCTTCCATAATGAAAATGGAAGACAAGAGCAAGTTAAACCCCTCATGTAGAATGTAGTAGCCAGTGAAATGGCCCAAACCTATAAATTAGTCCAAACTGAGTGAGAATTGCTTTGAAGGTTTTGCTGCCTCAATTTCTAAAAAGCTAGAAATCGAGGTTGCAAAACCGTAGATTGACTTTTCATATCTATGGAAGAGACAGACAGTATGTACTAGAGATGTGTGTGGCATTCTTTAAGATTCATTTATGTTGAAAACAGACTGGAAAGCTAATCTTTATAATTATACGTTCAAAGGGTTTACCAGAACTACTGAATGAGGAACATATATGCCAAAATTTAAAACATCATTTGGATAAACACTAGGGTGAGGAATGCAATGGACTATTGTAAAGGAGGACATACCTGACTGGCATGCCCCTGACTGCATTTGGTGTACATCCTGCTTATAAAACACTGATCCTCATTTCATGTGTAAAGTGTTACACCTGCATTCTTTCTTCCTAAAGTTTAGCCATATTAGTCTGTTGTATCAAAAGTCACCATGTTGCATGGTATCCGGTGCATGGAAATGGCTCATGTCATCACAATATGCTAGTTTGACAACAGATTGATACACTAAGACAAAAAAGAGAATGTTGCTATTTTTGTCTGTTTTATGCGTACCCTGCCTCCCTCTCCCTCCCCCTCTCTCGGGGCAACCTGAGAGGGGGAGAACCGAAAAGCAGCTAGGATGAGGAATAGAATGGAGTATCTTAAAGAAGAATATATCTGACTGACTGGAATGCATCTTACTAAATTTTGTTGCAGATACAATAATGTTACCCATTTTGTGTATAAAGGATTATATATGCTTTGTCCAAGGACTCCATATCAGTGTGTTGTATCATATCAGACCATTCATCACCATGTCGCATGGTCTCACTACCATTTTAAAATTAATATTATTGTTGCATCCCACCATTTCTTCTGCAAGGGATCCCAAGGCCCTTGGGGCTGCATGATCCCCCTTGTGCTCTGCCCTTAATCCTCACAACAGCCCTGTGAGGTGCTCCGGCTGAGAGTCAGGCACAGGCCCATTGGGTGTTACAGCTTAGTGGGGACTAGAAGCCAGATCGGCTGAGTCCTGTCCAACATGCTAGCCAATTCATGGCATAAGCTTTTGTGGGGGCACAGTCTGCTTGAAATAGTCACCTAAAGTCTATATCAGGCATTCAGCAAGAATCAAGGAGTTTTCTGGGGGGGGGGGGGGAGAAGGTCACACACTGCAAGTCAGAGCAGTAGTTTTGTTGTAAAATTGTCTCGTAAATGGACATGCAGAGCCTAATAACATGAATGTGAGATCAAATCACGGGGATGTACCCCAGGCTTGACTGGCAAGTCTCTAGTGATGATTCGACATGGTAACCTGTGAAGCAGCCTGCTCTTGTCGCGCACATATTATCGAGCCTGAAAGTCTTGTGGTTTTTAGGAGTAAATGACAGATCAGTTTTAGTTTTGCTATGTAGTCAATCAACTTGATTTCCATGTATGTTTTTAAAAACAGGCCAGTAAGTGACAATTCACACATTGAAACACTTTTACATAGTGAAGTCAAGTGCCCCTCCCACCGCCTCCCCAGTGACCTTTGCATATTGTGTTCATTTTGTGAGTCCCCCATATCAATTTAACACATCATCCAGCATCTTGACCATAGTAGGCTCAACTGGAAAGCGGGTGATTTCTGGTATGTGCATGATTTGGGTATTCTGAAGAGTACCTTCAGCCTTTCTGCTTCTCCCTCAGAGCTTTTGCTTTACTTAAAAACTGTGTGTATGAGAGAGAGACAGACAGACAGACAGAGAACAAACCCTAACCCACTGAAAGCTGGCTGAAGGTAAAAGTGCAAATCTGCCATGAGGACAGCAAGTCTGGCCTGGAAGTCCTTAGTACCCCTGTAGAAAGGTCTGCAGGCATGGTGGTACCACTGGCCATGTTCACACATGTGGTCAAGAGTGTGTGCATTTTCATTTTCCAGGGCTGTGCTGGGGTGGCTATGGGTCAGTGGACTCTCAAGCCCTTTTGCTCTTATGTGGCATGTTCCCCACATCAGGCTGCTTAACCATGTGGCATGGTAACTTCCTCCGCCTTCGCCGTCACACCTCCACCATATTTCATTTATGTGCCACACACAAGGATCCCAAGGCAGCTTACATGATCCTTCTCCTCCTCCTCTCCTCACAGCAACAAACCTGTGAGGTAGGCTAGGCTCAGAGTCTGTGTCTGGCCCAAAGTTATGGCAAGTCGGGATCTAACCACTGGGATCTCCTGAGTCCCAGTTCAGCATCACAATGACACTAGACTGTTAACAGACATTTTTCAATAGCTGCACAATCTGGCACTTCCTGAAAAAGACTGCCACCCAGTCCCAATCCTGATGGAAATTGATGGGATGTAGCTGTGGTCAGGGAAGAGAAGAAGAGACAAAGCTTACCTCGCAAAGGTACCTGTTTACCTGTTTACAAAGAGAAGAAGAGACAAGAGACAAAGTTTACCTTGCTCGAAACCGGAAGCCCCAGGCAACAAATCTATATCAGTGGATGGGGAAAGCCTTCTTTATGCTCCAAATTCTCCCTGCTGACAGCTACAGAAATCCTGTGCAGAACTTCATGGTTTCAGTCACACAGGACTTTGCATGGCTCCCTTCTCAGTGACGTGCCTAGGTTTCAGCTCATGCCTGATAATATTCAGAAAGTTCAAATATTCCATTGGCCTTTATAAAATGAGCTTGTCTTATAGTTTAGCTGGGCCAATGTCTCAAGACAGTATAATAAAAAATGTTTAATTCCATGCCGTAGGGAATGGCTTTGTGTGTTAATCACTTCTTGGTTGGGTATGATTTTTTACTCCTAGATAGAGAAAATAACTAAACATATCCTGCAGTGTAAAGACAGACTCAATTTTATTGCTGTTCTTGTTATTACGACCCTATAATATCATGCTAAAACTTTCAGTCCTGTCCTCAGCTTAGCTGCTGGCATGCTGGGAGGAAAGCAGCACAAACTGGAAGATATAAGAGGCTTTGCCAAGCAATCAGGGTTTCCCCACTGGAACCGTATGTCACATATATATTTGCAGACCTGATAGGGCTGCAGTTTTCCTTGTCTTCCTAATGTGAATTACGTATATTTAGTTGAATGAGAATACCAACTGTCTTAATTTCTGGGTATATTTGATAGTGTTTAGTCTCTACTGATCTTTAGAATGGGTCATATATTCCATTTCTAGTGTACCCCAAACATCAATTAACTTATTGACCATGGTGGTAATTATATTAGGTATGCAGATCTTTAGTTTGAACGTCCTTTTCTTTCTTTCTTTGCTGTTTTTAGAAGCTCTTGGGAAAGCAGCTCTCTACCTTGATAAATTATTTAGGTCATTTGCTCTGCCACATTATTTCTGCTATTTTTAACCAACTTAAATTTTACCTTGTCCATTCAAGAACGCATTTGCTTAATGTTTCCTCTTCTTTTGCTCATTATTATTAAGGCTGCATTCCCCTTCCCACACACAGTAATAAGCTCAACTGAGCTCAGTGGGACCAACTTTGGAGCAGAAGCACACAGGATTGTGCCGCAAAAGTGCAAGCCTCTGCTTCTCTGCTCAAGAGTAAACCCTATTTACTCCTCCAGGGAAATGTGTATAGCAGTGTAGAGGAATGGCGAATGATCTTATACATGGCTGCTCGGAATTACGTTCCCTTGAATTAAATGGGGTTTACTCCCAGGTAAGCGGATGCAGGATTGGGGCAAAAGTCTCTCATTTATTTCTGTAAATAACTCCAACATCATTTTTCTTTCCTGAAAGAATTATTGGGTTTATCAGGAGAACAGGAGATCATAGGCAAAAATGCCACTGAGAATGCTCAGAAGTGTCATTGCAAGTATAGAACATTGTCAAACAAGTCCGTTCAGTAAGACGTCTGTACATCTTCCTTTTCTCCAAGGTACTTTTGGAAAGGGAACCATGATAAAAAAAGACCTGGGATTTAGGATATTCCCCCCTAATCTAAAGTTTCTGGCAGTTTTGTTTAATTTCTTAGTATGTGTCTCACAACCCATCCATTTTTGAGGCAACCTGGGTGTTCTACACATCATTACTGACAACAACACTTTAGTTATTTTGAGATTTTATTGTAAGTTTTACAGCACTCTTATCATGAATCTACATGGGATTTGGAGAACAGTTTCTTTTTATTTCTCCCATGCAAGGGAAGGAAAAATTGGATGTAAATAAAACAGAAAAGTCACTTAAATCCATAATTATCAGGTTCAAAATATAAATTTGTCCAGCTTCCAGTGCCTGGATGCTTTGTCAACAGAGCATTGTTTGCCCATCAAAATTCTTTTCCAGTTCTGAATGTGATGAATTCTGCACATATGTGGTCCAGACTGCTTTGCAGATACATATTGGAGGTTCGTTAATATGAACCCCTTAGTTTCAGTGAAGTTCCAGCTGAAGCTGTTATTGATACCTGTGAAACTCGTGTTATTAAGGGCAGCTGTTTTGTAATTGAACATATAGAAGCTACTTAATATGAGTTCTTATTTCATGATAGAATTCTTACTGATTGCTGTAAGTTACATGGCCAGATCAGGGACCTTTTTTGTTTAGTGACTACCTTCTTAGGTCACTTGGATTATTTCCTGCAAACATTTTTTACTGGCTTCAGCAACTTTCTCTTGCATGTGGCATTGCATTGTTGGTAAGAGGCGGTGATGGTGAGGTATAGCTTTCCAAATAGTTCACTATATGGTGAATGTTGCATAGGGATGGATGAAGCTGTCTTTACTGGCTTTGTGCAATTTCTCATTTTTGCAGCTTTACAGTTGTTTCGTCCCATTCTATTCAATCTGCATTTTTAGAATTACATGAAAATGAGCACATTTTATTGCAATATCTACATTTTTGCATGTGTGTTGGCTTCACTCATTTCTGCAAATAATTTCCCCTGATACAATGCATTTCATATAATATTTTCAGTAAGGAACAAATCATTGTGTGTGTTTTTCCTTACTATATAAATCCATTTATGCAGTTGTTGATAAGGAAACTGCATTACAAAATTAGCAAAAAGGAAAATGTATAAATATAGCTGCCCTTCGATCTACAGATTGGTTCAGAAAATGTGACAGTTCACATTAAAATGTTACCGGAACACTTTCCCTTTACCACTAGTGTTGAAAAAGAGAATTCCTACGAGGTCAACATGACAGAATACATATGTATGGTATCATATGTTTGGCATGCTGCATCATTATGGCATATATATAGATCAGAAGCTCAAGTGAAATCTTCTCTCCCCTAAAATTTTGCAGACAAAGCAAGTTAACAATACATTTTGGATCACACTGATAATTTTCCCAGTACTGGTACAAAGTTGTTTGGTACAATACAACCAGAGTTACATTTCAGACTTGAAATATCAAGGTGCTCCAAGCAAAGCAAGAATCTCAGATCAAGTGCAGGTGTGCATTTTGAAATTTAAATATCAAAGGGGACATAGATTGAGCCGAGGAACAAAAAATGGGATACAGACTTGATCGTTCACCATCCTGCCACCTCACATTCCCTGCCATTCCATCTTCTGCTGTCGACACAGGGAGCAGCCGGATGCAGTGTAAGGATACATGACAGTTAAAAATGTGAATGTGCACAAAGGCTTCATTGGATATTTGCTGCCTGTCTAGTAATAGACAGCCAGTTAGAAATCAATGCTTGCTAGACATAGACAAGAACCATTTGCAAATGCCCTGGCATTTCCTTGTTTGATGAGAGGGACAGCTTACTGTCTGGATGTTTCAGTGCATTCACTTTATGCAAAATGAAGCCTGACAGTACAGAAATAATTAAGCTTCGCTAGATTTTGAATAGGAGAAGTCCCAGTTTCATAGGTAAAGTTTCCTTTTATTGGGATTCTCCTGAATTCTTCTATGATTTATTAATTCATTAAAACAAAACTCCTAATTAATGAAATTAAGGAACAACAATGGAAAACTGTAAATATTGACGTTTTAGTCCTTATGATTATGTGTCTGGGTGCTTTATTTCTTCCAACAGCTTTTGGAGCAGCTTTCACATCACTTTTTAATAATGCAGGTTCTCCATTATAGGATTCCTCTTCAAAGGACTCTCATTTTTAATCTCTTCTGGATTGTATTTCCTTATATTGTTTCCACCTTCTCTTGATTTTCTTCTAATCAGATTTTCTCCTGTTTCCCGGCTGGTCTTTCAGAATCCCTAATGTAGGTTTGATTTTTCCTTTGATTTCTTGTACCTTCTAGAAAAGGTCTACTTTTTTCCCTGTTCTGTTCTTCTCTTCTAAGTCTTTGCACTGGCCATTGTAATGGTTCTTTTTGCCTGAGCTTGTTTCTATCACTTTTTGCTTTCGCTTGTTACCTGTCCTTAGCTATTGTGTTTCTTCTGCCGTCCATCTAGGCTTTCTTTTTCTTTTTGCTACATCTTTCTGTATTTTTCTTTAATAGTATCTCTTCAGTCCACAGTCCTTCTGGTCCATGGTCAGTTTGGTTCAATAATGCAAATGTTTGCATAATGTTTCTGCAAAATGTTGTTTATGTGGACTTGAAAATCCTCAAGAATGTTATCTCAGTTATTTTTAGCACTACTCATCTTGTTTAGCTTTATTCTGATTGTTAATATTAATAGTTTATGGTCACTACCACAATATGCCGCTCATGTTGGCAGCTAAAATACAGATTCTCCATTTCTTATTTCCAAATTTGTAGTCTATTTGATTTCTATATTGGCCATCTGGTGATGTCCATTTGTACAGTCATCTGATTGGTGGTCTGGAGATTGTTGCCTTTACATATTTCTGTGAGCTGATCTGCTTTTCTTCTGACCCCAGGCCAAATTCTGCCACCACAGTGGATTTTGCTTTGTTTCCTACTATTGCATTCCAGTCATTATCAGCATGTCTTCTTTTGGTGTATTACTAATTTCCTCTTGAATGCCTGCATAAAAGTACTCAATTTCTTCTTCTTCATTATCTGTTATTGGAGCATAGACTTGAATGATGGTTATGTTGATAGGTTTTCCATGAATTCTGGTTGTTATTATTAAGTTGGACTTTACATTTATATGCTCTTACTACAGCACTAGAGCCCTTCCTCTTCCTATTCATCTTCCTCATTTGCCATTTCTAGAGTAAAACACTTTTTGCTTGCCTGCCCCAAAATGTCTCTTTCCAATTCAGTTTAGTTCACTTACACCATGTACTGTGATGTTTATCTTGCCTTGTGGTTTCCATTTTGCCTTAATTCATCCTTATAACATTTGATGTTTCCATGCGTTATGCAGCATTGGACTTTCCTTTCACCTCTGTGCATGTCAGCCACTTGACTTCCATTTGGTTTTGATCTAGCTTTGTAATCAGTGGCAGCACTGTTTGTATTTGTCCTTTACTCTTCCCCAGTTGTTTAATGAATGTCTTCTGACCTGGGAATCATCTCCTGGCAGTATTTCTCATTTCATTTTTTATTGTTTCATTATAGAGTTTACAAGATAAGAATATTAAGAAGTTGTTTACCATTGCCTTCTTCTGCACAGTGCTAACATAGGTGCCACTGTCTGTGAAAGATCCTCCACTAAACTCGCTTTCAACTATTTTGTGGCCCAGTAGCTGTCCTTCAAGTGTTTCTGTATCCTATTCAAATACAGAAATGGACAGAGCAGTAGAATGGGTGGCTGACACCTGGAATAGGTCACTATCACATCTCAATTCCCCATCCCTCTGAAACCTCCTGAAAATTTTCCAGAAGGTTACAGAATCCTCCAGAACAATGTGAGAGATGATAGAAGGAGGTAATAAGGAATGGAGAGCTATGGCAACATGCCAAAAATTGCCCTCTTCCCTACCTGTATTTGTGGAAGCTTCTTCTGTATTCAATAATGTTCGGTTGACAAAACGTTGTATGAGTCCTATTCAATTTCATAGACACTTCATGCATTATATAGATTGCTTTGTCCTTTTAAACATACTTGTTGACCTGAGTGAAATCAGAGCCATAACACTTCTCTTTGGAAGTGGACAAATGGTCTTCCAGTGTAATTTGTTAATAATTACTCATTCTCTTATTCAGAAGCCTCACAATTCCCTAGAACAGGTGTAGGGCACCTGGGGTGCTCCAGATGTTGCTGGACCACAGTTCCCATCATCTCTGACTATAGGCCATGCTGTTGAAGTGATGTGATTTGACTTCACTGCTGGAAAACCTCAAGCCTAGACATATATGAACATTGGGAAAAAACAATAACAAGAAAGCAATGTATACAGGAGAGCTACCATTGAGGAATGAAGAAGAGAAGTTATTGTCTCCTGAGGCAAAGGGAAGTCCTTTCTTTGTAGCTACAGACCTTCTTCACTACTGTAAGGAATACAATACTAGTGTCTTCAGGCTACACAAGATAGATTTCCTTAAAGAGCAAGGGCAGAAACTCTCTGTTCATTTATTTTCTTTTCCTTTAATAAGAGTGTCTGGAGCATCTTGCTATTGCTTTTTGCCAATGAGTCACTTGATAGCAAGACAATGTTTTACAACAAAGATTGTCGACTAAATAACCTAATCAAAATATTATTAAACAATTATACTGCAGTAGGCTGTTTAATGAAGTGTTTTCAGTGTGCTTTGAACGTTAATAGCAAGAGTATTAAGCTGCTTTGTGCTCTGTGTATCAAACAGCCCCTAGAAATGTGAGCCAATTCAGTGCCAAAGAAAATTGGGATGCACCCTTGACAAACAATGTGCTTATGCCATTCAGAGCCTCTGCATACATCACCACTGACCACCGAAATGAAGAAGAGGATATCAAGTGCTTCTGTCGTGGCTAATTGCATGCAAACTCAGGGCCATGCCACATATCATGTAGCAGCCAGTCTGGATTTGCTACCAAGGTGTGTACACGAGACACAGTCAGAGCCAATTTGGATCTCTAATCGGTACATCGGTATCAAATAGATGGTTCCACTGATCTGTTTTCCCACCAATGCATTATATTTTTACATGTGTCCTTTTTATTTTCATGCTTTACATTCTTATTTATGTTCCAAAAAGCTCTGAATGGTATACAAGATTATCCTCATAGTTTATCTTAGGACAAATCCTGGGAGACAGATCAGGCAGAAGGAGAATAACCAGTGCAAGGACATCCAGTGGACTTCAGCAGTGGCAATTTGCACATCTGTCCCCCATGCAGAATCTCTGCCCACTGCACCACCCTCTCGGCAGACAAAATGAACGTGTGCAGCTGGAACCCAGTGTTGCTGGGGAAGACCCTGATGCTGGGAATCACTGACAGCAAAAGGAGAAGGGGGCGGCAGAGGATGAGGTGGCTGGATGGAGTCACTGGGACAATGGGTGTGGGCTGGGGTAGATTCCGAGTGATGGTGGAGGACAGGAGAGCCTGGAGGAATGCTGTCCATGGGGTCGCAATTGCTCGGACACTACTTTGTGTTGCCGGTGTATTGCTTAAAATCTCTATACCCTACCTTTCTGCCTTTCTTCCTCTGTTACTGCCTCATTGCTTTACTCTATTTGTGGCAGTTTACTACTATCATATCAATAGCAATAAAACAAAACTCAAAATGTAACATCCAATTTAAAAAGAGTAGCCATAGGAATAGAGGCAATCAATTAATAGCTCCCAAATTGTTAAGCCTTCTCCCTAAGCATGTGGTTCTGATCTGAGTAACCCCAGAGTTGCTTTTTTTCACCACTCCCTAATGTTAAAAATGGGTTATTAACCTGTTAACTCATATAGTTTGGCCCTTGGCATGTGAAACAATAAGAATTACCTGCTTTCAGCGGAGGCCAGCCTCTGTCTTTCCTGATCATCTTTGGACCAGAAAAAGGTGGGCTTTGAGCAGTAACATTGTGCTTAGCTGATGTACAGCCAGCCTTCCTTGATAGGCTTACTCTGCCTCAACAGTTCATCAAGCATCGTGGAGTATCAGGAGTGACTGAGTGGTGAACTGTAGCTTAATGGAGAGGAGGAACCATAGCTCAATGGTATGGCACAAGTTTTGTATTCCGAAGGTGCTGATTGAAATCCTTGGCATCACCAGGCCAGGCTGGGAATGATCCTTGCTGGAAGCCTTGGTGAACCCCTGACAGTCACAGTAGACAATCCTGAGTTAATGGTCCAGCTGAGTATAAGGCAGGCTCTTGTGGACGTAAGAAACAGAGGCATTAGGACCATATGCAACGTCTTGCTCGAACATGCAAATGTGTGTATCTGTAACATGACTGTGCCATTAAGGAAGGACAATATGAGTTTTTGGAAGTATCGCCTCTGATAGTTCTTGCAGGCTGAATGTGGGAGGGGGACTGAAGAGGCAGTTTATATCTCTTCAGAATGAAGATATTATCAATTAATATTAGAACATTACATTTTTCTTTTAAGAGAATCAAAGCAGTTTATTATAAGTCTTAAAAATATAGTGTCAGTGAGTCTTTCAGGGAATATGTCAGAGTTAGGAAAGGAGCTGGTTCTGGATGGAGATCACCAGGGCCCTCAACAATTGAAGAATGAGGAAACAGATTGGTGGACTATGCTGTTTAGAAGATTGTAAGAGGAATGTGCAGCATAAGTGTTAAAACGTGTGAAGTGTTAAAAAGGATAGGGAAAGCTGTGGAGGATCTGAAGTGATTGGAGGATCTGTTATTGTATACATTAAGGGTATTTTTATATTACATTTTTATGGAATTTTTATGGATAAATCCTGAGGGCTGATTGTACTGGATGGATCTGTATTGAATTCCCTTGGCAACTTTTTCTATTTCAGCTTGCTTTTTCTATTTCTGCTTATTATAGTTGTTTTGCTTTCAAAATAAAAAAGAAAAAATATATCCCTTCAAGGAGGGAAGTATCAAGCTGATCATGTGAAGTTCTGAACACCTGAAAAACCTGTGATGAATCTAATATACACAGAGAAGTGGGAAAGAGGTTGGTTAGATGGCTTTATACAGTCAGAGGTGGCTTTATACAGAGGTCTGATATGCACACAAAGTGTCAGGCTAGCAGAGGTTTGTGAGACTGTGCAAATGGGTCCATCAGTCCTAATAAGCACTGCCTGTGACATGGGTCATATTCTCAGTGACTCTGCTCTACCTCCACTGCTCTACCTCCCTAATCGACAAAGCTTATTCTTTTGTTGTGATGTGTTATGATCTTTAATATATTATAAACCACACTGATTCTCTGTGGGAAGCTGATATACAAAGTGCTTAAGATGATGATTATTATAATGAAAGTACATTGGCTGATTAATTATATCTTTCACTTCATGTGTTTCCTTCTAAGAGTGAAGAGCTGGCAGGCAAGATCCCAGAGGATGTAGATCAGTGCAATTAAAATAGAAGGTTTTGCAAATTATTTCTTGCCAGTGATGTAGATTCTGTTTCCTGAGAAAACATGGCACCTTTCAGATGGAACCACCACCCACAGAGGAGCCAACACTGTGTGAGGTGCACCTGGAGTTGATCCCATGGGCAGGGCCAGCCCAAGATATTTTGCTGCCCTGGGGAGCAAAAAAGATGGTGCCTCTCTTCATTCCACAGAGGGAAGTCAACAGCGGACTCTAACTTCAGCACTGCCTGTAAGAAGATCCTCTTTCACTGCAACTGAGGGAAACACAGAGCTGGCCTTGTGGTACAGACAATGCTGTCCTCCAGCTTCATGCTGCCATTTCCTGGCTTTCAGCCCATGCCATTAGGCTGTCCCACACTGCCTAATAGTAGGACCAGTACTATGGACCTTGGAAAAGGTCCTTGCTATCAGCCCCAGCCATGTGGTTCCAGCATTCTCACCCAGCCCTAGTCTTCATCACAGAAAAGGAACTTCTGCAGAACTGGGGACACATCTGAAGGCCATCTAGTATCATTTTAAACTGAATAGTAAATTGTCTGGTATGAAGTTCTAACAGCGCACTTTTATGCATGCTTACTCAAAAGTAAATCCTATTGATCACATGCGCCTCTGAGCAGTGCTCTTGCTGCAAAACCACTGCTGCTCTCCTCACTTACAAATGTCCTTTTCTTCCAGCACCAAAAATATTTGCTTCCCTTTATGCAATTGTTTTCTAATAGCAGTGAAATTACCACAGGGGGTTGGTTGCCATGTGATAATTAAATAGCACTCCAAGGTCTGAGGTATCATGCACATGACTTGGCTCTGTTTTACATCAAAAACACCTCAGAGACATATGGTTATGTCTGTAGATGCTTCTTCCTCTATTTCTGCCTCATTGCCTCACTGTAGCATATCCCTCTTGTATAGTCTGTGATGGATACTTTTACGTCTAGCATAGTCTATTTTTATTTCCTTCTCCAACACATGGAGCGCCAAGGCAACTTATGCACCAGAGGACACAGGAGAGGTTGGTTTATTGCTTAGAGATGTTTCCTTTCAGCATTTGCTTGCTCTTCTCATTCGGCTCCAATTCTCTATGGGTCCTTCTCAAGTGACAAACTTAGCAATAGTTTTTTGCCTCAGGTTCCCTGGAGGGAAAAAGAGTGTAGCTGTCTGCCATGTTCTTGTGGTCCTGCTGACAAACTAGGAGCAAAGGTGGATAGGCAGGAAACAGTGAGTGTTTCTTTATCCATTGCATCACCATACTTGCAACATTAATTCAGCCATGATCTTACGCTACAAATTGTTGAGGCAGCAGCATCTTGGGGAAACATCTCTTTCCATAAGTATTATGTTAACCTCCTGGCCTGTTTGTTAGGCCACTGCCTAGAAAAAATAACCGTGTAGAAAGATTAAACCAATGTGTCAAATCTGGAAAACGTGGGTTTATCTTTCCATCAGAAGAAAAGACTCTGCTGGTTGATCAAATTCTCCATTACTCATAGGCATCCTTGCACATCTGCTGTGGAAGATGGGAAGATCCTCAGGAGCAAATCTAGGGGTTCAAGGAGGGAGAGCAAATGGGGAACACTCCCTACATGAACAACTCACACTGGCATGATGACTAATTTAGCTCTGAATGCTTATTGTGGCTGGAGTTGCACTTCCTCTGAAGGGACAACTATGCAGTCTAAGAGTGAATCACCCAGCTGACTTCAGCGTTTTGGCATGCTCACTACCAGCGTTTGCTTGTAACCGAACTATGCCCATTTCTGAATGGGGTTAGCAAAGCAGCCATGGTTTGTGCACACAATTAGAATATGATAAAGGGCTTTATGTGTGGATGCTTGTGTGCCCAGTTTGCAGATGCAGCTGATACACAAAGAAGCTGTAACAATGCTCAGTTGGACACCTAGGTACATTATTACACCTGTGTTAAAAGAACTGAACTGACTGCCTGTTAGCAGTCTGAACTATGAACAAGGTTGAGTTGTTGGTATGCAGAGCCCTTAAGGTACCTACCTGAGCATCTTCCCATATATATACAAAGCAGCATCACCTTGGAAAAGCAGCTTGGGACCTCAATTTCTGATGGAATGCTGCTCTTTACTTCTATCTACCAAGACCCTATGATCTGCATCAGGAGCCTTCCTCTGACTGTCCCCTCTAAGGAAGCCTCAGAAAGAAGCAACAAGGAGGGTCTTTTCAGGGGCGGCCTCCTATTGTGGAACAGTCCAGCCACTGAGGCCTGCCTGGCACCAACACTGTCATCTTCTCAGCATCAGGTTTAAAACTGCCTTCTATTTCCAGGCACTTCCTAGAATTTAATGGCACATGATATTTTAATTAGGTCTAGTTTTTAATGAAAATGTTTTATATTTTGTATATTGGAAGTTTCATCTGTTTAAATTAACATACTGGAACTTTATACTGTGTTTTATTATATTTGTATTTTTCTTTATTTTTTGTATTTGATTGTTATGAACTGCCCCCGAAGCATCAGCTATTGGGTGGTATAGAATGAAATAAACAAACAAATAAATAATAAAAATAAATGTAGCAGTATAATGCACTGGTTACAAGTTGCAAGAATCTGGTTCTTCTCATAGAATCATCTTGTCCAAAGGTCACCTAGTCTAGTTCCCCGCTCAGGAAAGAGATTCAGAACTACAATATCTTCTTATGTACAAATTCTTTTCAGAAGCCTGATGAATAATAGCAGGTCTGTAGATAGAATGCCATTTTTTATTTAGATGGATCCATACACAAATGTAAAGATGCTTTATGGAAATCATTTGTACCACCCTCTGCTGTGTCATATTTCTATAGAAACTACAGCAGAATGTAATAGGGAAGCTGTTTTCTGGTAACTTTAACACCTCATGTACAGAGCACTTTGTATACTTTTAATAAACTGCATTTATAGCTTCTGCTCTTTTTTGCAGAATACCATCAGCAGTAGCTGCAAAGATAAAGAGAGCAAGCCTAGAGGGTCGGAAGCTGTTTACTTTTTGACTAAGGACCAGGGTTCTGAATCTATTAATGTGGGTTTCCTTTACTCTGAAGGAAAAGTTATTTCTGAATTTGAAACTGCACAGCTTACAGTGTGTTATCCTCACTATAGTGTGCACAGAATTACATCAAGTGGGATTATTCTACTCAGTTTTATTTTGCAGATAAATTCAATTTGATCATGCTTCTCCTGTGCAAATGGAGGCCAATGGAATTCTACAGATGCAAAAGATTAATAACAGCAACAATACATGTGTGCTCTCTCTCACACACACTAAGTATACATGAGCATTGATGTCCTCTTTCTGAAAAATATCCACGCTTTTTCATATGCTCCATGGGACATGCACAAAAATTTCAAATGAGCATGTACGCACTACTAAGGAATGCTTGAAATATTCATCACCTCCTTTCTCTTTCCTTGCATTCTTGATGGTCCGTAAATGTTACACTGGACAGCTGAAAGGCAGAGAAGGTAGGAGCAGGTACTGCTCTTCCCCAGCAGAGCATATTCCCCAAAAGAATTGTGCCTCTTCTTGATA
Source organism: Varanus komodoensis (assembly GCF_004798865.1). NCBI lineage: Eukaryota > Metazoa > Chordata > Lepidosauria > Squamata > Varanidae > Varanus > Varanus komodoensis. The sequence goes on from NW_025335268.1 coordinate 65,757,151, forward strand.
AGAGCATGAGCTGGTTTGGATAAAGCGCCACAATGGCATCTTTGCATTAAACATTCAGCAAAGCAGCTGATAAAGATCAGACGATCAAGTTCCATAGAAGTCAAGTTTCTTGAAAAGTTAAACTGGGGATGGGGGGGGAGCAAAAGTGTGTGTGTGTGTGTGTGAGTGTGAGAGAGAGAGAGAGAGAGAGAGAGAGAGAGAGTCAGAGTCTGTATTGCAGGGCCAAGCTTAGAAGGGATTTCACTCATTTTGCCACCCAATTTACAGGCACTGCCAATAGAGAAGCATCTCTGTGATTTACAGAGGGAGAAGAATTTATGAGTAGCGAGGCTAAACTCACTAGCCTCACAAGGCCTGGCAACTTGCAATTTCCTCCCCAAAGCCCCCAGGGTGTTACATAACATGCTGCAGCATGAGCAGCAGGGATGGAATCCCATAGCATCACTCGGGGCCATCATGGGGAAAACAGGAGCTGCTCGCTACCATTGCCAGACTGATGTGCCAGAGGAAATGATTCGTTTAGGCCACTTGTGAATTATACCAACCAGAAATTTGCAAGGACATTTCAGCCCCTGATCTACATCCCAGTGATTCAAAATTTCAAAATATTGTGAACTTTAGTCTTTGCACTAGTCTTTTCTAAGAATGAGGAAGCTTTTTATTGTTTACTGGTAAAGCAGGACCCCTGTAAGTGCTGGCTCAGTTACTGTGTTAGCAGTTAACTGTGCTTGACTTCTGCTGAAAGAGAAGTCATAAAGTGCCAAAGAGGGGTCGTAAAGTGCTGTAAAGTGCCAAAGGGAGATCGTAAAGTGCTTCTTGTAAGCAAAAATTTTTGCCTTCACAAGGGAAAGAAGAGAATTGTATGTTGAGGCAAGAATGGATGAAATTGTGAAAAAAGCAATGTACTGCATATAGTATATACAATGTGGTATTCACTATTATCCCCAGATTTGGTCATTTGTTGCAGGGCTTTGAACTGATCTGTGTGGATACAATGGTATTGCTGTATTTTCACTGTTATTTTTAAATTTTGTTTTAGCCTATCCTGATCGCTGTGGCTGCTTTCAGGACTTCATTGGAGTGAAAAGTGCTGGGGCCAGAAATTTTAAAGTAAATAAATAAGTGCTTCACTTTAGGCAAATCCATTTTGTACTGCATCTTCTCCTATAACCACACACTGGAAAAACTCAGTGTCTCTTGGCTTAAGAGATTCACAAGGTTCTGTAATTTGCATGTTTTTCTCCTTATTTTTCTCAACTTTCATCACAGCTGTTTGAAAAGGCTGCTTTAGAACAGATGATAAAGAGTAAACTTAGAAAGTAGCAGGAAGTGTGCAAACTTCAAAAGATTGGAAATCCTGCCAAACTATTTGCTATAATTATTCTGAAGGAAGAAAAGCTGCCACCCATTTAGTGGAAGCAAATAAGAGCAAACTATGATTTTCTCTCAGAAAATGCTCAGCTGCTATATATTACACTTAGAAAAACATTTCATATCTGTGTGCTATTGATATTTTCATGCAATCACAGGAAAATACTACTCTTCTCAGCATTTCTCATCATGTGCTTTTTCACTAACAATCATTTCAGTTTTTAAAGTCTACAGAGCAAAGAAACATGTTCCCTAGACTGAATAAAGAAAAGCCTGTGTCCATTTAATTGTATTGATCTGAAAAGATGAACTTTTTTTCAGTTGCAAGCACAGATTTCTCAGCCTTGTGTAGGATAAATGCTAAAGTGAGCTACCAAATAACGGGGTAAATACAATGGAATCTACAGAATTTTAACTGTTGAATGGCATGTGATATATGGCTGGGGAAACAGTAGTGACAAAACTTGATCTTGCCGGAGTTCTCTGAATTTCATCTCAAAGCTCATTCTGACCTGAGACCATGCAGATTTTATGCTTTTCTATATGTAAGATATATGTACTAATTGTCTGAATCTTTGAAGTGCTTTGAAGGATGAAGACATCCTTTCCTCATTGATTAAAATACAATTGTACACATTTTCCCAAAAGTAAGCGTCTTATGTGCATGCCATCAAATTCATTTTGTTTGACCCATGAATAGAATTGCAAGCTTGGAAATGTATTTTCAGTGGTAGATTGCAATCAAGTCCATGTTTGCTCCCCAAAATGTGAACAGGGTAAAATCCTGATTAAACAACCACTGGATTCCTCATGCATCTTTAGGTGTCAGTCTGGTAAACTTCTTGGTACCCATTGGTAGGAGGCTGGGGTACTAGTTTCCTTTTCAGGAATACGCTCTGCTGGGGAAGAGCAGTACCTGCTCCTGCCTTCTCTGCCTCCATCACACCTTTCGTCTGTCCAGTGTAACATTCATGGGGCATCAAGAGCGTAAGGGAGGAGAGAAGAGGTGATCAATATTCAGGCATTCCTTAGTGTACCATCAGGCAGAGTGAGGAGATTGCCTCAGGGTGTAACAGCAGAGGAAGATCTGTGGGCAACATGGCCTGCCCTGTTCTGCTATGCTAGGCTGCTGCTTTTGGTGTGGTAGAACATCCTGGGCCATTGCCAATGTTGAGGCTAGACTTTTCCAGTGGGCTTTTCCATACGGAGTGGGAAGGGATGCCATATTGTTCTTCACATTAAGCAGCAACTTGTCTCAGGCTGGCCTAGTCTCTCAACTTCTCAGTCTATCTGCAGGATCAGAGATTCACTCTTTCTGTCTCCTTCCAATAGGCTTTGAGCCCTGGGCTTATTCAAGGGACCGTTCCTTTCTCTTTTAAGCTATACTGTGCATTTCCATCTGAGACTAAGACTGAGATGTTTCTGTTGTGGGACATAGCCCAAATGGAAGTATTCTTTGTTTTGTTTTCTTTTCTTTTTTTACTTGAGTCTTGGGGCAGCTTGTATTACCAAGAGTTCAGAAACACACCTTAAACTCCCACAAAGAAACTAAAGCAAAGCTACGTATGGCATACACCTCATTAAATTCTGTGCAACTTTCAATAAACATGCATCATCATGCACTGTATAATGACTATAACAAACAGAATTTATTTTCTTCCCAAGATCTACCATCCATCAATATAACGACATCCTTATTTTATATAACAATTTTCTAGCACATGGAAAATACACATGAGAAACACAGGTGCACCTATTGCTGACCTATGAATCAGCTCTTGGGATGGCATGGACTTAAGTGTATATTCTCCTGACACCCCACAAAGTTGTTGCCTCTGAGGCTAAGATGCTGCTCTGTGCTTCTTAGTGGACCTTCTGGAAAAACAAATATTATCTCATTAAATGGTTTGGACATGTAAATCAGGACACATGTCCTGTCTACTAGGGTCATGAAAGGCTCTTAGACCTTGTCTTTCAGCTGTCATGAAAACTTATTTTAGAACTTGGAGCCCAATACTATTTTGCAATGATGAAAGAAAGCAGATTCTTAACACTGATGGGCACTCAGAAAATCCTTTCAGATGAACGTGCACTTTATTGCTCTTTTCAGTTTTATCTTCACTGGCGATGCCTGTTGTGGAATGGTTTTTGTGACGAACAGTACAGCCAAATGGACAACCACCGAAGTGCTTTCAACATTAGAGCAAGATTGGTTGGAAATGGAGCTTGAAATTAATCAGAGCCAGATTGAACATTATCTGTCAATTAGTCATCACCATCTTATTCCTCATAACTTCAGGCCACAACACTCACAATAGGATTCCGCCTAGAATTTCCAAAATCTCATGTAGAGTGTTATAGAGACTGCATTTGTACAATTTTATCATCTACAGAAAGGCTATGAGAAGTATCCCTTCTACCAAAGCGTATTCATCGCTACATATAAATTTGTTGTTTGAGAATTGGGCTCCTACATTTATGGTTTAAAAAAGTTTCCAGGATGTTGTGAAGTTCATTCAAAAACAGTGGAAAGTTTGCTATCTATTTCAATGGTAGACAGACTGCTTGGGTAATTTTGCTTCTCTCCTTCGATTCCTGAAAAATCTCTTTAGACAAGTCATACAGCATGCATTATGTTTATAATTACCAATAATGCTTGATTAGAACTCAATTAACTTGCAACTAATTAAATGTTAATTTTGTGAAAAGAACTCTTCATTAACTAATAGTGAAGAATGAAAAGAATAGTTGCCCTTCTTAGGTCAAGCTCAAGCTAGTATGGGAAGAAAAATAGAGGGAGAAACCAGAATAAGCTGTCAGATGAGCTATTTGTAGGTATGTGCATTCTTACTTTTTAGAAATTTAACCTGAACATTTATGTTCTACCTGATGTGCTAAAAAGTCATTGAGGAAGTGAACAACAAGTTAAAACAGTAAAACTTAGTGTTTTAAAGCATAAAACTTTAAAAGTACAAAATTTGAAAGAACACATATTAAACATGTATGTCTCCACATACACTCTAAAGACCAAGGCAGCAGGAGACATTCCACTGTCTGGGAGTAACAGAAGAGAGAGAAAGCCCTTCTGTTTGTGTATATGACCAAATGGGCCTCTGTGGGTAATGAAGGATCATAATACTCAAGGAGGTTCATAACTAAGCAGCTAGTCACTTAACTTATCCTTGTCCTAAGCCACGAAGGCTTCACACATTATATAAAGACTTTAAATTGGTGACCTATTCAGGTCATTCAAGATAGGGATAGTGTGGACCCAATGGCATCCACTGGTCAGGAGCCTAGCTGACACATTTTGCACCCCCTGAAGCTTCCAAGTGTTCTTCAGGAAATCCCCACACAGAAAATTTCTAAACATAGTTCAACCAAGGGATGCTCAACCAAGGCAGAGCATCTCAGGAATGGTTATACCTGGATGACTCCGCATAACTGTGTAAACTCGCACCTCTCTGCTGTTGCCACTTGAAGTTCCAGGAACAGCATAGGTTTAAGGACCATTCCCAGTTATGGATCTGATCCTTCAGGGGAGGGCAACTCCTTCCGGCAGAGGTAGAATCCCAATCCTTGGGTCAAGCTTCTGACTGACCAAGAATACCTCTATCTTAGCTGGGTTTATTGTTAACTTGTTCATCTTTACCCAGTTCATTAACAATCCAAATCACTGTTCACAGGTTTTAACTGATTCATGTTAGATCATATTAAATGTCAAAGAACAGTATCAGCATATTAGTGGTACTATATAACAAAGTTCTGAAAGTAAATTTCAAATATGAAGGCAAAATAGAAGCCTGAGGAATAATATAGCCCAAAGAACATGAACAAGAACAGAAAGTCTGCACCACCTTCAAGACATGATTCAACGAAAAGGATCGGGGCCACTGCAAAATAGGCCCAAACCTTCTAGACAGTCCAGAGGGATACCTTGGTTGATGTTACTGAAAGCACCTGGAATATCCAACAGAAGTAATAAGGTCATGTTCCCATATCAGCCTCCTAGAGTAGATCATCCACCAACATGGCCAATGCAGTTTCAGTCCCATGTCCCATCCAAACACTGATTAAAAAGGGCCAGATAGTCAGTTTCATCCAGATGCAGCACTACCGCCTTCTCAATTCCCTTAGCACACATTTTATATTTTAGTCTGGCATGGGTCAACGGAAGGTTTATTTAATGAAGGTCTTATTACTGCCTCTCAAGTAAGAAAGAGCAATCCCCTTACGCTAAGAGATATTAATCATTTCCCTTAGCCAAAACACAGTCCTCTCTTTGCTGATTTAATCAGCTAAGAAGGAAAAGGGTCAAGAATACAGGTGGTGGCCCTCAGCACTCCAGAGACTCTTTTCACATCTTCAAGTTCTACAAATGGAAAACAATCCAAAACAAGTGGACAAACAGTAGCCAAGGTTACCTCACTATGACCTACCCTCATACTGGTGCCCAAATCAAGGAAAAGGCAAGCAACTTTATCCACAAACAATAAAGAAAAGTGTTCACAGCAAGCCACCAGTGTCTTCCCCTTTCTACCATCCCAGAGAATAAGGCATAACACACTAGAAAAGAATCACCAATTTATCCTGTGTGGTCATTATTGTGGCATGCCCTCAGCAACATTATGCAACTAAATGGTCTTTCATCCTTGTGAGATTGGACTTATCCTGAGTTTTAGCTTAGTGGTGGACTTTAAAGTTAAACTCAACAGTGGAAGGGCCATGGCTCAGTGGCATGGCGCCTGCTTTGTTTGGATAATGTACTAAGTTCAATTGCCAGTCTTTCCAGGTGGGACTGGTAAAATCCTGCCCAAAAATGTGGAGAGCTGCCGCAAATTGGTGTTGGCAATGCTGGGCTAGAAGTACCAATGGTCTCACTATGTGTAAGCCTATATATTTCTATGATCAAATTAATTTAAGTTACAGGAAAAATTGATCTCAGGTCCACGCAATCCATGTGAATTAAGAAAATCTGATATGCTACAACATCCATGGGTTTGAATTTTATGAAGTTAAATGCATTAATGTATGTTGCTGATTTCTCCAGCATATCTACTTTTCAACTCAAGAGAAATCAAGCACATTTGAAAATAAAAGCTTTCTCTCTGTCAAACCCAATCTATCTGGTGGTCCTCCTCCTCCTCCTCTTTTGCCACTGAATAGATGGCTACACTTCCCACAATTTCTACATCTTCCCCACTATTATATCAGTAATCTTATTTGTGTTTGTTTAACCAAAGACATAGAAAGTTATTTGATACTGACCTTTTGTTTCACACTCGATTGATGATTAGTACAACATTCTCCTGTAATGTCCTTGCAGAGTGTCACTGTCCTACCTGTATGTAGCTGCAGCACTTTTCAATTACTTCCACTTTGCTTTTTTTCCCTGGCGTTGGTGAGAAAAGAAAGGAAATAGATAAATACCACACACCACAACCTAGCTCATCTGGATGATTACAATAGATTCAAGAACATATATATGGAGCTATCAAAAGCCATTATTGGAAAAAGATCAACTACTGACCTCTCCCACCCAGGAGAAAGGAATTACAGTAGATGAAGAAGGCAAGGGTAACAGAAATCAAGGGTTTAATGAACAACTTTGGAGAAGAACTAAAGATAAAGCCTTAAGGATTACCTCAACAATTTTTCTAAATGCATTGGTAAACCTTGTATGGCATGCCTTGTATAAAACAACTATTTCCATGTGGTGCGCTGAGTTGCATGAGCAAGATGTATTAATTAGTACAGACGTCCCAGTGTTCCTTTTCTAAATCAATCAAGGTATCTACTAGTACTATTTTCTGATTCACTAAAACGTGTGGAACCACTTGGGCATAGGTATGTACATTCTTGTGTGCGTGCCCTCTATTCTCACAATCATTCTACCACAATAAAGCAAGCAAGCAAGCAAGCAAGCAAGCAAGCAAGCAAGCAAGCACAGAGAGATTTGCCCAAGCATAACCTACCTGCATATTATTTATTTATTTATTTATTCATTCATTAAAACATTTCTATGCCGTCCCTTGCCGAAGCCTCGGGGCAGCGCACAACACAAAATAAAATACAATAAAATACAAAAATAACAATATAAAATTAACAGTATAAAATAAATAACAATATACAAATGGAAACCCTTCATTTTTCATATTGGAGGTACCTTTAGTAGTAAGACATACAACCCAAGGCTTTCTCCCGTGCCCTTTTGCACAGATAATCTATAGGTAAATACTTTATGAAGTGAAAGAGGCATGCACACAAAATATGTTCTCATTGCTATGACCTGCTTTATCCAGACCCTTCCTCAAGGCATCCTTCACTTCTCAGTAATTTCAGCTATTCAGACTTTGTCAGGACACATTCACTTTCTCAATGCCATTCACTTTGGGCTCTCCATACAGTGCTGCTCTTAAACCAGTTGCCTGCATCTTTGCAATGAAAAAAATGTGCCATCTCCTATTGCTAAAACCTTTGAGGAAATGGGAGGAAGTGGCCTTCTGATTTCTTGTGGCCCATAGGACCAGCACCAGCCTTATTTTGCCACAACATGCAGAGGGTTTGAGTGAGTAGCACAAAGCTAAGCCGAACCCCTGCCGGACATGGGACTGTGCTTCAGTTTCAGCAATGCAAATTCACATCTTCTGCAGTTGAACTAGGGATAAGGGAAACATGGATGCAATTCACATTTCACTTACTCCATTTTTGCACTTTTGAATAAAACTGACATTCAATTATCCTTCAAAACTTGCAGTTCTTTAAATTTTTCAGCAGGGTTTCCCAATCCAAAAATCCATACAAAAATGCATATACTACAGAATGTAATGTTAAAGCATGCCTTATATTAGAAAAAATGCTTGCAAAATATGTGTAAGACAAAAATGAATATAAATACATATGAAGGAAGAGATGTCTAGAAAAATGCTTATCAATTTTCAGGAAAACATTTAAAATTTGGGAGAAACCAAATTTCAGACAGGATACAAAAATCAATGTTAGGGACAAACTGAACTTAAGACTGGAAAACTGACACACACACACACACACACACACACACACACACACACACACAGAGAGAGAGAGAGAGAGAGAGAGAGAGAGAGAGAGAGAGAGAGAGAGAGAGAGATTTTCATCCTTAGATTCATCCTTTTCTTTTTCTGAAATGGATCAACAGTACAGAGATTAGTATTTTTGGGAATATGATTACTTGTTCTGCAATAAAATGTAACAACTGAGTAGAGCCATTGTTTCGAAACCAGTGCTGAATTCCCTGTTTGATGAATGCATATACCTTGTAAAGCCCCTTTCTTATTTTGTAGGACTCCTGTGTCTATGTGGGATTTACTACAACTTCAAAGGCTGGAGTGACGTAGAATAGACATTCTTCCTTAATAGCTAGCTTTAACCAGAATGGCCTGCTTATTCCAGATGCAAAGTTCATCTCCCTAGACAACAAAGGGCATAAGTGCAGCTGTCCTTCAACCCAATCTCTCCTTAAGACAAGACTCTGAAACCTGTCTTAAATTAAATGGAACTGACCTGAACCTATGAACATGTTACCCTAAATTATTGGAAAGAGTTATTTCAGTCTCTTCCAGACTATGCTTTGAGTTATAGGCTGACATTCTTATTCCTAGATTAGCTGAAATGTTTTTCACATCCCTTCCTCACACATCTTACAACCTATTTTTCCCATCATAAAATATAGTCTGGCCCACATTTGCAGAGGGAATACTGTACGAAATGTAAGGACTAAATAAGCCAACATTAATTGAAATACCATGGGTATGAATTTAATCCTGAGCATAACCGTATCATATTCTATGTACTGTAAATATATTAATTTAGTAATCAACAAGGCAAGATGGTATTATGTCCTCATCACATATGTAGGGCTAGCAACTTCTAGAAGGTAAACAGATGAAAAGTTAGCAAATGGAGAAGTGCTGGCTGTAAGAAAAGTTTCAAAATCTCTATTACTGTAATCCCTTTATTAACCCAGCCAAAATAACATGAAAAATGAAGGCCAGTGTGGTGTGGCAGTAAGAGCGTTGGACTGGAGATCCTGGAGCTCTGGGTTCTAGTCCCCACTCAGACATGGAGCTCATGGGGTGACTATGGGCCAGCCACAAGCTCAGCCTAACTCACCTCCTACCTCACAGAGTTGTTGTGAGGATAAAATGGAGCTATGGAAGCCACCTTGAGCTCCTCACAAGAGGAAAAGAAGTTGGATATCAATGCAGCGATAATGTTCATACTGTTGAGATTCTCCCAATCTCTTCAGCAACAAAGATGTCATAAAAAGGAATGGCGATAGTGAGAGTTTGCAAAAGCTTGCCCTTCTTATTGATTTTTTGGTTGACTGAGAAAAGCTATTGCACTAAAATTGGTTAGGAAAGGAAGTGCACAAAGATTCAGTTTGAGAGGTAGTTCTCACCCTTCCTCAGGTGAAATGATCTTGTAACCAATTACACTCGCCACAAGAGAGAAGAAAGAAGGGGAAAGGGAAAGGAAAAGGGAAAAAAGCCCCCACAGAACATGTTTTCTTTTGTTCAGATAATGACGATTATTTCCCCATATTTCAGATCAGAGAGAGAGAGCAGTTTGCCTCAAGTCACAAATTATGGCAAAACTTGACCCAGGACATTCAGCTCACAGTTATATTTGTAGCCATTATATATACCAAGTCTTCTCCATCTTCCATTTGTGCCCGTGCTGTGTATTCAGATATACTGGCAGGAAGTAATTGGGTGTTCCAGGAATTAATTTGCTCTTCCTTCTGTTCCCAGCTTGAATCCAAGGTCCTGTAGCTGTAGGCCTAGACTGCTGTGGATAGAACCAGTACTTCTCCCCATGTCTCTTGCCTGGCGCACCTGCCAGCAACTCAATTGCCAGTGCCACAGCGTGATCTCTCTTCATTCCCGTTGCCTTTCTAGCCAATTCCCAGTGCCCTAAGAAGAAGGATATGCTGCAGAAGTGGCTTGCATTTTGCCAGTGCCATTCTCTGAGGGTGTGGGAATGCCTCATTTCTGAGAAATTGGAAGTGCACAGTTACAAAAATGGCAAGCTAATTCACTGATTTAGCAAATCTATCTGTGAATGTGGTCACATTATTCTTGGATAAATAAAGCCTAATCCATGCTACCATGGTTATGTTTCTTGCTCTCTCCCAAAAACATCTTTGGAAATAAATTGGCCGCAGTTTTTCTCCATTTAGTTTGGCAGAGTATAATATTTCAGGAAGTTGATTTGTTTATATCAAATGCTGCTAAAAGCTGGTTCTCTGGATTATGCATTTTGATCCCGTGCCAGGCTCATCATCCCACCCATATCATTTTTCTTGCCGTGGTTTCCAGCTCTACAGATTTACAGTTACCCTAAACATATCAAGTGTACAACACAGCCTCCTAAGGAGAATAAACACTGATTTAATCACAAAGGGGCTGACAATATTAGGTCATGCTTTCACTTTTAAAAAGCATTTAAATTAGCCAAACGTTCTATATATGCCAAGCAATATGGAGGGTCTTCAAATTACAGGGTGATTTTATTTTTGATAAGCTGATTGTAACTTTGCTTTCACATCTCAGATTTGAGCTGGATCACGAACACATGTTTCTCTCTTACTATTTTGTTTTTAAATTGTAAGATAATTGTACACCAAAATATTGGAAGACAGTTCATTTTTCCCTCACTCGACCTGCACCAACCCCAACATCCTGAAGGGGAAAAAATAGGCATCTGTTTTCCCTTGCCAAGAGTATTTCTCTTTGCATTTGGGCCTCCTGAAGATGATGGCTTACCCAGTAGTGTGGAAGAGAAGGAACTTGGTATATATTCAGGACCTGTGTGTTTCAGCTGTTGGAAGCAGGTGAGGTTGGGGTCTAAACATATTCATGCATTCTATATGGACAACTCCACTCTAATGTAAATTAAAAGCTGACCCCACCCCTAGGCCATTCTAGAATCAGTCCTGTTGCAATCCTGTTGTATTTGGTTCAAATATACCTAACATCCCCTGGTCAAGCTCTGGTCATAGGTGTAGAGGAATCTGCCAGTTTCACTTTATCTCACATTGTGTTTAAAAAAAGAAAGAAAGAAAGAAACACAAAACCCAAGTTCTTTCTTTCCTCCAAATAATGAAATTTGTGCACTTTGATAAATTCTTATAAAAATGAGCTAATTATCACCTAAGTTAGCTCAGACCAAGACTATTGGATGCTATTCCTAGTATGGAATGGACCATGATTCACTTTCTTGCACATGACTGTTTAAGGTGAGGAATCTTTCAGAAAAAAGAGGCTCAAGCCTTATGTATCTATCACTAATAATGACTGGCAGGGGTTTAAAGCAGTCTTTTAAGAGTTACGCAATCAAATCCTTGAGCTAAAATGGGAAAATCTGTCTGCTTCCGTTTCTGCCACTTTTTAAAATCTTAGTTCTTTCTCAAGTTCTTTCCCAATTATGAAGAACTTTCTGAATTTTGGTAAATTTTTATCTGAAACCAAACTAAAACTAAAGGCTAATCCATTCGTAGCTGGGGAAGCTATGCATATTTGCAGGAAAAATGAACCAACTTCCCATAATCATGTACATCATATTGCTGCTATTTTAAAAACTTATGCCTACACATATAACAGGTAAGAGATAAACAGATAAATTGCACCTGAACTACTCACTGTGTTGTCTTTTTATGTCTGCTTTTATATTATCATTATTATTTTCATTTCTATACTGCTCAATAGGTCCCTGGGTTAAAAATCAAAAACTACAAATACAAATAGTAATAATTTAAAGTAAAACATTTAACCTATAATTTATAAAAGCAGTTACATTATGGTACTGGACATTACATAAACAGCTGACATAAATCCTCCCTGGGCGTAGGGAACAGTCTGAACCTGGTGTCCAAAGGCTTATAACTCTGGTACCAGGCAGATCTCACTGGGGAATGCATTTCAGAACTGGGAATCCACTACTGTGAGAGTCCTACTCTTGGTTGCCACCAATTGGACTTCCAGAGGCAGTACTTCGAGGAAAAACTCAAATGCTAATTGCAGGGTCTGGGTCGCTTCATCCTGGGAAATATTTTATCTTTGTTCTTGCTTATATGTTTCCTCCGACTCCTCTTTATATGAGAACTTGCCACTGATTGCAAGACCCAGTTCAGGCCCAGCTGATGATTTAGAAAACAATCAGTTTCACCTTGGAGTGTTGCAGAGTTTGTCCAGGGCACAACTGGGGGCTCGATGTGAATATTGATCAGAAAATCTGAAGCATTGTGCCTCTCATTAACTATAACTGGAAATCAACAAATGATTATTCCCCCTCTTCCCGAATCTCAGAATTGGATGCAATTCACATTCATTTAGTGAAGGAAAGAAAGCTGACAAATTTCAGAAAATAAGTGCAGTGGGGTTGTGTTAGATGTCTTTACATTAAAAAAAAAAAAAAGCAGCAAACTGTCAATGACATTTTCATTTCTTTAGAGAATTGGACTGAAATTGCGGGTATGATGTCTCTTCTGAACAGAACATGTCTGCCAGATTTTACATTTATAGGTTCAAGGGGATTGTGTGAAATTCCACCCTCCCAAAGAATGGGATGCACTTACCTCCCTTTACTCTTCATGGACAATTGTTAAGAAAAAGGCAAACAGCACAGAAGTAGCCTCCTTCAGCTTCCAGACAAAAATTACATCTTTCTTCTTCATCCCTCTTCTTCCTACCCTGGCCTCCCTACCCTAGAGCTCTTCCCTAGCTCCTTATACACAGAGCTACAGATGTATCAATTTATGCAAATTTATGCAAACAGGGTTCTGTGTCCTTCCAGGACCAAAAAGCTAAGAAAACATTGAAAGCATTCAGATTCAGTTTGCTTTGGAAGAGCTCTGCTTTGCTTGAAACATCTCCCAAACCTTTCTGAATCAATTCTGTATGGGATTTGGTCAAGCCTGAAGTATATCCCTAAGGTATTATACTTATATATTACTTAGATATTTATTATACTTAGACATAAATATAGATATTGCTATGTTAATATAGTTGTAAGCATGTAAACCTGTGATTCCTTTTTTGTAGATTATTTTTAGAGGCAGGGTTATGCAACCAGAAATATGGCTAGATTTCAAAATAATGCATAGTGGTTCTTCATTCTCCGTGTAGACTGGGGTGTCTGTCATTGGCAAAGAGATGGTGACAGGGAGCCCTGTAGAAAAAGATTAATGGCTTCTGAATGTACAAGCTTGATGCTTACACAGCAACTTTCAGTGTACCGGGACAAACTGTTTGTTTTCCCTTTTAGATTGCTCACCACCGCTTGATTTACTGGGCAGCAGAGGGATGACGAGTCTCTAAATAACTGTGGCAGAGCGACTGCTCTTCTCAGCAACTGATCACATTTCTTCGAGAGACGGCAGAGGATCACTTCTTCCAGAAAGGAAAAGGATGGTTATAGTTTCCAGGGTTCTCAGCCATGAAATGTGACCTTAAGGGTCCCTTCAGCCATAAGGCACAAACCTTTGAGTAATAGAAATTCCCTAATCGGAGCAGGGGGCGGGGGGAATCTTGGCAGATAAATTCCTGGAAAATAATCTTTTCGGCAGCAATCTATTCCATCACCAGTGTCGCAGCTCAAGTGGCTTAGCCTCACTCTCCCATTTATGTAATGGGTGTTCAAAAGGAAATAGGGTGAGTGTAATTTTTCTGAGGCTGGCATTGGCTTCATTACAGTGCAAGGGTTTCCCTTGATGCCTTATAAGTAAAGAGGGACTCGATTAGAATGATTCGACAAAATGACGCCCCTGGGTGCAATTCAGGGATAGCTAGTCTGGGATGTCATTTCACTGAAAGAAAGGAACCAAGTCCTTTGCCCTGACAGAAGTGACTCTTCCTTGCCATCAGGTACACATTATTTACAGAGATGGGTTTTCAAAAATTGCCTGCCCCACTCCAAACACCAGCCTGCAGTGTAAGATTAGAGCTGTTTGGGAAAGCGCTAATGTTTGTATTTAAACTGCATGATATTTGTGAGGAGAGAAGAGTAAACCCTCATCTGCTCGTCTCAGAGTGAATAAAATGATGATGATGATGATGATGATGATGATGATGATGATGTTTTCACTGCAAGATGTTTCTAATAGCACTGGATCAGAAAGCTATTGTTTTGGCACACTGAAGGAAGACACATCAAGAGAGCATATCCAACAAACACCATAGACCCTACATAATTATTTATTTACCCTGACCTCTGTCTCTACAAAGAAATGTATTCCATGAATATTTCCTAGGTTTTTTTATTTGTTTTAGTTACCTTTGAGAAAATAGGTTTCAGTCCCAAAGCTTTCAGTCCCCTGGATGAGATTAGTAATGGTTCCAAGTGTATAAAAAGCTTCTTCCGCTTTTTCATTGACTTTTCTCAATGCCGTTTCAGAAGCCGAACACCAAGGATACTTCACAATACTATTACACAAATGTCTGTTATGAGTCACACTGAAATATTTGAGAGAAGAAATTGGGCATGTGTGCATCCACGTCTGTGTTGATAAGAGCTGTGATTTACCAATGGCTGACTTCAGTTGAGGTGAGCTTGTTCAAATATTAGTGGCAGCTCCAGCTCCAGGGCACCCTGGGGACTGCCCCTCTATCATCTTCTTTCTCCCCATACCTTTTAAAACATGACCAGCTGCTAGCGTGTGAGCTCAGGAGCACCTCCTGTAAACCTGAGCTGCCCATAGGAGACAACCTCTTCCTTCTGCAAGGGAGGAGCAGTATCGGTATTGGCAGGTGAGTTGCCTTTAATCTTGAAGGAGTTTGAATATATGTGTGTATGTGACTGTATGATCTAGCATATGCATGCCTGCTTTAGGGTATGTAAGTCTGGTCTAATCAGGGATATATGTACCTGCTGTGGAGTTTGTGTGTATGATTGTGTGTTCCAAAGGCTTTTTTCTGTGTGTCTTAGAGAATACAATATTTGTATTGTTATCATTTTATTGTTATCATGATCATTGTTATGATTTGTAGTTTAGGGAATTGAGCATGTGGGTATGGTTCGGGTGTGTGCAATGAGGGGCACCTGTGTGTGAAAGAGGTGTGTGCTTTTGAAAAAGCTTCCTGCTGATTTCTTAAGCCATATACTAATCACCATCATTATTATTCCATGGAAAGAGATGCCTGTACTTTTTCTGAGCAATCGACTCTTACTTCTTAGGCAAAATCTGGAATCTTGTACTGTGATGCTTCTGAGTAGGCCTGCTACGGTGGATTCTATATCAACCCATGGATTCTCCGATGTGTTCAAAACATCTTCTTGTGTTTCAAAAGCTGCTCTTCTGGCTGCCCTGAGAATATCACGTATGATTTTAATTATTCTCATTATCAATGTTATTATTTATTTATTTTATTTAGAAAATTTCTATGCCGCCCCATTCGCCAAAGCCTCGGGGCAGCTCACAAAACATTAAATTAAAATATAATACATTAAAAATATAAAACGAATTACAATATAAAATAAGTCTGTGTTATGGCTGTGTAGCTTTTCGCTTCCACTCATCATCTTAAAATCACTTGATTCCCTGTCGAGTGGGAGCTGCTGCCAGAACAGGAGAATGCGAGTCCAAATGCATACTTTGTCTGAGAAATTTCCCCACACCTCTTTGCACACTCTGTGTTTTCAATTTTCTCTTTTTGTGGTATTGGCTGCTGAATGTTGGGGATTTAGAGATTGTCCCACCTCTTGTGACCTCTGGGCTCTGCCTCTCCTGATGTACTCTCCATCCTGCCACTCAGACTGATCACCAGGCTTCCGTACACACACACACACACACACACACACACACACAACTGCTGGCATATTTTTCTAAGATTTGTCCTCAAGGATTTTAATCAAATATGTGGATGGGTGAGAATGACATTTATTTATTTATTTATTTATTTATTCATTCGTTTTTTTTTTTATTTATATCCTGCCTTTTTCCTACAAAGGACTGAAGGCAGCTTACATCTCCTCCTCCATCTTATCCCCACAACAACCCTGTGAGGTAGGTTGGGCTGAGAGTCTGTGACTGGCCCAAAGTCACCCAGTTGGTTCCATGGCTGAGCGGGGACTAGAACCCAGATCCTCTGAGTCCCAGTCCCATGCTCTTAACCACTACACCACACTGGCTCTCTCTCATTTGTTTGATTTTGATGAGAAGTAACTAAAATCTGCATAAATGAGAACCTGAGTTTTTAAAAACTGCATGTGCCAGAAAATGAACCTAAGGGATTCAGTTGTTCAGGTTTGAGTGTTTAGCTCCAAAAGTATTTGAATTCAACCATGTTGATGGTGCTGAATTAAGTTGCTATTTGTATGAAAAGCTCCTTATCTTTAACAGCTGGATGGCACATGGGTACATCATGGTCCATTCCATGTTGGGAATAGCTGTGGCTATTGAGTTTGGGTCTTGTAGATAGATGCTAATTTAATTTACATTTTTCTTTGATAAGTATTTAGCAAAATGTATAAAATTCTTCTTAATTGGGTGAGAACGAAGTTAAGCTTTAAAATATATAATTGTGGGAGAAACCAAAATGGACAGTTAAACCAATCCTTACAATGTTAACCGTTATTATTTAGTCTGTCATGAAGGACATGCAGCAATCTTGTTGTCTTGAGGAAATTTTTTTCTGTATATTGTCAATGTAATCCTTAATTAGTACAGATCAACAACTTTAACTTTTCATATTTTTTTCCATCTTAAAAAATAAATATAAAAATGTGCCGTGTTGGTCAATGAAGGGGAAGAACACTTTTAACAGGTCTATTTCTGACTGGAACTCAAGCATGTATAAGATAGACATATTTTTTAGAACACAGTATTCACAAAAAGCATGTCCTGTTGCTTAAGGCACATGTGTGGAGTGCTCAGATGATCCCTAGTAGAACTTTGGACAAAAGCCATTATTTTCATAAGGAGTTATGGCATCCTATTATGAAAGCCCAACTTTTTCCTTCATGGAACTCCCTAGCCCATGCTTGCAGTAACACAATCTTTTTATATTATCATTCCTACTTTATTAAGTCTGAGCAAGAAATTGGTAAGAGCTGTAAAATCTGGTTAGGCCAACACTCTTAGTTCATACATTCCTAAAACGTGGCTTGCCTATAGAAACCAACCTAAAATAAGTCACAGCATTCTTTTGCTAATCATGCAATCACTCTGTAGGAATAAAATTGTATAAGAGATTTGTGGTGACTGTGTTACTAAAAGTAATTTACTTGATTCAGCTGAAATGGGCATCTTCACGCTACACAGTTTTCCCAAGATATGAATCCCACTGAACTGAAGAGGTAGGCAGCTTTCTCAGGTTTCATGTATTTTAAAAGTTATATGTTTTCCCTGTATGTTATAAGCCAACCTTTCCCAATCTAGGGACCTCCAGATTATTGGCATTCCTGAGCGTTGGCCATTCTGGCTGGTGAGGGCCACTCTGTGCTGATCTTTTGGACTTCAACATCTCAAAAGTGCAAGGTTGGAAAAGGCTATCATTGAGCATTAAAGAATTATCTCTATCAGGGACAGACAAACAGAACATGCACAAAATGTGGCAGTATATTTTTATTCCCTAAAAGGGCTTCTCCTGATTCCATCCATCCACCCATGCTCCCATCCTGCTGCTTTCTAATGTTTGAATTGCCTTTCCAGCATTTCAAAACGTTAACAAGAATGGCTAGGGATAATGGGAGTTGAAGTGCAAAAGCTCTGAAGGGCTGAAGGAAGGATTGAAAGGGTTTCTGTAAACTATAACTTGCTCAAGAGGACATTGCCCCCTTCCCAATCTCAGTTTTCAATTTTTATTTTCCAGTAGTCAACCAAATGATCAACATTTGGCTGGTCACTCCTTACTGGACTATTTTTATTGATGGGGATATGTTTGTAGATTTTTGAAAAGGTATTTTGTACTTCAGAGTATTCTGGTGCCTCTCCCATGTGGTTTAGTGGCCTGGTTTTGGCTTCAGTTCCCAGATCAAGCACTACCTGCTTTGGATGGGATGAAGATCTGCTGAATCCATGCATGAATATCATTAGTCTTCTTATCACTCACTCTACTGTTAAACATTATCAGCCAAATGTATAAACTGTCTCCACTGACATGCAATATGCATGAGCTGAGTTTGGCAATACAGACAGTTCATTCATACAAGTAAATCATCAACTGGTGCCCCAGTGAATGATCAGTGGTGACACTGTGGTTTGTAAACTGGCCAGTACACACAGCCACCAGAAACAAGTAGAAAATCATTTGGTTACTGAAGCAATGTGGTTTCTTTGGGTTTCTTTTGGTGGTGTTTTGAGTTGATCTTGTTGTGAGATAGCGGAGACTGCTGTATATTTTCTTCCTTCAGTACACACCATCAGCCTAGAGAAGTTTCTCCCAACCTGGTGCTCTCCAGATATTTTGGAAGATAAATCTCAGCTTCCACCATTCCACCTTCTCCAGCTGCCTTTACTTCCTGATCTGGAAAGCCAGAAAACTATCGGTTTTTTGCTGGTCGCTAATAAGTGTGGGAAGCCAGGAAAGTGACAGAATAGCATGTATGGAGTAAGACCAGATACCCCTGGAAACATAAGATAAGCAGAAGAACTCCATACCACTCTCATGAGATGTGAACGATCTTTTCTTCTCTTTTGATCCTCCTATCCCCAGGCATCCCTCTATCAAATTGAATGAGAATGGTTGAAAAAGAGTTTTAACACAGCACTAGTGAGCAACTGAGGACTGCAGGTGGCGCAGTGGTTTAAACTACTGTGCTGCTGGGTTGGTTGATCGAAAGGTCGCTGGTTCGAATTTGCACAACAGGGTGAGCTCCCGTTGTTCCGTCCCACCAACCTTGCAGTTCGAAAGCATGCAGATGTAAGTAAATAAAAGGTGCCACTTCAGTGGGCAGGTAACAGCGTTCCGTGCACATCGGTGTTTAGTCATGCCGGCCACATGACCACGGAGACTGTCTGCGGACAAACACTGGCTCCCTCGGCTAGGAAATAGAGATGAGCACCGCCTCCTAGACTCAGGCATGACTGGACTTAATGTCAAGGGGAAACCTTTACCTTTACCTTTAGTGAGCAACTGATTAGTGACTTAGACAGGCCTACTGATCTGATATGAGCCTCTAGAAGAGGTTTTATTATGCTCTTAAGTATTGGCAGGGTATGCTAATGGTTATTTTTTATTCTGCCCACTCTGCCTTAGATTTAGCCCAGAGGTCTTTGTGCTTAAGTACTGGATCTGCAGAGTAAGAAATTAGTTTGGAAACACATTCATAAATGAATGGGGAAGACTAGAAATAAAATACATAAAAAAATAGAGGATGCAATTGCACCACGTGACTTGGTCTGACTTCCTCAATTCTGCTCAGAGAAGAAAATGCATATAAATATCAGTTTAGAAGTGACAGGGACAGCTGTGCAAAGCACATTTTAAATCAATGTAATATACATTTAGGCATTATTCAAATAAACACTCCTCATTCCTGAAGTAGACAGACAACATTAAAATCCCCACATAAGCAATACAAGACTTAACAAGAGTTATAGTGATGCAACTTTGGCCAGTTTCTGTTCCCAATTTATTCAGTGGGATCACTGCCAATAACCTCTGTGGCAGATGGAATATATTTGATACATTCTCTTAAATCAATGTATCTTATACCTTTTTAAATTGATCTGTGTTAATAACCTCATGTTTACTTTTGTTATCCATTAATTTAAATCATCTTCTTTGTCAGCCCATGTCCTCGCCCCTTCATTCCTGTCTTGTCCATCTAGGATAGATGGTATGCCCTCTGGATGGGATTCTTCCTATTTCTATATTCCTGACAGTGTCTGTGCATTTGGCAGGAAGAAAATGTTAAGTAGTAACAGCAGTAGTAACAATTTACAAGGCAGGAGATGTGCGCTTGGGCTTTAACATACAAGCACACTTCACAGTGAATTAGCAATGCCAGAACAAAGTGTATGTTTTTTTCTCTTGCCTTTGGCTAGATCAGAAAACAGCAGGCGTGCAGGGTACAACCCTATGCGTGTTTAGATGGGGGTGGGGGTAGAGGGAGCCTTACAAGTCCCAGGATCTTCCAGTCAGCCATATGGGAATCAGCAAAACTTGAGCTCAACATTTGAAATGGGCTAAGACTGTTTTTGTTTGTTCGTTCAGTTTTGATAAACTCTGGATTTGGATCTGACCAACAGCCATTTTCTTTTCTTTTGTTTTTTTGAATAAATTTTATGATTATTTTCTACAAACTAAAATTAAAGAAACCAAAAAACATCAATCATCAGAAACATCAGACCTGCTGGATCAGCCCCCCATTTTTTTTTATAGCTATCTGTAAATATATTCAAATCCACACATAGTTACGTTTCTCTAGCCAATGATAAAAAGAGTTCCAAGATTGATAGAAGTATGTATCCTCTTTCTCCTTCAGAGACAAAGTCAGTCTGTCCATTTCAGCGCAATCCAGAATCTTTTTTAAAATCAGTTCATCAGTGGGTGGTACTTCACTCCTCCAATGTTGGGCAAATGCAATCCTTGCCGCAGTAATTACATGTAAAATCAGATACATAGCTTGTTTATCGACATCATCAGGTACAATGCCTAGTAAAAAAAATCAGGTTTAAATATTAAAGATTTTTGCAACATTTCCTCAAGCCATTTATGAATTTTAGCCCAATATTTTTTTGCCTTATCACAGGTCCACCACATATGTTAAAAGGTACCTGGTTTATGTTTGCATTTCCAACATCCATGTGACATATTTGAAAACATCTCTGCTAATCTATTTGGCGATAAATACCATCTATAAAACATTTTATAGAGATTTTCTTTATATGAGGTTGCTAAAGTTACCCTGATATTTCTTTCCCACAACTTTTACCATTTCTGTAACTCAGTATTATATCCAAAATTTTGTGCCCATGTTATCATAGTTTCCTTAACTTGTTCATCTTCCATTCTCATATTCAAAAGAAAATTATACAGTCTTTTAATCATTTTCTCATCTGATTTTAAGATCACTTGGTCAAATATTGTTAACTCCTTATGAAAACCCCATGTTTTATCATCTTTAACATACTAACAGCCATTTTCTTGAGCACCTTACTAAAGATGAAACATTAGTTACTGGCCAATTCTGATACCGTGGTCAAGGTGATCTCATATTAAGAGCCTCCTTTAACACCAATGGACTCTTCCTCAGTGAGGTGTTTACTAGCTCAAATGCCAATGCGTTTGTGTGTGGTGGGAGGGAGAAGATCTATGTAATGATTTTAATGATTGTAAGCCGCCCCGAGGCTCATGCGATGGGGCGGCAAATAAGTTGTTTAAATAAATAAATATCATACAGGTTGTTGTCTGGACTTGGCTCAGACAACATCCTCAAGCATTAATAACTGAAAGTCATCTGGCAACAGCAAACCAGAGGATTGGTTCTGAATACTACCACACCAAAAGGCTCATCTCATCAGTACTGTGAAGACAAATTGGTGTGAATTTAAAAAAATAAATAAATCCCATCATCACTACTTCTGAATAAGCTTAATTGTGAGCTCTTACATTCAGCTAGATGAATCGTGATGTTTTCCTCCATGTATATTCTACAGAAATTGCCAAAACTGCTTCTTCACCCTTCTCAGGGATATCCCACAGACCCTCATCAGTGGGAGTGGGGCAATGGGAACAATTGACTAAAACACCTGTATTAACTCTGCACACCATAAACTAGGGGTTCCGGACTCCTTCATTAGCATTTGAAGGAAGGCCATTCTATTAAGTCCCTCAGCCCTGTAGGGGATGAGGCCATTGTAACAAAAAGTGATCTGACCATGACACATCCTGGCATTGTCAACATCAGATCTGGTACTTCCTCTATTAGCTCATGTCTGGAGGCAGTGAGACAGATGACAGAGCTTCAAAATACTTTCCCCACTTGTGGAATGGAACACTGAAATGGAACAGAACATCAATCTATTGGAATGGTTACATGGAGACCAAGTATATTATCCTAGAGGATTGAAGATCCCAATGACACAGCACATAAAATGATGGGTGAAGGTCTCTTGTACTTGGCAGTAAAAGAGAAAGTGACATATAAGGAAGAGGGGCAAGTGAAGGATATCTTAACATTTTGTCCACGTTCCTGGAAAATGTTTAATACTTCATCAATAAAGGGCAACCTTCTTCCTGTCAAGGGCTGTATTCTTTTGGAATAATTTGTCAGGGGTGGCATGCCAATGGCAGAGTGGCGCCTACTCCTTTTTTCTCTTTTTTCATTCTGCCACCCTTCTACTTTTCCCATCACTCTTCTCTCTCTTTCTCTCATGCTTTTTCATTTTAAGCCACCCCTTTCTCTATGTCTCCCTTTCTTTTGTGACATTCTCTCTCTCCTTTACACCACCTCTTCTTACTCTTTCACTCTCTCCTTATGCCCAGCAGGATGACAGCAAAGGGACAAATGGCTTTTGCTTTAATCTGGCAAGTTCAGTGCAACTCAGGCTACCAAGCTCATTCCCATTTGGTTCCTCTGTGACCCATTCCCACAAGTATTTCTGGGAATATTTTCCCAAAGTATGTGTTCCCTAAATGTACACATTTTCCCATTGAGAAGAGCACTATTTTGTGCATAATTCAAATGTATGCATTATTTCTGTGCACATTGCATGGATTTGGATTTCATTGGAAGAATTCATGCATTCATTCATTTCAATCTTGTGCAAATTGGATATTCTTGCATAACACCACAAGTCCAGTCATTTGTCACCCATATTGCCAAAGGTCTGAAGGGCTGCCATGCAGATTAAATTAAATTAGGTCAAGGGGTATATGCAGTCCAAGGGCCACAGATTGTGGGTGTCCCACACTGACCTGTAGATTAATAAAGGGGTACAAAAACTTTTATTCAGCACTTTCCCATTTCCTTACCTTCCTTTTCAGTTTTCCCATTGCCCTCTGTGACTGTTTGTGCATCTAAGACTGTATGCATGAATGACTGAAGTACTTTAGATTCGACACATTCTATTTTAAAACGCTTCTAATGGATCAACAGACTGCCATGTAAACAGGCACAAAGCTCAGACAGGAAGCAGAAGTTCCTACTGAGCAGTCTAAATTTCTTCTCTATTCCCAGTCTACTTATTTTCCCACTTGTGCCAAAATGAGATCCATTTTTTTAACTTGAGTTCAGAGTTAACATTTTGAGTTTGAACTAGGCCTGTCTTAAGATTAGATAAATAACTAAAAAGATAATGTGAAAAAAGCACATGAATTATGTTTGAAGTGGATAGATTCGGAGTAGGAGAAAAGAAGAGGTCTGATCCCACTACAGCCAAAGCACTGATCTGTAGAGCAAAGTAGCAACCCCTCCCTGCAAAGCTTTCTGAAAAATAAAACCATCTCTAAGGCATACCAAATCAGAGAAGAAAAATATGTGAGCAGTCACATAATTTCTCAATGTTTAATGGTCATGCTCATTATACAAGGAGAAAGTAGTAAATTGAATTTTTTTGTTTGCCTGTGTTCCGAGTGTTACAGAACTCCACAAGTTTTCAAAAGGGCGAAGTTCTTATCATTTTTAGAACTCACTCTGGAGTCTCTCCTTAAGCTCCTTATAAATAGCTTAACTGCACCGTGATCCAAGTTCCCTGAAGTGAGGCATGATTTTAGCATCTTTTCACTTTACTACTGGAGGGAGGAAAGGAAAGAGTCTGTAGCCTTAATTGGGCAGGAGGGGCAAGTCCCTGCCATTAGTTGCCCACTGGCTGTTTTATAGGATAAGGAATAACTGAGTGACAGATTATCCTTTCAAAACTGATTGGTTAAAGATGACTATAACAGCCCTGTAGTCAGCAGCGGCTGACATGGGCTACATTTCATATTGATCCAGGATCATTTCCCTGTTAGAGAACACCTGGTGGAATGCATGCATTTTTGAAAGCAAAATTTTCCTCTCGTGTAATTACCAAATTGATAAAATGTTTGTGTCAGATTCAGAAGGTTGTTGATATTAGATGTTCAGTTCTTCTGTGCTAAGGAATGCTTGACAGTCTTTCTGTTGTCTGAGAGACTTTTAATGTTACCCTATAAAGTACAAAAAGGTGAAATGCATGACTATACTGAGAAGAGGTGGCATATTAGCTATGGATAAAAATAGATGCATTTCAGTATATAGCAAATTGCATCACCTTCTACTTACTATGAGCTCCCAAACAGCAATTTACTTCTCAGGAAAGCCTCACAGTGCCTAATACTGTATATACTTACACTTGAAAATGTCATCATTACCCATCCATCAACTCTAGTGAAGTTATGAAACTTCATTTCTCTAGGGGCCTTGACATTACATTTCTCACTGTTTGTTCTGCTTGTCAGCACTTTATGTCACTAATGGACAAGCACTCAGGTCCAAAAATCCCATTTTTTCCCTTTGATAGAGGTATTTTTCACATTCAATCATCTACTTGTATATAGCCCATAATATGACTGTGGGTATACAGCCAAATCAAGGTAATAGGCTCTGTCGGGTTTGACTTGAAGAATGGTGTTGGCTGTTAGGGCCAGCATTGTTGGGCTTTACTCAGTCAAAACCTGATTCCATTGCCTCTCTGAAGGTATTATAGGATCATAGAATAGTAGAGTTGGAAGGGGCCAGAAGGCCATCAGGTCCAACCCCCCTGCTCAGTGCAGGACACCAAGTAAAACCATCCCACTCAGATGGCTGTCCAGTTGCATCTTGAATGCCTCCAGTGTGGGGGAGCCCACAACCTCCCCGGGCAATTGGTTCCAATAGTGGACTAGTCTAGCAATCAGGAAAGTTGTCCTGATATCTAGCCAGAATCTGCTTCCTGTAACTTGAGCCTGTTATTCCATGTCCTGCACTCTGGGATGATCAAGAAGAACCTGGCCTGCCTCTTTGTGACAGCCTTGCAAGTCCTTGAAGAGTGCTATCATATCACCCATCAGTCTTCTCAAGGCTAAACATGCCCAATTCTTTAGCTCTCTCCTCACAGGCTTTGTTTCCAGATCCTGGATCATCCTTGTTGCACTCCTCTGAATTCTTTCCAGGTTGTCTTCATTTTTCTCAAACTGTGGTGCCCAGAACTGGACACAGTACTCTGCATGAGGCCTAACCGGTGATGAGTAAAGGAGAACTAGTACTTCATATGATTTGGAAATCATACTTCTGTTAATGCAGCCTAAAATAATATTTATGCGTTTGCTTGCTTATTTATTTAGGGTTAATTTATATGAAGCCCCACTAGCCATAGACTGTCTGGGCGACTTACAACATATTAAAATTCAACAATATAAAACAATATAAACAAAATATAACATTTACTACAAAAACATTTGCCTTTTTGGCAGCCACATCCTTTTGTTGAGTCATATTCAGCTTGTGACCTACAACAATTCCAAGATCCTTCTCACTTGTAGTAATGTTGAGCCAAGTATTCCCCATCTTGTAATGATGCATTTGGTTTCTTCTTCCTAGGCAAAGAACTTGGCATTTGTCCCTATTAAATTTCATTCTTTTCTTTTCAGCTCAGCATTCTAACCTATCAAGATCACCTTGAATCTTTTTCTGTCTTCCAAGGTATTAGTTATTCCAGCCAGTTTTATGTCATCTGCAAATTTGACAAGCAATTCTGATAATAAATTTGATTTCAATAAGGAAGTACACTGTATTTCCTTATCCAAATCATTAATAAAAAAAATCAGGTGCCATTGATGAGCACTCTTTGAGTCCAATTCTACAGTCAACCATGGATGCACCTGATAGTTGTTCTCTAGCCCACTAGTTTGCTGATCAGATCATGGAGCCCTTTGTCAAAAGTTTTGTTGAAGTCAAGATAAATTATGCCCACAGCATTCTCACAATGCATTTGCCAATTCCAAAAAAGAAATCAGATTAGTGTGGCAGGATTTTTTCTTGAGAAATCCATGCCGGGTTCATGTAATCACAGCATTGTTTTCAAGGTGTTTGCAGACTGGCTGCTTTATAATCTGCTCCAGAATTTTCCCAGGGATTGATGTCAGACTAACTGTTCTGTAGTTCCCCAGTTGTTCTTCTTTTTTCCTTTCTTGAAGATACGGATAACATTAGCCCTTCATTCATCTGTCACTTTCCCCGCTTTCCATGACTTCTCAAAGATAATAGACAGTGGTTCTGAGAGTTCATTGGGCATTTATAGATTTGAATTGATTCAATCCAATCCTTGACCATTTGCCTATCTATCTTGAGCTGCCACCCTGTTCCTTCAGTTTGAAATTCCCTTTCATCAAGAAGGTCACATATCTTTTGGGAGAAGACTGAGCCAATGTAGGAGCTGAGCACTTCTGCTTTTTCTTTGCCATCCATTATCATTTTGCCATCCACACTTAGTTGACCCACCGCCCCTATTTCCATATTTGAGGAAGTCTTTCTTGTTGCTTTTAGCATCCCTTGCTGGCCTCTGCTCATTCCTAGCTTTAACTGTCCTGACACTCTCCCTGCAATTTCATGGTATCTGCCTGTATTCTTCCTTCGTAGCCTGGCCTTCCTTCCACTTCCTATACATGCCCGTGCTTGTTTGCTTGTTTTCAGATCATCGCTAAGTTCTTTGTGAAGCTACACAGGTTTCTTCTGTTGTCTTCCACCCTTTTTTCTTCGTGGAATTGTTTGTAATTGTGCCTTTAAAATTGCCTTAAAAAAAAAATCCCACACATCTTGGACTTCTTTTTTAATTAGAGTCACTTGTCATGAGACTGTACTTATCATTGTTAAAACTGACTTCCTTGAAATCCAGGGTGCATATCCACACTTTCTGTTGGAGACCGTTATCAGCAACACATTAGGAATCTCTTACTGTTTGGCCATGTTTGGCAGGATTCATCTCCCAACAGATATTGGGGAAATTGAAGTCCCCCATGCCTCCTTGAAACACTGGCAATATGCTTTTCAAAAGCTTCATTCTCATCTTCTCCTTGACTGGGTGGTTGGTAATAGACTCCAAACACTATGTTCCTTTTATTAGTTGAGCTTCCCTTGGGCTTCCAAAATATTGCAGCAAGAGCTGTGTGTATTAATTTCCTTTATGTACAGTAAAAGAGTGTTTATTAGAATCAAGGTGAAATAGCCTCATTATTTTTAATTAACTATAAGTAGAGATCCAGCTCTCACAGGGATATAGCTGAGAGGATATGGGTGAGAAGAAGCAGTAAAATGATAGGTAAAATGAATTTTACCTTAATGACAATAATCACTAATAATTTATTCAGGAGCTATAGATTCCCTCTCCCTTTTTACACCAAGCAGTCTTAAGTGCAAGCTGAAATCATCATAGCACCAAGAAGAACCCAAGCCAATTGTTAAGCCAACAATCCTATATACAATTATTTATGAGGAAGTAATTCAATGGAATTTACTTTTGAGAAGACTGCCTAGGATTGCACAAAATCTGGGTAGGAAAAGCAGTACTTTCTGCACGCTAGTGAAAGCTGTAACCGCAGCACAAATGGAACAATGGCCAATCCCTGCAACAAGGCACGTGGGCAGCAATGCACATCTTCATACAGAGGTCCTGCTTAGCCACAGAGGAAGCATCTGTCACCATAGGTTAAAAAAGTGGTTTGTGGGACTCTTTGATGGATTGTGATCAAGAAAGTTCTATTGCTCTGCTGAAGTTCTAGTATGGGCACTATCAGTCAGATCTTGCAAATATACACTACCTTTGCTGATAAACAAATTCCAGCACCTCGCAAATATTTCCATGCAATATGGCTCAGATTCGGAGAATTCCGGGATATTGCAGAAGGCAAGGTATCTTGTTTAACCCAAGCCCCTGCCACCACCAAAGCCAGATAAACAGGGCTATTCTGCTCACGACTGCATTTAGTCGTAATGTCTTGGATGTTCTTGGTGTTTTTTGATTGAAGTCTAGGGGAAGGCAGCATGTGAATTTCTTGCTCTTCTTGATGAAGATAAGGTCTTGCTTCTATTCCTTTTGGCAGATATATTTATTGTCTTCCATAGGTATCAGAAATAACTACAAGGAGATGGTGTCATCATCCTTGATATAGAGAAGCTGACAAGGTTGGTAAAATAAAAACAATTGTTCTTGTACAAAGCATTTACTTGATGGATTGATCAATGTTTTCAAAGATGCAGCCATTACATATGCAGATGGAACAGTGACATGGAAAAGGAATTCAGCTGGTAAGAAAGCGCAGCTGGTAAGAAGAGATGTAAGGAACACCACATGAATGTACAGGATGAAAAAGATGTTGGCATTGCCTCTAATGAAGTCGTTAACTCTCCGTTTCTGGGCAAGGTGCTGGAGCGAGTGGTGGCGGGACAACTCCAAGCACTCTTGGAGGAAACTGATTATCTGGATCCTTTTCAGTCCGGCTTCAGACCCGGGTACAGTACTGAATCTGCCTTGGTCGCCCTGTACGACGACCTGTGCAGGGAGAAGGACAGGGGGAGTACATCCCTGTTGGTTCTTCTGGACCTCTCAGCGGCTTTCGATACCATCGACCATGGTATCCTTCTGGATAGACTTGCGGGATTGGGGGTTGGAGGCACTGCTTTGCAGTGGTTCCGCTCCTATCTCGACGGTCGATTCCAGAAGGTAGTGCTGGGGGACCATGTCTCTACGTCATGGCAGCTATGCCATGGGGTACCACAGGGCTCCATTCTATCCCCTCTGCTATTTAACATCTATATGAAACCGCTGGGAGAGGTCATCAGGAGGTGTGGGCTGCGGAATCATCAATACGCTGATGATACCCAGCTTTACCTCTCATTCTCCACTAATCCAGGTGAGGCAGTGGCTGTGCTGAACCGGTGCTTGGCCGAGGTAAGGGAATGGATGAGGGCCAATAAACTGAAAATCAACCCAGACAAGACGGAGGTCCTGTTGGTTGGCGGATCGGGTTTCGGAGAGGGTGGATTTGACCTGGTCCTGAATGGTGCAACACTCCCTCTTAGGGATAAGGTCCGCAGCTTAGGAGTACTCCTCGACACGGAGCTTTCTTTGGAAGCTCAGGTGACAGTGGTAGCGAGGAACGCCTTCCTTCAGCTTCGGCTGATTAATCAGCTGCGCCCCTACCTGGAATACGACTGCCTGGCGACGATGACACACGCGCTGGTGACTTCCCGCCTAGACTTCTGTAACGCGCTTTACGTAGGGCTTCCCCTGAAGACAGTCCGAACACTTCAATTGGTGCAAAATAGAGCTGCCAGGTTGCTGACGGGGACGGGGCGTTATGCTCACATGACTCCAGTCCTCCGTCAGCTTCACTGGCTTCCCATTG
Organism: Varanus komodoensis; assembly: GCF_004798865.1. Classification (NCBI taxonomy): domain Eukaryota; kingdom Metazoa; phylum Chordata; class Lepidosauria; order Squamata; family Varanidae; genus Varanus; species Varanus komodoensis. The sequence goes on from NW_025335268.1 coordinate 65,786,850, forward strand.
AAGCCCAGGCCCAATTCAAGGTGTTGATTATGACCTACAAAGCCCTAAATGGCTTGGGTCCTGGCTACCTGAACGAGCGCTTACGTCCGTATATGCCCGACCGCCCTTTGAGATCTGCGGGAGAGTCCCTTCTCCAGGAACCCTCCATGAAAGAAATTAGGAGAGTAAGTACCCGGAGGAGGGCTTTCTCTGCGGTGGCGCCCAACCTATGGAATTCACTCCCCAAAGAGGTCCGCCTGGCACCGTCGTTACTGGTTTTTCAGCGCCAGGTAAAGACCTTTTTATTTAAACATCATTTCAATTGTTAAAACATATGATCTGGCCTGGGCAACTTCTTCTTCCTTTTCTTTCTCCTCCTATATTTTTATTTTATACTGATAATTTTAATTTTGTATTTGTAAATCAATGTATTTTTTTGTATTTTTATATTTAATGGTAATTTATTATGTACTATTGTATTTCAATGTATTTTATCATGTTGTAAGCCGCCCCGAGGTTTCAGCAAGGGGCGGCATAGAAATGTTATAATAACAACAACAACAACAACAACAACAACAACAACAACAATAGTTGAGTTCTTGAATCACTGTTTTAAAGCCGGTGTTGATCTGATGTAGGGTTGGAATGAAACTTACCAGAATCCTTCCATCTAGCATTCATAGACCTCCTGCCCAGTTCCAGACAGTGATGATCTGACCATCTCTTAAAAAAAGAAAATGTCATGGCACAACCACGTAGCCTTCTTATCTGCATTTGTATTGTTCAGTAGCATTGCTGTCTACCTGCATATACTGTTGATGTACTTACAGTCTTTTAAATACTTGCAATAGTATGCTGCTGATTAGTCAGGCAGATGGTCCCAAGACTATATGATTAGTATATGGTTATGAAGACTGAAAGAAAACAGTGATCACCTTATTGTTCTGTTTCTCTGGCTCACGGTAGTATCTATTTCTTTTTAGAAACAACCTTGAGCCTTAGAAAATTCCATGTTCCTGACTACACAAGAACTTAGTTTTCATCCACATTTTCCCCTCAAATGTGTCCAATATTAAAATAAACTCTGAATGACAAAGGTAAAGGTAAAAAGTTGAGGAAAGGTATAAAGCATGTTTAACTTTCAATGCTTGAAGGAGACAGCCTCGTTTATTTAGGCTGCCGGCTTGAAATGAACAGTGACACTGCCCTTATTTATAACTAATAAATAAATAGTATAATTGTTGTGAGGCTTACAAGTATTTAAAATCTTTCTTACTCTTCCAAAGTTTTTCATCATGGTTTCATCATGAACCATTTAAAGATCATAGACTATTCAGCAAAATAAAAGTAATAGAAATGAACTGATTAATGGTACCTATTCACCTAGTATTTGCCAGATACGTAATAGTTCATCTCTATTTGACACTTGGTGCTACTTCAAATCAAATATCAAATTTCCAAGATTGAAATCAATATTTGAAAACTCAGTAGCTGACAAATAAAGACATGAATGTTTGTTTCTGATAGCTTCTCTAAAATAAGTTTTGCAGCATTTGATTGGCAGTATTCAACAGTTTTTGAGATATGACATCTGACAAAATCAAAACAAAAGCTGTCAATACCATGAAGAGTTTGGAGTCTGAATTTTGAGGGAAGCATTACAAATTCAAGTGTTGAAGTGCTGAAATCATGAACATTTATAAAGTTTCCATGTGAATGACAAGGATTCACCTTTCCCTTTGAGTCGGTACCTCATGAAAAGAACTGCACAATATTAGTAAAAATAGACACTAATACAATAATAGACACACGTTCCGATAAGGATGGTCTTGTTTGTCAGTTTCATTTTCTCCCACAGTTGAATTCTTAAAATCACAAGTTTTTTTTCTCTCAAATATAAACTTTGCAAACTTTGATTAACTCTTGGCAAGGCAAGGCAAGGCAAGGCAAAATCCGCACATATTTACACCAGCCGTTTTCAATATGCATTTAACAGGATCAGGAGGGAGAGGCACGCTTAAGGTGCCTTGTTCCCTAACCTGCATGCAAGATTCAGGAAGAAAGCAAGCTTGCTTACTGGGTTCCTTTATTGCAGCTCAGTTTCCTATCACAGCCGCATGTCCTGAAGTGCCTAATCCCTCACCTGGTCTGAATCCTTCCTCCTTCCTGGACTTAGGGTAAGGAATGGTGTTGCGGCTGAGGCAGCAGGGAATTGTGTTTCCTGGGCATGGATTTTACCCCAGCCACTCCTGTCAGGTTAGCAGTGCCTTAGAACTTTCCAACAGGCAAAGCTGGCCAGTTCCATGCTTCTTCCCCCAAAGCCTCCTTTCATACCTTTTTCATTCCTTCCCTTTCCTCTGCATCTCTCTCATTCTCACCCACTTCCACCACCCACTTTCTGGTCTGGTCTCCTGCCTTATGCTCTTGTTTAAACTGCCACTCCACCCAACCCTGCTGTTCCTGTCCCAGCTGATAATCGTGCACAGGTGTGCATGTGCCCGCATGTCCTGGCTATCGGAGTCCCATGCCTTGCTCTGCCCAAGCGCATTCCTGGTCAAGCACTGTCACCGTTAGGTCCTCTCTGCTGGATACCAAGGGAAGACAGGCGAACCTCTCAGCCTCTTCACACTAGCGATGTGTGGGGAATCCACCTGGGGTGGGAATCCATAGCATTCCCTGGGCTCTGCTCCCCAGACTTTGGTCCACTTTGTAGCAACCCAGATTCCGAGACCCTGGTGCTTTTGCCTAGCATCTGCGAGCGACTCAGAAGGAATTGAGCCCCATGCTCTCAATCACCCTGCTTGCACACCAAGTGCAACCACCAGTTGCATTTCAGTGGCTGCCACTGACACTGGCTGGAGCTCACCAGCAAAGAAGCCCTCCATGACTGCTGTGCCAGTAGTGTCCCTCTTCCATACCAGCTGCAACTGCCTTTTGGGCTGCTGCAGCTGATGTGAAAGATGTTTGTAGGCTGCACCACTGGGGGCCTGTGAGCAATCACATGCTTCTCAGCTCATTTTGGAAGATCAGGCCAAGCAGATGCTTCTGGAGATGCTTAGAAGGACAAATTCCATTAGGGTTCATTCCAACCCTATGTACAGTTATTTCCAGCATGGACAGGGCATGATGTGTCTGTATGCCATTTCACTGTCAACAATGAGAAGCCTTTAAAAAAAAGTGGCAACCATACATCAGCAGGAACAGGACTTCATCACACAGGGATTCAAACCAGACCTTTAAGAAAAATGCACTTATATCCTTCGTCCCCAGTAGATGAATCTGTTTTAATATCTTCCATTCATATTTGCTTATTCTCAAGTTTTCCATAAAATGGAAAAGCTTGCAAGTTTTGGCAAATTCTTATCCAACCTGAATTAAAATTAGATTTTCACCCACCCCTAGTGTCAGGTCATCCCTGAACCTACAACAGTTTTCCCAGTAGTTTTATTTGTTGTGTTCAACAGACTTTTATTTAACTCATTTTTTTTTCCAAAAGTATGCTGCATACGGTTAATAGATGTTACTTTTTACTTTCAAATGTGTGTACATCTGTAATATGCCTGCACATGTATGCAGTGCTTCACTGTGTACCTTAAAAGCAGGGTGGTCATTACATGGAGTGGTCTGTAGATGTCTGGGCACTTTGTAAACATACCTACAGGGCTCTATATGAACAGTCATCCATCAGTTTACACCATGGAAGGCCTGGGAAAAAATCCCATGAAATTATCTGAGTGCATCAGGGTGTGTGTGTGTGTGTGTGTGTGTGTGTGTGTGTGTGTGTGAACACTTAAAGCATTACTTGATACCTACACTCAGATGAATGATATCTCAGTAGGGTATAGATGGTTGAATTCAATGGTGCCACTAAGGGAAAGCACTGGCAGAACAAACGCCCCATCACTCCACAGTCCCAAATATGGTCTAGATGGTTGGATGGACTTCAGGAGCAGATGATGGGATCCAGAGTCTGCAGGGGTGGAATTCTGATGCTTGGGCAAGTGAATCTTCACACAGCATTGCTTTCAATCCAGTGAATTAGTTGGTTTAATATCTCTCTGTCAGAAGCATTCGGTCAGCACTTTCATCTGGTAAGTTCCAGCAAAATAAACAGGATGTGTTTCTCTGTGTAACGAACTCTCTCATGTTGAAGCATTGATCTCAACATTTCCTGCTCCTTTTTTCGGAGGAATGTTTAATGTTTTGCAAGACTAAATGTTGTATTAAATGTTAGTGGTCTCATTAGCCTATATTACAGAATTGTAATGGTTGTGATCAGACAATTTTGTAACAATTGAGAATATGATGGGTACATTTCTAACTGTAAGTGCACTTGGAAATCACATTGAAAATGTGATGTTTATATAAGCATGAGAATTTCAGTGCCAGCATAACAGTGTAGACTAAAGCTAGACTTAAACTATGCCATTGCGTTTGTATTTTCTTTTCCTCTATGGTTAATGGAAAGTTAAGTGTGGAAGTAGATCCAGAAAATGTACATGGTTGTTTAATATGATAGCTATTATTCTCCCTTGGGGAGAAATGAAATGAAAGGCCCTGTCTACAGAATAATTATTCATGTGCTTCTTATATTGCCACATTTTACATAGCAACCATTTTCAATCAATGTGTAAATTCACAAGAGTGAATTTAGACAATGTTTAAAATTCATGACATTGGAAAATATTACCATTGTTCCAAAATTTTCTTAGCATGGATACTTCTAGTGTTAAACTTAATGGAAAACAGCAAACATTTGCCGGGTGAAATTTCCTTCTCTTTTTCATTCTTTAACTTTCAGACTCCAGTCAGCAGGAAATAGGATTTCCCCAAGTGCCGGCCCCAGAGAATCTGCTGGCTTCCTCAGCGCAGCACATGCAATATTTAATCCTGATTTGTGAAACATACATTTTGGCCTTCGAAGGTTAGAGTATGGGATGCATTGCAGGGTGGGGGTTAACTAAACTGCTGACTGTGAGCAGAGGTTTTCAAACTGTCAGGGGAGACCTTCCTACTGGAAGAGTAAGCATATTTTTAAATGGTACTTTTATGTGTAGTAATACTAAAAGTAGCCTTTAAAATCATTAATTGAGTGTTGCTGTTCCGAAATCATCACAAAAGCACACAGATTCATTTTTAGAGCCTAATTAAGCAAAATGCTCTGGTCAGGAGTTGTCACAACTTAATTGAAAATGTGACTTCAGGAATACGATCATTATGTCACTTTTCCCTAGTGTGTATCTGCTAAGCAGTAAAACTTTTTCCCTGCCTTGGAGTCTATTTCCCATTGGAATCACAGTAACATCATCCTAACATGCAATGTTTCATTGATTTATGCTAAAAACCAGTAGGGCCTCCACTCCAGCTTTCTGCTTCAACTTCAGTTGTGGTTGTTTTGAGCAGAGGCAGGCATGTCTCAATTAGGGAACAGATGGGAAAAGCCTGAAGTTCCCCACTCAAGGTAATGATCAGCTTCTCTCTCTCTGTATAATTGACCACAGTATTAACTTAACATTAGTAACAGTCAGAGTTTCCCTCTTTTATGTACTTTATGAAGCAAAGATTAAACTTTCAGGGGAAAATGTTTTTCGTTTGTTATGGGTCACCATCCTGACTACCACCAAGTTATGGAAGATAGTTGTGCTACTGCATCCTATTGTACACATTCACAGCAGCACATACAGAAATTTCCCACTTTGTGTAAATTACTAGTGAAAACGGCATTTAACTGGTTATTTGCAGGCCAAGATTACACCCATGTGCATACCCTGAAGTTTCCTTCAAGAAACCATTTTTAAAGGATCACAGTTATACATGAATCTTATTTCATTAAGCAATAGAATATCCTGCTATTAAAAGAGGAAGACAGAGGAATGTTACCTATGATATGTAGGAAAAAATAGAGGGGACCTAAGAACAACACTCGGTAATCACAAATATTCATTTCTTACTAAAATACTAGATCAGTCTGTTGCAAGGTATTTTAACTCACCTGTGAATAGTATCTCAGACTTACAATTGCCTCCAATTGAACAAACAAGAGCACTGACATGCTTAATCTAATGGAAACCTCTGGAATGACAAATGCAGAACTCTTAGATCATATGGCCTTGAAGAGGAGGACAATTCCTGAGTGGCAGAACTGTTTGTTTCTTCTTAGGAACTTTCAGCATTCCAAATTGCCATTTTTGGTACCTATTTGATGTTGCATCTACTCATGAGAATGTTTAGCACAAAATATATTTAGAATCATTCTGTTATTAGTCTGTTTCAGATGATAGATAGATAGATAGATAGATAGCCACTATATAATCTTTCACTGTACTTTTAGGATAATATAAATTAGGCTGACAAGCTAATCTGAACATAAGGTGGAAGACGGTAGGAAGTCATTGGAGGTGGGCCAAGTCAGCGATAATCTGCAGCTCAAAGTGAGGGACAAACACCTGTTAGTCTGGGATTTGTGCCAGACTAATTATGATTAAATGTATGGGTAAAAAGTGTAAACCTGTTATCTGCAGATCGTTTGCAATTTTTGGTAGTTTGTTTTGTCAAATACCCTTTAAAAGGATTTCTAGCTTGGTAAAACACACAAATGCCCCACACTCAGTACCACCACCAACTTCGGCTTGCCCAGTTGCATTAAAAGAGCAGTCAGGTTTTGTTTTTTAGTTAAAAATATCCTGACTCGGTTTCATGGCTTGCTAAAATGCATCATTAGATAGCTATTGTACTTTTCCCTATGTCTCATTTGAATAGATTTGCACTGTTAATATGAAATCATGATGTACATCTGGAAATGAAGCATCTAAACTGATCTACTGGGGGGAGGGAATACAAGTGGAAACTAGAAAATGGGATTACACTGCTAAAAGAGCACAGTATATATATGGGAATTATTTTAGACTAGCAATAACTAGAATCCCCAGGGAGATAGGCAAGGGTAGCCTGAGCGATGACAGTTTGGCTCAAGGCAGCTAATCCCCAAGCTAACCCCAATCACTTGTAGGCCATTCCACCTGTACAGTGAGAGAAATAGGAGATGGGCTTCCAACAGTACATGCAGGAATGGACCAATCTGCAACACTTGAGCTCACTAAAATTCTCCAAATTCCACCTGGCAGCACATTCTGACTGAAGCGCATATCAGATTGTGAACTTCTTTGTTGTTGATTTTTATATTAAACTCTGAGCATTTTTCCTGCATATTTTCCAAAGGTACACATCAGTACTGCACATCTTTGAAACTGATGCATCATTTAAAAAAAATAAGCATGTTTATAAGCATTTTACAGAATGCATGCGGTTGAATGCAGCATACATACATGAGCATTGTTTTGCTCTGTGAACCACATTCTGACCTTAGAAATTTATGGACTTCAACCACAGGCTGAACTGGAGACTGTTTGATCCAGAAGGTGTGAACTGTATAAATCTTGTTCCAAAACAAACTAAAACTCATTTCTCATACATCCCTAACTGGATGTTACTCTGTATGTTGTACCATACCTTTGTGACTTCAGATGACTACAGTTAGCAGACTCACTTTTGAACTGTGCTGTTGTTCCAGCTTTAAAGATGTCCTGCTGCAGCTGAGCTGCTCACAGGTAAATCTTCCACTTCTCTCTCTCTCTCTCTCTCTCTCTCTCTCTCTCTCTCTCTCTCTCTCTTGTCCACATACTGACATTTTATCACATCCACACTGATCCTTCCACCAAAGTTGTGACCAAAGATAAAACAATACTGACTGGATTAAAAGAAAGGCAGACAGGAAGCAGATTTTAAGCCCTGTGGGCCTCTAGGCTGACCTTCATGGCAGGCAGGAAGTGAAAACCCTGATCATCTCCTAATTGGTCTGGCACTTTAAGACTTGTAGCATTGTCAAACTATGCAACCATTAATGCTTTGTAGGTAGATCATAGGTTTACTCCTATATGCTGTTATCCTTTTGTCCAAAGTTATGCCTTATGTCTTTATTCTGATGGAAAAACAATTGTTTCAAAAAGATATCATGATATTAAAAGGCTTTGCAATTAATAGTATTTACTACAACCCTAGAACAGATAATTTCAGGATGCTAGAAATATAACTAACGATTAAATAAGGTACCCAGCTATCCAAAGATACCCTGAAATGGCAGATATTGTACTGGAGTTATACATGAATTTCCTATGCTGATATAAAGTTTCTCATGGCACCTGAATTTACTCATTGGTGAAGGTAGGGATGACAGACTGTAAAAGGATAAGCAAGTTGTGGTTCTCCAGTGATCGGCCCTACAACTTCCATGATCCCTCACCATTGGCTCTATTGGCTAGAGCCCAAGGGAGCTGTTGACCAAAACATTTGGAGGGCCACAGGTGGTTTAGAAAAATCCCCGGAATCATCAAAAAGTTTTTTGACTGGTGTTTTTTAACTGGAAAGACCTGAGTCAAGGACCAAGACTGCCTGGTGTAACTGATTAGTTTTAGAAGAGTAGCATTTCTAGAAATGCAAAATATAGGTGTACTTTATCAAACATTTAGAAATATTTTAATGCAAACTGATTAAATGAGATAGGAAAAAGAATTACACATAACAGCAACAAATCAATGTTTGTGTGCTCAAAATTACAGTCTTTAATATCACTCAGCACAAACTTTCAAAAAAGGCAGGCATAAATATATAAATATATAAAATGTTAAATAGGTGTTTTCTTCTCTGAATACTTAAAGTCCAAATTAATGATATTTCCTTTCTACACTGACTCCATAATATCTCTCATTGCACATTTTCTTGGAATGGTTGCTGTGATTTGGATTTGGAGAGTGAAATCCTTCTAAATGTACATCTACCAGAAGTCTGTACTACTCCTCTGTGTCACAAGCAGGTTCCATTTGCACTTTCAAACACAGCATTATTAGTTGAATTCCATGAACAAGCTAACTACCTTGTTCACCCCCAGATTTCCTGTTGGTTTGCATACATAAATTTTAATTAAGAATCTTTGTTAAGAGTTTGTGCACCCACAGTGCTAGCAAAATAACAATTAGATATCTGTTAATGAAATTACAATACAATTATCTGTTTTAATTAGATGAATTACTATTTGAAAAAGTGAAATTATGTGTAAAACTGAGAAAAAACTTCACTCATAAGATCTGAAAGGTATTGAATCCACAACTGTTTTGTACAGAGACTGCATTTGAAGATTACAAAACCATTTGGTGAAACACACACACAAATTCATGGAATATACAAATTAGTCTTTCAAGGTAAAATTAAGGTGAATTGTTAGAATGTTACATGTGATAGGCCTCTAAAGACACAAACCAGCCATTTAAGCAGAACATAATACACTTTTGTTCCCATTCATCCTTAGTTATCCTTGACCATCTCCTTTTCCCATATTCTTCCCACTCTCAAACTTAAGACTGCAACTTCCTTGGGATAGAGGGTTGTTGCTACTGCTGCTGCTTTAAGTACAATACCATGAATACTCACTCTGATGGGAACACAGGGGAGGGCCTTTCCAAGGCAACATATAATCTGGAGAAAACTAAGATGGAATTTAATTGCCTTTCACAAAAAGCAATGAAGACTTTTTTTCCCCAAGTCTTGGTCTTCTATAAGTAAATTATAAGTTTACAGTGTGATTACTTGATCTTAATTGTATTAATCTCCTTTCAAATTTTTAAAGGACTATTAAACATTCCATGATTGTAAAAAAAGGGAGGAGAGAGATGTATTGTGTACCCCATAAAGCTTTTTAAGACATGTATTTATTAACAAATAATGCATGAGTCTAGATAGAAATGAAATGCCATAGAGCTACCTTTTAGATGTGTCTGAACTTTGCAGTTTCTGATGTGGAATCATGTACATTGAAATGTTCTTTTGCACTGAGACTTGTTAGCAAGGTTCTCACCACTGAGTTCATTGAAAAAAATCCGACTCTCTGCTCTTGCCTAGTACCATGACTAGTAAGTAAACTTCTGGTTCCTCCTCAGTATCAGCCATGCACCTTTCCTCATGTAAAGCAGAACATTCTGGCTCTGAATGAGGCCCACATTCATATCGTACTTTCTAAGATAACTAGCTGCCGGGCACTCTCCCACCTCCTCTCAGGAAAAACAGCGGCAAAAGGTAATATGAGAGCTCTGTCTTTCTACAGAGAGTCAGATTCTTTGAAAAAGCCACTCAGCCCTTGATTCCAGGGACTGAGAGACTTGGCAAAATTGCACTCCCTCTTCACGCTTTGCTTCACTTACGTGATTGAGTGCAGTACGAGATAGCTACACAACTCTTCGCATGTCAGGAGAATCTGGGCATGATGGTTTACGTAAATTACAAGTGTTATGGCTCCAATATATTGCAAGGATCAGTGCATTTCTGGGAAATTCATGTGGCTTATTTCTTTTGTGCCTGTGTGTACGTTTGTGTGCTTTTACTGTTGATATTCCTACCCCTGATACTGATGTATTGAAACTTTTGGCTCAGACTTATCTCCTTTTAATATGATCTTTCTGATAACTTCTATTCTATTTTATATCTATTATACACTACAAGACTAGCTACTCTGAACTTTGTCATTTTTCTCATGTATCATTCTTTGTAAGTCTCTTTAAATTCCAGAGCCCCGTTTATCCAAGATACCGCCTCTGCACACATTTTAAAAAAGAAAGTACCATAAAGCATTATACAGAACAAAATCATATACACCCTTCAATCATAGATAAGTGGACCTGCAAATGTAACCTCAGTGATGATAAATCTTATAAAGCACTGGTGAATGAAGTTCACATGGCTAGAATTTTCTCCATTACCTTCTAGCATTTGGCACATGGCTGGAATGGCCCATTCTAATTTCCAGAATTTTGCTTATCAGTTGATAATCACATCCAAAGCATTGTTTTGATATCATCCATTCACTGGGTCTCGGTGCCATGCATGGGCTGGAAATCAGAGGGACATCACTCTGAGATCTGAAAAAACGTCCGTTGACCTTGGCCATAGTCAAGTCCAGACAGATGTCTCCTTCCTGCCTTCTCCTATTCTTAGACACAGGCAAGGAACGAAGACCAAGTTCCTTCATGATGGAAAAATCTGTGATTGTTTAATAGTTTTGGCATTAGACCGTACATGACTGTGCACAAATACATGTGCACTGCTGTGCTTGAGGCCAGAGCATTGCTTGTAGCATCATAATAAATATGCCAAGCTTTTTTTAACTGTACAGAAAGGTAAGAAACATTGGAAACTGGCCAGTTGTTGGCTAGTGATGCTCCATCTCCAGTGTGGGGGGCAATCACACGGGCAGCCGCTTGATATAGCAGGTGGTTCTCTGAAGATGAGGCTGTTTTTGCTCCGATGCCTTTTTCCAATTGGGAATCCTGCCAGCACCATTTCCCACTAGACACTGGTCCTTAATTCCCTTGATCCAGTGTGGGAAGAGATATTGGCAGCATCTGTTTCCATTGTACCAACCCCTGGAGGAAGGGCCTTCCCATCTTTGGAGAAGCTGCGGATACTGTTGTCTGCTGCTGCATTCACTGCTCCCCCACCCCACCCCAAGATGGCTTCATTCCTTTGTGGAGCAGGGTTGTGCAGCAAACAAAGGGAAAAGTTGGTCTGTTCAGGGTTCTTGCAAACACTGGAGAAAAACCCTTTGGCTTTCCACTTCAAGGATTTGAATGGAATCCTTAAAAAGATTGATTCCTTTGCAGAGTAATTATAAAGGTATATATCTATCTTTAAATAGGACAACATTACTTTTATGTGTTCTATATGTAGTAAAGTGGTGTAAAGCATTACAATCCTACTTACTTAGTGGAAAGAGTATATTTCTTGCCTCAGAAATGACCCCAAATGCAACTAAACAGTTCAAGCCCTGGGTCTGAATGAATGAATATGTCACTTACTCTCACATTCAGAACTTTAAAATCTCAATTTCTTTCTGGATTAAATATGAATTAATTTGCATTTTTGGAAATTTTAAAAAATCAAACTTGAACTAGGGAAGTGGAAATGTGAAGTTACTGAATGAAGTTAACCTCAAAGCTCAATTCATAGGCAGTCAGTCTTCTCCCACTGAGTCATTCATCTTTGGGCACACTTTTTAAAAGGTACACAGTTTCATGTGTCATTTTCTCACGTGGATATTTGTGAATGCATTTTTCCCAGCCCGGCATCACAAGCTTGGAAATGGATGAGCTTTGAACTCAGATTGTTTGCAACACAAAACCAAGCACAATCTGAGTTCAAAGCTCATCCATTTCCAAGCTTGTGAGTGTGAACTGGGTAAATTCTTATTATAAAAGAAAAATGAATTATTCATTCAACTCTAAACTGAATGGAACAAAACCTTCACCTACTTTACTGAACAAATTCAATGGTACAGATATTCTCAGGTCAGAGATGACCATGATGTACTTACTGGCTGGTAAAGATGAAGAAGAAGACATGGAAACTAATATTCAAATATAGCCAGATTCAAATCCAGGCCTTTAAAGCCTGTATCTGGATGGAAGAATTTGTCACCTCAGCTTTCTACTACTTGAGAGGGGCTTGGCTTGGCTTGGCTTGGGTTCTTTTGAAATGTCCCAAGTAATGTTGTAAATCATGGAATCTGACCTTCCAGAGTTCATGGACTTCTCATGCTAAGCAATCACTTAGAAAGTGATCCAAAGTGAGAAGAAGTCCACAAGCACTTAAGGAATGAAGTTCGCAAACCTGGCAACTTTCTTCTGCATCATGATGTGCTCACCAAGAACTTGGATTCACAGGTGTATAAAAGTGGACTGGAGTCCATGGAACTAAGGCCAGTGAATCAGGCAGATTCCCACTCCTGAATGGATTCATCACACACCTCTAATTTCATTTTTTTTTATATTCCATTCATGAAGAAATTTACAAATTAAGTAACATTTTACCAGTAATGAACTGAAATTAAGTTCATACTCATTCCTACTAAAAAGTCATTCCAGTCTCCATTTCCAGAGGAAATAATACTTTGTGTAGAAACCCATAATTTCTGACAGGTAATTATAATTCTACAAATAGAGTGGTTCTTTTTCTCCCTTTCTGAAAATCAGGGGTTTTACTTAGGGAAGGTGTGAGGAGAACTGGTGAATGATTTCAACAATTGTGTGTGGGTTTTTTCAAGAGTTTTAAGAAAATATTTAGGGCATAGAACCCCCACATTTTAAAAAAGTATTCTCAAAGAAAACTTAGGGGTAAGGAAAACTTGTGAGGTAAGGCAAAGGGGATCCTAAATTTGGAGATATACTAAACAAATAATTTTTGGAGTGAATTTTGCCAACTCTATTAATGCAGCTGTCTAAAAAATATAGTATCATATAACACAATCCTGTTCATGTCTACTTAGAAGCAAGTCCTACTAAATTAATTAGCTCTATGTACAGATAAGTATGTATAACAGCCTTCCCCAGTCTGGTTCCCTTCAGATATTTTGGACTATAAATCCTGTAATGAGCAAGTCAGCATGACCAATAGCCAGGAATGCTTAGAATTATATTCCAAAACTTCTAGAGGGCATCAGTTTGTCTAAGAGTGATGTGTACAATTGCAGCCTGAAAATACTGTTTTTTCTCATTAGCACTGAAAGAATTTTCTGGAACATAACAGTTAAAATAAGTAGCAAAATTATCAGGAAAATAAATCCAAATTGCTAATTTTAAGTTAGCTAATTATGAATTTGCATGCTTTCCTGAAGTTTGGAAAGCATTTCCAATTTGCAGGTTGAACGGTGATAAATGACTTAATTAATTCTATTTTTAATTTAATTTTATTATATTTTTGCCTTGCAAAAGTCTCTCTCTTGAGTGAATTTTGGGGAAACTATGCTCTTCTTGCAAGTTGTTCAGAGAATATAAACCCAAAGTATTTCTCCATCTGTGTTGCTGCTGCTGCTTGCTGACATAGTGTAGAGAGGAACCATGCCAATCTGTCACTTTTAAAATAGAAATCAAGTAGCCATTCAGCATCTCAGTACCTAGATCTCATGTATAGATGGTTCTGTTCATAGAAGGAGGGGGCTTCCATATATGTTATGGTCCAAGCCAAACAAGTATAAGGATGTTTTTCTGGACACCAAGGCCAAGATTATCCATACTATTATATTCCCAATCTCTGTGCATGGATGTGAAAATTGTACACTGAAGGAAGCTGACAAGAAGAAAGTGGATGTGCTTGAAGCATGGCAAAGGCAAATCTGTCAAATTCAGTTTCTCATTTTTCCTTTCTTAAGTTCAGTTCATCCTGAACCATGAAAATTATTTTAAAAGTTTGCATGTGAAAAGTGTTCTAGTGTGCTTTTTAGCTCATTTCACTGAATATAGGCACTATTCAATCACAAGAATGAATTCACAACAATTCACAAAATTGTTCATGTACAATTTTTGGCATGCCTAATATTTCCAATATTGTGCATTTTACATTATTTTTACAGATGTGTGGACTTGTGCATGTTCCCCCATTATAAGCAGTTGTACAGCATTTCTTTTAAAATTAGAAAGAATTTAAAAAAATTGGGACACATTACAATTCTGAAGGATAGCTGATTTTCTAATATTGATCCAAACATTCAAAATTGGGTGAGTTCCTATTAAGAAGCCAACTGAATGAAATTCTCCCATATCACAGTTCAGTTCAAGTGGTTGGCAAAGGGTATCTTTCCTACCGACCTGCCATTTTGCAGGTCTACTTGGAGAATGGCAACTGCTGGAACCCATATCCATAATATGTTTCGTTTGTCATTCTTTGCATGAACGGCATGCAGTGTGAGAAATTCAATGCAGATTAAAGATAGGAGAACTGGGGATGTTATTGTTACCCAAAATTCTCCAAACATTACTTTGAATTTTGGCTTGGCTCAGTCCTTTTTATTTTAGCCCCCACTCCAGATTTTTGGTTCATTCGTATGGTAAAAGTATGCATCTTGAAAAGTAAAATTATGGATATTTTAGGGAGGGAGTTCAGAAGCTGACTTAAGTGCAAAAATGCATTAAAATGTTTTTTTTTTAAATTATGCACACAGTGTGTGTGCACGTGTGTGTGTGTGTACATGTGTCCCACTGTGTTTGTGTGTGTGTGAAAGCATTTGCAAGTTCAAAATGCACAATCTACTTTTGAACAAATGTGCTCTATCTCACATTTGGGCTCACAGGGCCAGTTGGGAAGATGTATAAATTGAAACTAATTTTCATACTTTCTACTGCAGATGGTGTCGCTGATTTAACAACAACAACAACAATAACCCTGGATACATTTGAGTGCTGCCCCTGTTTGTTTGTCTGGCAATTGGATTCGAAGTCCTTGTTGAATATGGACTCAGCATGGAAGATATTCCCTCCAGGTTAAAGTATCTGGTTTGTTTTCATATTTAAACATTGCCTTGGGGCTTTCAAAGTTTCCTCTGTACTTTTAGATTATCCACTGCTGGTGTCATCTTTAGTGTCTTTGACTCCTTTAGGAAATCAGGCTGGTTTTTATATGATTTCATGACATTCTGTTGTGCAAGTTAAGCTTCTTGAATATCCAGAGCAGTTTACTGTGTCATTGTGTTCAGGCAAAGATTCAACTGGTAGGAAGGCTATATTAGTGTGCGTAGAATAATTTATCCTTATTCATTATTCAGTGGCTGCCGAAGGCTCCAGAAACCAAATCAAATGATGTCTACCAAATTTATGCCAATTACATAACATACTGTTCTTTCTCAGTGCACTTGTCTGAACAATATGCCTTAGGATCTGTCTTGCCACACTGCCAGTACAACTTCTCTCCTACCTTCTGACACACTGACTGTTCCTCATCAGCAGCCTATTTGCCTTTCCTCTCTCTACCCACTGTTGCGCTGTTTTGCTTGCCAGGTGTTCTGTTTTGACACAGAAAATAAATAGGGTTTGTGGCACTTGGGATGGTGTGACCAACAATAAGCGTCAAGGAGGCAACTGTAACTCCAGTACCCGGCAGAATGTTCCACATGGGGGAGACAGCTCCACATAGTGGGTCAATCTTATGCTTTGTGTGTGTGTGTGTGTGTGTGTGTGTGTGTAAATGAAATGATCATCAAGCCAGTGCAGTATTAGGGTTGGAGAGTTGGGTTAGTCCTGGGAGATGCAGACTCAGACTCCACTCTGCTATGACACTTACTGGATGACTTTGGGACCAGTCACTAACCTGCTTCACATGGAGGTGGTGGAGATCCATGAATGTTACGCCGAACTTCTTGAATAAGTGTCCTGTGTGGGAGAAACCATGGGGGGGGGGCACGCTTAGAATGCATATTTTTGGTACGCTCTGTTTGTTTGTTTGACTTCTTTAAATGCTTCTGTATAGCAAGGTGTATGGGAGGGTTACAGAATCAAAAAGGCACAAGGGTGGTTGAAAGCACAAGCAGAATAGTGTAAATATAAAATACATTAAATGCAAAGCAATCTTTAAGTTAGGGCAAGCTTTAATGGGGAAAAGAGCAACAGAAACTGTACAAGCACACAGTATAGAGAGAGAGCCAATGGCTTCTACCAGTGCTTTCTATTGTGGTTTAAAGTTGTCACATATATATCATACAGATTCCATGCACATGCACACACACACACACACACTCATGCCCAAGTGTCTTTGAAAGGTCTCACATTGGCAGAAACCCTGTCAATATCTACCCAACAACTGTAACAGCTGGACATTGTCAGAATTGTGCTAATAAACGGAGGGAGAGGGTGAAACAGCTTTAGCTTGTACAAAATGCTTGAAGTCAGTCAGAAAGCCATTATTATGACCTTGTGCTGACCACATACTATGAAGTGTTACATGAGCAGGGACAGGGAAGTTGCTTAATGGAAGTTATATAGTAGTTAGATGTATCCTTGTCACACTTCATCTAAACTGATACATTGCAATGGTCCACACTGCTCAGACCTGGCAATTACTGTCCAATTCCAATCTATTCCACACTGCCACTATAATGAAAAATAATTAGGAGCCTGAAAATGAGTTTTCACATGAAATGGTTTCAGTGCTTGGACACAATTGCCTTTGGCAGATGGCTTTGGGTTTGCTTTAATATAATAAAGACAGTTAATCATCTCTAAAGAGTGCACTGAATGAATAAACTTTTAACACTACTTTGTCCACTGAAATTCTTCTATTGATCAAATATATCAAAGCAATGAAGCCAAATTCTTGACTCAAGCATCTTTGCAAAATGCCATGCAAAGCCCAAGCATGCTGAAGTGAAATGGAAGCCTACAGAGAAATTAATTCTACAGCATCCGCAGAAATTTGTTTTGCTTTTTAATCTTGGGTGTGTGTAACATAGTGGTGACAATAACTGTGAATCCTTCTGGAAATGAAATGCCATCTGACAAGAAAAAATCTTAGGCTATGAACTGAGACAAGTAAATGTCCCATGTTGGTGATCATCTGTGACTGCAGAAGGGAACCCAGCAGCTAAGCTTCAGAAATTCTATGGATTAAGGTTCCACTCCTATGAACAATTACACTCACGCCATTCGTTTCACCAGCAGTGGTCCTGGAGGTGTTAACAGTGCTCAAGACTGCAGATTACTTCATCAGGGAAAATGCAATAACTTGTACATATGATTAGTTTTCCCTTTCAAGCAACTGAGCATGTTCCAGATCCTAGAACTGATTCAAAGCTGAAGCTTCAGAGGCACAAGTACCCTAAAGCAGTGGCACATGCATTGTAGTGTGAGGACTGTCATAAGTCTCTGATACACTTGCAGATGTTCCCTGAGCACATGATGTAAATAACAGCTCTATGGGTAGAGGGTCCCTGCACATAGTGCAAGGTTCCTGATTGTGAACAGAAGCTTCACATGGTGCAATTGTACATAAGTATGAGCATTTCACATTAATGCTGGATACATGATTGTTAAGGCTGGTGCAACTGGACATGGACTTTGGGGAGACCCTTCTGCATGTATGCAGCGCGGGGGTTACTGAAATAGTCTGCAATGTTCTATGCTGAACAAACTCCATTGAATTGATGCCATTAAATCACCCCTTAGAACTGAATTACACAAGAAATCACAGAAGGATAGTTGCAAAGTTTTGCTTTCCCCCACATCTGAATTTTTAAAATGTCAAGTTCTTTCTTTCCTAAACACAAGAAATTTGTGCATTTTGGTAAGAATCTTTTCAAAAATGAACTGAAATTCATCCTTACCCATCTGCACCAGTCAAATTCAATAACTACAGCTGTTCCCAGCATAGAAAAGAGCATTTTATACCAGTCTAGAGTGTATCTGATAAAGATGAAGAGTTTGTAAGAAAAGGAGAAATGGAAACCCTGATTAAGTATCAACATGGTTGAACATACAGGGATTTGGACCCAGACTTTAAAAGCCTAAGCACTGAAAGCCCTGGCCCTGGACAGATAATTTGGTACACTGAAAATTCTATTCGAAATATATGTGTGAATTTCACTTGTCCAAACTGAAATGATATAATTGTCATTTATCTCTGCAGATCATATGATCCATGTTATTCACATGAAGTGTGTGTGTGTGTGTAGTCTGTGCTTTATTCATTTATTCAGCAAATATTTTTAGATTGCATCTTTCTCTCACTGATTCAGCAAATGTTTTATATTACATCTTCCTGCTTTCCTTTCAAAGTTTCTAGTTGGTGCTGATTGTATTGATAGTGCTACTGGATCTAGAAATCTTTTCTTTTATTCATTTGTTTTTAAAAATATTGTAAATGGGTTAAAGTTTGCATCTGTTGTAGATCTCTTGCTGCTGTCTAAGAATCACTGAAATGTAGACATTCTCTTTTATAGCTGTTATCCTTTTCAACTAATGGGGTTCATATGTCTAGTGCATTCATTCTTTCACTTCACTGAGCCTCTAGCTGTAGATTCTTTCGCTGCCCCTGCATCTT
This sequence comes from Varanus komodoensis, assembly GCF_004798865.1. NCBI lineage: Eukaryota > Metazoa > Chordata > Lepidosauria > Squamata > Varanidae > Varanus > Varanus komodoensis. The sequence goes on from NW_025335268.1 coordinate 65,805,732, forward strand.
GATTTGATATTACTGATTGGGGCTCTGGCTTGTAAACCACTAAAGTTATGACTGGAACTCTTTATCTTTTCAGACTTCTAAATCACTTGGTGGTTTGAAATCCACATAAATATATATTGAATTTAGGTTTTCAGTGATTTATTGATTCATTCTGCCTTTGTCTTCTCTGATTCAGTTGTATAGCAAATAAGTGTAAGAGCCCTGAAATTTTCCATAAAGAGATTGCAGAGAGTTTTAGAATGGTGAGTAGATTATCTGCATATAATTGTATTCTGATTCTTCAAAGGCTGTGTACTCAAAAAAAATCTCTGAAAATGATAAACATAACATATTGTTCTCTTAATTTGATGGAATTGAATTTAATGTCTTAAGAGTTACTTTTCATTTTACATAAGTGAAACATAAATTTTTCATGATGTTTTCTCAGAACAGAGCCAGGATGCTGAAGAAATGTGGACCACTGCATAGCTCAGACCAATTTTTAAAAGCTGATTTGTGTCATAGGAGATGCCACAAAAGAGTTTTCAAAGTCACATCCAAAAAGAAGAAAACAAAATTAAAACCCCAAACCGTAGTACTTCAAAAGTGGGACATTGAATAGCTTGAGCTAAGATATAGGCCTGGTTTAAACATAAAGCCAAGTCCTTTTTTTTTTTTTGCAGGGGGCCGGGTGTTGGTTGAACATGCCAGGAACAGGTTCACAAATGTTGAAACAAGCTGCCCTTTGTTTTATTTTACTTGGCTTGTTGTCTACGTGGCACCTCTGTGAATGAATACCTGAGTGTTATACAAAAATTCTTTGACTTGCTCTTAATAAGTCGTTGGGTAATAAAAGAGGGGCTATTCACACACGATAGTTAGGAATACCACATAGTTACCTTTCTTACCTTGTGTCCAGTGTTCACACATTCTTGAAGCAACTATTCATGAGCAGTTCCTGTACACTGCCAACTTCCTGCCAAATGGCAGCACACATCCCATTAGCCCCATCACTGGGAACTAATCCCAGCTTGCCCCACCCCTGCCTACCTCACTAACTTCTCCCCCATTGGCCCACATGCTACCCTGGGTGTGTTCTCAGCTGGCTGCTTTGAGGGCCTGTCTACCCATCGAGTAGCATGGTGGCTCTATGGGAGCAGCAGAGCAGTGACCAGGTAGGAGTGCCCATGAACAGCGGCCCCCTCAGTTGCTGCTGCTGGAGGCACTCCGTGTCCCCATTCCTGGCACATGCACTCTCCGTCCCCACATCCACTGCCTGGCCAACTGCTCGTCTTGCATGCCACCTGACTGACAACCCATCTCATCCCCTACCTGGAGGATCATTCACCTACTCAGTTTCTGCTGGTCTATGTAGTATGCACTAGATGTAATCTCTAACTACAAAGTAGCACTCTAGTAGAGCATTGCAACAGTTCATGAGTTTTCCTTCTGGTTTGTTGCACTTTTGAATTTAATAGCAGACTTTCTTTGTACTAAAATAACAACAACAACAACATGCCTTGAAGACATGGGGAAGGTCCTGTAAGATGATGCCAACATGAAAAGCCCCTGTAAATTCTGTGGGTGCAGGACTGCAAGCACATAATAAATACTTACATAAAGAAGCCCTTCCTGGTTCTGGAAACACAGAAACTATTTAGCTGTCACACTTAACAATGGTTGTTTAAAAGTAATGTGATATCAGTTACTTCCCAGAAACAACAAACAGAAGTGTGTCTCTGTGTGTGTGTGTGTGTGTGAAAGACAGACAAAGGGGGGGGGTAGGTTATCAGCAACACTCTGTAGTAAAAGCAATGGAGTGTATTAAATTGACATGACAATCTATCAAGTTTTCCATTGCACAATGGACAGAAACATAACAGTGTGCTAAATGTGCCATCTTGAGTGTTGAACTCTAACATGTTTGCAGCAATAATATTCCCCAGTGTTGCTTCAATCTCATACAGCCCCAAAACAGATTCCTCACACATCCTTAATGTCAGCCAGTTATGAGGAATGTCTGGGTCTGCAGGGTCCAATCACTCTACCAGCATAGCCCCAAAATGGCTGGAAAATCACACCCAGAGAAAATAGTCCAAATAAGGCTGGTATTTGGGGCCAGGACCAGGATCCTGTAGCTGGAGATGGGCCGCATGACCACCAAGAGTGGAGCAAGGGATAAAGACAATGGAAGCACATTCCATTTTATTCCTGCAGTCACACTTAATCTCTGACGTGCAACTTCACATGTTCAAACTATTAAAAAAACCAATTGGCAAACAGTTCTGTATTGTTGTTCTAATATGCAAGGAATGTAGACACAACTGTAAATCATGGAACAACAGCAGGAAGAGAAACAATATTTGTGCACCTGAAGTCATACACATGATCATTCAAAGGGGCACCCAAAAAAACCAGAAACTAAAATTACCTAGCAGCACCAGTGCCTGGAACTCGCATAGTTAATTTATTTCTCATTTGAACTAGTGAGATGAATTCTAGGGGTGGAGGGAAGAAGTCAGTTAAGGAATCAAAGAAAAACAAAGGTGATGAGCTCTTCTACTCTGCCAATGCAAGCCCAAGAATGGGCAATTTAACTACTTCGGATTCTTCCTCCATGCCCAAAGTTGTACTGCCTGCTACTTTCAGGCAAATTAGCTTTTCCAGTGAGAATTTTCCTTCTGAAGCTGAGTGACAGATTTGACCTTCAAAGAAGAAGAAAAAATGTTTGTCTGTTTAGTTTACGAGCAGTAATGGATGTTTTAGAATGCTGACAAATGATAGGAAATTTGATATTGACTGTTCTATACTAGAACATCCTGGGGAGGCTTTCCTCTTCTAAGCGTTTGGGTGTTCAAAGTGCAAGTGCGGGGGTGCTTTTCCTTTTGACAGTGCTGCAGAAGGATGGCAAGAGAAAGGCAAACACAGACAAATAAAGCAAAAGAGGTGGTCTCAGCCGACTCCAGGAGTATCTACCATAATAGGATAAGCAATACAATAAGGCTTCCAGTCACTTTGAATTAAGAAGCTTTCATTTCTGAGATCAGCTACAGTTCATTAGTTGTGTCATATGGAAATGCTGACTTTCTGCAATGCATTTCCTAAACCTTTTATTTTCTTTGTTATTTCAATGGGTTCACAAATCTCTACAAAGGTCTTCTATCCAATGAAGCAAAGCTCAAGGAACCAAGATTTAGGGTGGATGCCAGGAAGTACTTCCTGACAGCTAGGACCCTAGGGTATGGAATGGGCTTTCACGGGAGGTGGTTGAAGCCCCAATGGTGAGGGTGTTTAAGGATAGGCTGGACATGTGCATGGTAAGTATGTCATGAATGGAGCCAGTTGGAGCCAAGGGTCAAACTAGATGGACCAGGAGGCCCCTTCTGAATCACTCTGTTTCTGTGTTTCTATGTTTCATCTCTAATATGTTTGCCATGCTCAGAATGCTATCACATTTATCTGCAATAAAGACCTTCCTAAAAAGCACAGCTGCTGCATTCAAAGAGATCATTCAAATCACTCATTTCCTATTTTCAACTTCCAAACTTAGTTTGTTGCAGGAAAAGCAGCAACAGGTCTCAAGGCACCTTAGAATGAACACATCAGTTATGGCACAAGTTGTCAGGTGCATTCCACTGGCATTTGCTGATGGTAATATCTTCAGTCGCTATATTTCAATTAGGTTGACATTTTGAGAGTAATGATTAAGGAACAGTGGAGAAATTAACCCAGTTCACTTTTAATGTGAAGTCATCTGATTTTGCATTTTTGAACCACTGGGTGAATCTATGTTGTAAGCCGCCCCGAGGCTTCGGCGAATGGGGCGGCATAAAAATGTTTTAATTAATAAATAAATAAATAAATAAATTAAAACTCAGTTATTGTTGTAAAGTATAGTTCTCCTTATTGTGTAATCCAGTTCCGCAATCAAAATATTCACAAACATGAATATATTAGGAAATATAGCAACAGAAAAACTTGGATTTGATTAGGAAACTAGCTTGCAAAAGACAGTGTTTTGAATGCACAGCGTGCTTATGGATTTTCATGCAAACTTGAAATGAAAAAGCTCAGTGTTCAGGATAAATGGAACATAAGACTGAAGAAATCTGAAACTTGACATTGAGCAAATGGGGCACTGAGGAAAACTCTGAGAGCTGACAGAGTCATCCATTGTAGGTAGGAATGGGTGAGAATTTCATTTGGTTATCAACATTTGCACATTTCTTAATAAACACGGTGGAAAGAAACTTGAGATATAAATGTACTGATTGTGGGGAAAAGTGAAGCTAGAAGACTTTTTCATCCCTGCATGATCCACACTACTAGAGCTATTCAATGGCAATCCTGGAGAAAGGAAGCATTTGTAGAGAAGCATGGGCGTTGCCGTTTCTCATTGGCCATGTTGCCTCTCTTCCTATGCTCTTTTTTCCACCACATGGACTTATTTTCAGCACTGTGAAAAGCATGGGAGAGACAAGCTTGGGAAAGGGTTTTTTTCCGGAGAGGACTGCGAATAGGTAGCAAGTATTTTCTTAACCTAAGAAGACCCCTGCTGGATCAGACCAAAGCCTATCTATTCTAGCATTCTGTACAAACAGTGACTGACCAACCGGTTGCCTGTGGAAAGCCCACAGTGGCACACCTATCCCAGCACTCCATACAATGAAAAAAGGTGTCCAGAAATAAAGATGTCTTTAGCAGGCACTGAAAACTCTACAGTGTTGGTGGCCGCTTGCCCTCCAGAGGCATGAAGTTCCATAAAAGGGATCCACCACAGTGAAGATTCTACTCTGGGTGGACTCCAGTTGGGCTGTAGGTCCAGCAGCTTCCTATATGATGACCTCAGTGACTAGGCAGGCTAAAAGGTAGCATTCATAGAGCCTTATCTTCTTTAAAGGGTCCCCACCACCCATTGTCTCATGCTTTAGTGTTACGAATGAAAGACGCTCTGTTTGCTTCATAACACTTAGCTCTGCTACCATCAAACATGTCCATGCCTATGCTATGTGCAATATGATCATGCTGGGGTTGACATCCATGTGGAAGAAGAACCTTTAGAACCAGAACAACTCAGAGTGCTCTGGCAGGATGAATCGTGCTTCACTGAGAGGGGTGCTGGATCATGCCCCCCTCCATGGGCAGTGCCACTGCTGAGTGCAGCAGAGGTTACATCAGCAGAAAAATGCAAGTGTGGACTCCAGGCAAGGCGCGGTGAATGCTGCACAGTTCCTCAACTCCACTATCTTCACCCTGTAGTCAACATGGAGAGCCGCCCATAAAAATAATGGGCAACTCCAGAATTTGAAACGTAGCGGTCCTTGAACAACAGCTTGTCCGTATCCCATCAGATAGCCACAAATTAATCTTTGAACTTACTGCATATTTAAAATGTAGGGTTGTAGTGTCTATATATATATATATATATATGTGTGTGTGTGTGTGTGTGTGTGTGTGTGTGTGTGTGTATATATATATGTGTGTGTGTGTGTGTGTGTGTGTGTGTATATATATATATATATATATATATGTGTGTGTATATATATATTTTTTAAAGGTTACAGCAGCAGGGGGGCAAATGGGATTCCTTGGAGGAGCAGTGCTCCTGGGCTCTCCCTCTGAGCCCTCTTCAGGCTTGTCCATCTTCAGAATTCTTGCTCTGAAGGTCTCCAGGGACCACCCAGGCCCAAATGCTGCAGCTTGACAGGCATGAGGATGCAGCGCTGGAGAGGGCTCGTACTGGGGACGAGAGCAGGGTAGCTGGCAGTGGCTGTACGGCAAGTGGCAGTAGGACACATGAGGCAGGTATGAAGATGCACAGAGCTGGACAGCAGGACATCTAGCACAGCTGCTGATACCCGTTTGTTGTCTCAGCACAACATACTCAACATACGAGAGCCAGTGTGGCGTCGTGGTTAAGAGCGTGGGACGGGGACTCAGAGGATCTGGGTTCTAGTCCCCGCTCGGCCATGGAGCCAACTGGGTGACTTTGGGCCAGTCACAGACTCTCAGCCCAACCTACCCCACAGGGTTGTTGTTGTGGGGATAAGATGGAGGAGGAGATGTCAGCTGCCTTGAGCCCTTTGTAGGAAAAAGGCAGGATATAAATAAATACAAACATACATACATATATACATACATGCATACACATGGCCATGGTTTGGTGATTTGTTCTGTTTTCCTTCTCTCTTTTGTTTTGCTTTATTTTGTTTCTCTTCTGCCCATCTGTATTGTGCAGAACCTTGGGGGGCAGCAGCATTTTCTTCATTATATGTGCATGTATCTCAACTTCATTTTGTTCATGAATAACACTTTTATCCACTTTACTTGAAATCATTCTCTATGAGAGATCTCTTAGCATCTCAGTCTTTCTGTAAAGTGATGATTAGTAAGTATGCAGAATAATAATGGTAAAGCGATCATGACAAAAGAGACACAAATGTCTCCATAAATGTGATAAGGCTCGCTTTAACAAGCTCTTTAGAGTCTGCTGCTTCAAGCAACACTCATAGCAAAGGGTATGACTAGGAGCGCTGCCTTCTGTTGTCACTATTTGGCTGTGGGACCTGATGGGGTAGGAACTGTGCAGTGCTGGGATGTATGTGTTACAAAGACACATGCACCAACTCACACAAATGTTTGTGCTGAGGGAATACGGACAGACATAACAGAATGACACCACTGACAAGGGCCGCACACTGTGTGTGGAGTATGAATCCATGCCATGGCTTGCAATCTTGGCCCTTGGTTCCTGTGTTTTAATGGCTGACGGCTGGAGCTGCCGGTTTACAGGGCCCTGGCTGTGAGCTTTCCGGTTGCCTTGCTGCTGGTCACATAGCATTATGGTGGAAAGAAAAGAAACAGAGGCTGAAACAGATGGAAAACTCTATTGAACAGCACTTTGATTTAATTTGATTTAATTTCTAAATGGTGCTACCTTCACCTCAAGAAAAGGTTCCTTTTAGCTCTGGAGGTTTGGAAAGAGCCTATTTCTTCTCTGTGCCATGCTCTCTAGAGACTTTAGAAGATGTTTTAGAGTCAGCCAATCAGGGTATATTAAAAGTTCCTCCTTATATAAAATGAACCCAAATGACTTCCCTCTACTTTGCAAACATTTTAGCAGTACCAAAAAGCCCAGGCAATTTTTCACTACTAACTGAAAAATATGTCAGTTTATTAATTTACACTGCCTTCACATCCTCTGTAGTGCCAATATTTTTGCACACCTAATTGGCCACTTGACGTCATCCTCAACTGCTTGAGGCATGACTGGGTAGTTTTATTCAGAAATGCCAAAGAAGCCACATTCTAGTGGAAAGGCCTGCTCTTTCCCAACTGGGTGTACAGCAAGTATGGGGGAAGTCAGCTTTTCCAGCCAGTCCCCAAATGCAGTGGGTAGGTGAGGCAGCACCCTGGTAGAATCACTAGGCGAGGAAGTGCACTTGGAGCATTTTAGCTGGATGTCTTGTGCATAGGATTTCCCATGTGAGCAGTAAGACCCCTCTTTCAGCTCAAGGCCTGAATCCAGTTATATACAGAAGCTCTCAGGAGCAACATTCTGGTGGTGACAGAAGCCAAAATTCCTTCAGAACACTTTAAAATCTAGCTGCTAATAACCACCAAGTGTTTTTAAATGATGGGGGAGGTGGCGTGTAAACACTGGAAATCCACCCATGACCCACAATTGAGAGACAGGTATGTGACCATCTGGGGATTCTTGGGGAGGGCAGATTGGGATCCTAGAAGGATCAGATTTGGTTCTTGGGCCTGAAGTATGTCATCCTTTCCCTGTGTAAATGCCCACACACACTGGGTGGCCACTGGTGGGCAGGAATGAAATGAAAGAAGCCAGCAGTGTGACCATTCACCTCTTCTCCATGTGTAGCCCAATGTGAAAAGTGCTCAAGAGTGTCAGCAAATCTAATAATGATTCAGAAACAACAGAGGTGAGACAACCTGAGCTCCTAGACCAAGGCCTAGGCTAAGTCCTGTTTATCCATCAAGATGAATAGGATCTCCTTCCAGACATTTGTGTTTAGAATTGTGGGGCAGGACAAGCTTTGCCCTTATGCCTACATTACAGTATAAGGTCCTGCATGTTGTAATGAAGCTTCTTGAAAATAATCTATGAACAGCAAATAATATATATATATTATTTGAAGAAGTATAAAATATCTGCACATTTCACAATGAAAAGATGATCAACAGCTTTCTGATTCTTTTAAATAATGGAGAGCTTTGATAGAGCTGTATTTTGTGCCTCATTCTGGCAACTCTCCCTTATGGTGGACATCCCTTAGTTCTGAAGGATTAACATAATTCGTCTGGTCTTTTATGACAATAGGTTTGCCTTGCAGTATTTAATGAAGTTGGAAGAAGACAGAGTGCATTCCATGGACAGTTTATACTGGGCAGAGGAAATCAATGTGGATTTCCAAAAAGGAAGTCAGGCGTACCTAACTTGATTAACTTCAGAGTCAGGGACAATGGCAGAGGGCAGGTTGACACATTAGACACAAACTGTTTGGAACCCAAGAAGCCTTTTGATCAGTATAGCATAAAAGACGTTTTGAGTGTGGCAGGCTTGGTGGATGGCCTAGCTTTTGTCACAGTATTAGAAGTTGAAAGATGTTTGACAAGACGTTTAGATCTCCAGATAAAAATAGGAGGGCCAATCCATATAAAAGGGAAGAATTATTGAAATAGAAGGAACTGCTCTTTAATGTCCAAAACAAGACTCCCAAGTAATGAGGAAAGTGGTGGGGGAGAAAATTGCTGAGGGATTATGCCTTAAATGGTCACAAAGCTGCAAAACACTGATTAGAGAGATAGTATCAAATGTCTGGCAAAGATGCAGGGAAATAAAAGGAGGCTGTTTAAACAATCCAAGGAGTTATAGAGTAACTACAGTTAGTCCCAGCTATTCATTGCTGATAAATTTTCTGGAAATTCTTGCTTTCTACCATTCCCATATCCAGCTCAACTTTACTGTGGGAGGGATGGCTAATACATGATTTCTTTGCTGTGATAACAGGCTGTTGGAATTAGAACTTTCCTAGCCTTAATAAAGGCTATTCTGGTGCAGAAGAGATGGCAAACCGATTGAAAGAAGACTGTTGGGTTGTTAAGATTTATTTATTGCATTTTATGCTGCCCAGTAGCCAAAGCCATTTGAGCAGATCACAACAATAAAAAGTACAAGATGATAAAGTACAAAATATTTAAAAGTTTGAAACAATGGTATAACAATAATAAATAACTAAACAAAAATCTAGCTGCAGTACAAAGATTTAAAATGCAACACCAGATTTAAAACACCAGCTGAAAAAAACTAAAATGCCTGGAAAAACACCTGGTGCCGAAAAAGAGCACAGTGTGGGCGGCAAGTGAGCTTTTCTGAGTTCATTCCACAAACAGGGTGCCACAACATCTTAATAATAGACACCCACCTCACTCCCTTTGGTACTGCTTTCCGGAGAAGGATTGCTTTGATCTTTGGGTCTTACTAGTTGTATATGGGAGGGGACAACCCTTCAGGTAACAAGGTCTTTGAGTATTAATACCATCACTTTGAATTAGGCCCAGAAATGGTTTGTCAGCCATTGGACAAATGTCAGATGGAAAAGTACCCCGTGGAGTTGTCTCTCTTAACCAACTAGCTGTACTCTTTGGAATGAGCTGAAGCTTCCAGACCACTTTTTAAAAGTAGTTCCATGTTTATCATCTTGCAGTAATCAGGAAGAGAGTTGTTAGAGAATGGATAACTGTAGCTAGACTACCTTTGTCCAAATAAAGAAACAGTTGATATAGCAGCCTGAGTAGATAAAAGGTACTCCATGGATTGAGCCTACCTGTGCCTCCAAGGACAAGGCTATACTCAAGAGCCTGAGCCTGAACCAGAACAGGTTGAACATAAGTCAGATGACCCATCCTGTAGCATTGCCTGGTCCTCAGTACTGTCTGGACCGACTTTCAGGGCCCTTGTCTAATCTATTTGTGCACCCAGGTGCTAATTCAGAAAGCCCACTACCTCACTTGGATTTGATAAAAAGGAGAGACAGAGATGAGATGTTTGTTCTGGACATTGGTGAGTACCCTCTGTCTGGGTAGTTTCTCCCATTGGTTTCATAAAGAAACCAGCTTGGTGTGCATGTGTGTGTGTGTGGGGGGGGAGGGGTTAAAATAAAGTCCTACAACACCCCTTGGCATATCTGCTAAGGGACAGAGCAATAATTATCCAGTGCAACCTTCTGATATCAGCCATCGAAGTATGAGTAGAAGAACTGCAGTGTAGCACCTCTAGTTTGCAGGCCAAATAACTAAATTTGTTAATTTAAATAAAGTTAAATGGATTTAACTGAAAGCAATGGATAAGCATTAGAGAATCAACAGGGTTGAACTCCTCTGTCCTTCTCAGCAAAGATCACCCCATGGGGCAGCCAAGGCAGTTTCTCTTCAAAAATGGTTTATTTTTAGAGTGAGGGAAGCCTGGTATTAGATTTGAAAGTGCAACATACCTGACCAAAAGCTTTGTGAGAAGTCACAAATCTGCTCTGGTGTGGCTATACCATAGTACCATCTTGTGGTTGGTTAATAGAAGACCTATAAGACAGAAAAATGCCAACTGAATAGGGAAAGCATGCAAAAGGTGCAATATTTTCCTTTTGCAATAGAAATGGAAGACACCTGATTAAACTAGCTGATTAAACCTTTATGTAAAGAAGTGATTCTTCCATGACAAGGAGATAGACTTTCAGATCACTTCGTCCTGCTCAGTCAAAAAAAATCAGTATATATTCCCTTTCCTGTCATTTGCTGACAGATCACAGGGTTTCTAGTTCATCTAGAGAGTGTGATGCTAATGGGTGGCTTTCAAACAAATCAAATAGCTAAACAAATAAATAAAACTGACTCCTTGAATGCTCCTTTTCTGTAAGAAGTTCCTACCACAGGTTTGTTGTCAGCAGCAGCTATATTCCAGATAGGAGCCTTACATTAGCATCCTTCTTCAGCATATTTTCCAGGATCTCAAATCTCCTTTGGAATCCTTTTGGGCTCCTTACTCATATTATCATATGGGATTTCTTCTTTCAGGGCATCTTGTCTCTTCTTGGAGCTTTCATATATCTTACATATGCTTCTGCTGCCAGTAGCTGGAGCCTCTACTTAGCAAAAATCCTGTACCAGTTGATACTGATATGCAAGGCAATCAAGACCTCTACCTACACATTTCCTCACGATAAAAATTCCTAGATTTATAGACACCCATTTTCTTCCCATACACTTATACAAAACTATTACAAGGATGTACAGCGAGATATTAAAAATAGCATGTGACAAAACTGCTCAGAATGTGTCCCTCTTCGTTTCATGGACTTTGTCTCATGCTTGGCTTTGTCTTAGAAAGTTAGCTGAACCGAGCCAAGGGGAAGTCCGTGCATGCTCCCAGAATTCCAGTTGCACAACCAGCAACTTCGTTCCATGTCCCTTGAAGCACAAACAAAGGTTGCAAGTGGTGTGCATGGAACAGTGTTCATTGCTGGTGCGCACTAGGCGAATGCTCAATCACTTCGGACATGTGGCTGCAAGAAAGAAGGCTGGAGTCTGGGGAGCCAAGCCCAGACAATCTGACAGATTCCTTTCTCCAGAGGAGATTTCTCACAGATCTCTAAATAAGAAAACAGTAATTATGTAGCAGATCTATATCACAACATAAAAATATATTTTCCCAGTCTGGTCCAGTTGCTGCACACATTGAGTTACAATCTAAGGCTGGACTGAGGAGTAGGTTGTTATGAGTAGGACAAAATCAAGGTGGTTAATCTAGAAAGCCCTCCCTACTCTAATTCCTCCCTCTTTTCTCCAAGGTAAGGCCTTGCATTTTTCTTTTGGTTGGACCGAGGGGAACTGGCTCTCATGTTGCCCTCTGCAAATTTTACTTTTCAGCCATCTTCTACTCCAGGATCAAAACTGTTTGGATTAAGGGAAGAGAAAATCTGAACTCTGGAGGATGGAGAATTCTGCCGAATGATGAAGATGCTCATAAAGTAAAAGGCTAATTGGTTAAGTTCTCTGGTCGCATAGTTCCATTCCACGGATATCAATGAAAGTATCATGAAAGATTTATGAAAGTGTAAGGGGTTAACATTAAATAAAAATGTGCTGAAAGCAATTAGGTTTGTAGTTCAGTGACAGCTTCAACAAGAGTTTCATCAAGAGTTTTCTTTACGAGCCCGTAAAGTAGGCTGGTCAAACTGAATGCCAACTGCCCATGTGTCAAATTCTGTTTTACTATCCAAGCTGAATAATGTCTTCTCAGGGGAATAAACTTGATTCATCATATGTCTGATCATTAGGAGCTGGGTAGATTTTTATTCACAGCTAGGTAATTACTAGATTTGGTGGAATCATCATTTTAATGTATTTATTGATACAGGCACACAAACTGCAATAAAGTAATTTATTTCAATACATAATTTATTGTAAATATGGTTTCTGTAATGTTTTTCAAATATTTACTAATTTTATTTCATAGGCGTTGCAATATAAAAGCTGTGAAAGAAATAAGATGGTTCATGTGCGCCTTTTTTTTAATATGGCGGGTCTTTGTATCAAACCTCAGGGTATGCAGAAACAATCAGTGAGTGAATAAAAAGAAGGCACTGTTATTCTTGAAGTGAAGTTGTTGGATGTCTTTCAAATTATTATGCCCGGCCAGATACTTTTTGCATAATGAGGATATCTTTCATGTGTCAGAACAGGTTTTGATTATAACTAAATAAGCCAAAGCAGGGATGTGTTGATAAGGTGACCTTTAATGTAAAGTTTGGGCTGACTTATCGAAAAGTATTTTCTAAACAGATCCACATCTGACTAGTGATACAAAGGCACAAGAAGCAAAAGATATTTGTAACTCAAGATATTAGCAGGAAAATTCTATTATATCAGTTCTCACAAAGTAATGAGGATGGATATAATAGGATGAGAGAGAGAGGGACAGAGAGAAAAAGAGAGAAAGAGAGATGAATCATACTTAGTGATGTGTTGTTGCCAATATCCAGAGTACTAAAAATGAATGTGACGTGAATGCTATTTATTTAGTGCACTGTAGGGAAAACAGGAAGCTGCAACAGACTCATTTGAGTTCAAAATTCTCAGGCTCTGACTTAAAGATTATTCAGCAGACTGCCTTTGCTTGAGTCATGAGGATTCCACAGACTCGTGGACTACCTTCTTTATTTTGCACATATTTAATATTAGAAAAATGCATGATGATCATCATCATATACCACAGGCTCTAAATGTGCAATTCACCCCATAGGTTAGAGTGTGAAAACATGCATTTTGCGGGACTTGAATTATCTGGGTCTTTTGTGCTTTTCAGCAAGTTCTTCCTTTCCCCTTTTTTGCAGTCATGTGGACATGTAGCAAGTTACCCAGCCTGGTGCCTACCAGAGCATCTTTCCCCTAGGCAGAAGCGAGGGAAGGAGGGCTCTCCTCTTCTCTGATCCTCTGGAGAGAAAGCTGCGCAAACAGGAGCAGACAGGAGAGAACTTGGACTAGGTGAGATGTTCTGTTGTCAGCATATCTCCCAGTCCTGCCCAGGTCTCCTTTCTGTGCTCCTGACAGAACAGAAGTGGGGAAGAGCTGGGCTTCCTTCCGGGGAGATACAGAGAAGGGGATTTCCTCACCTAGCTCAGGTTCTCCTCTCCTTGATCCTGCTCAAGAGATAGCCTTTCAGGCAGAACAAGGAATCATCTGAGGAGGGCTGCCCCAGCACATCTCAATGGCTTGCCCCCACCAACTCTGAACCTGAGAGACTTTCACTGAGACCTCAGTGGAAAAGCAGCTGATCGGTGTTGCTTCTCTTTTGAAGCACCACCCTGTTGATTGCTAACTTCTTGTGCCTGAGAGTAGACCAGGCAAGCCCCTCCTGCTCCAGAGGTGGCAACGAGATGGATGTATCTGATCAGGTCCTCTATCCTCTCTGCTAAGCCTTCTTAATGCAGAAGAGACTACAATGGAGCCTCAGTGAGCTGATTTTGGGTCAGAATCACAGTGTCTTCCTAGGATACCATGAGGATAACTGAGAGAGAAGGATGTGGGGGATGCTGGGAAGCAACCGCAATGACCCCAATCATCTCTTGAGCTTATCCAGGATACTTGGCAGTTCTGGGCAACCCATGGTGGCCATTTACCATGATGGGATTTAGCAAGTATGATTCCCTGGTTGAGCTTCAGCTGCTACAGAAAACAGAGGATTCTTTCTTCACAATGTTGATTTCAGAGAGTACCTTCCATTGAATAGGACCAACCAGTACCTCAACCAGACTCTGAAATCAGCTGAATATTTCAAAGCCATGAACATGTTTCCAGGTTTTTTTGAGTAAGCCCTATTGAATGCCATAGAAATTACTTTTGAATAAAGATGTACAGATTGTTCTGTATCTTTTCTTCCTTTTTTAATTTATATCTATCTATCTATCTATCTATCTATCTATCTATCTATCTATCTCTTTTGTATATATGTAATATATGTAATAGGTCTTTTGTGATATCTTTATCACAGAATACTATGCTTGAAGAATGAAGGAATCCATTTTAATTGCATTTGTGGGTTTAATGTATTCCTGTACTACCCAGACAACTATGGATAAAGGCTGATTTAAAATGCAATAAAGATAGAAATAAATAAATGAATAAATTATTTTCTCCTTTTGGCAAACTTTGAGAAGACAAAATCTCCCTTTTCATTAATTACAAAGCAACCTTAAGTGTGTCAACTCAGGAATAAATTCCCTGGTATTGAGTGGGACTTACTCTCAGGAGAGAGTGCATGGGATTTCAGGGAAGCCAAGTTCTGTGTTTACCTATATTATCATCCTGACCATCTTATATTCTTCCCTGTTATTTATGCAACAGTTTATTCAGGCTCTGACATTAGTTACTTTCTTCCACTGCCTTTGTCTCTAGTCCGCATAGATGGCTGATGCTATCTCACTTAGAAATTGAATCGTCTGGCAGATTTTATTTCTGCTTCTAATCATTTACTTACAGCTCTGTAGATGGCGGCGTTTGGCAAACATCAATTCTTCTTGTTTTCTCTTGTGTTTGAATGAAAGTAATTATGTTTACAACAAATTAGGCATCATATTTTTCCCCTTTTGGTGTTCTGTAGAGTCTGATTCATCTTCAGCAAGTATTTAGACTGCTCCTGGCTTTCCTTGTAGCAGCAGGCTTAAAATGTGCTTTAAAATATAAAAGGAATTCTAGTTATGAGTAATTTGTGAAAATAACTTTTGTAGACTTCATTGTTCAGAGATCTGACTCATTTGGAATGGTTGACAGGGACCCTAGAGTGTCTCAGACATCAACAGACATCAATGTGTTTTTATTAGAAGGTCAGACATTCAGCTCCTGGATTTTCCCATCATAGGAAGCATCTTGGTTAGCAGAGTTGAAAAAGATCTTGGCCTGAGACAATGGATTTTGCTGCCAATCAGAGCAGACAGTCCTGTACTAAGTGATCCAATTATTTAATGGTTCAATATATATTCTTCCCCCCTGTCTCTCTTGTTCTCTGTGTCTATTTTTAAGACATGCAATCAGAAGCTTCTTTGTAAAGTTTGTGCTGCATAAATAATGATGATGATTCTTTAATCACGCTGCTATTCATTATGATTCCAGGGTGCCCTGAGATCAGACACAATCTGCTTCTGAATACCAGTCACGGTGAAATAACAGTGAAGTAAGGCCCAAGATATGGCCCTCATACCTTGTCCCCATCACTTGATTTTGTGCTCACCATAGACCATGTCTGCTCACCGTGGGAAATAGAAAACTGGACCTGATAGGCCCTGATTCAGCAACGTTCTTCTTTGATACCTGTATTTCGACTAAAGTTAGCAGGTTGGTATTGATGACTTTTGAGGGTCATGGACACATTGCAGAACTGTCAAAATCATTAGACTTTTCTTCCTACATAAATCATGAACAGTTATTTCACAGTATCACCACTGTCTCTCACATGATTCTTTCAATTTTTAGCCTCACAACAACTCTGTAAGGTAGATTGGCCTGAGAGTCAGTGACTGGACCAAGTCCTCTAATGAGCTTCCGGAGTGAAGTGTTGTGAGGTGGTCTCATGTTTCAATTAACTCACACCGCAGGCCGTATATCAGCTATAAACTTTTATTGCTACTTTCTACAAGATTTACCACGTAACTGATAAGCTCTACTAATGAGCTTCCTGCCCGTTGCAGTTGCTGCTTCTTTCTGAGTTCACTACGAAAGCAGCACATGGTATCAACCTTCCTGTCTCGTCTTTCTGCCCGAGGGCGTGACAGAGCCTTGCCCTTCGTCGTAATTGGCTCTGTTTCGTCAAGGCTCTTCTGTTCCAGGCGGATGCTAATTCTTCTGCTGAACCCTGTTCAGCAGCTTCAGGGTCTGGAGCCGGGGGGTGCATCTTTCTCAGGCAGTCCAGAGCTAGAATCAGAGGGAGCTACTGTCTCAGACACTTCCCCCTCAGTCTGCGGGGGGGTTGTGTGCTCAGGCGCCAAGGGATGAGGTGGAGGAGAGGTTTCTTGCTCAGCAGCCGGAGAGTCAGTCTGTGTCTGGGCCGTCTGAGCATTGGTTCTCAAATATAAGTCTTCTTGGTCAAATGCCAAACTCTCACTGCCAGCTCCTGTCTCTTCCTCGCGAGTAGGCTGAGGCATCAGGCACAACATGAAGGAAGACTAGAATTAGGTCTCCCAAGTCCAGGTCTGACAATCTTAACCACTGCCTACACCTGTTCGATTACTCTTCTCGCTTTCCAAATTGTTTGTAGTGCTGTGCCAAAAATTTCTTCCACATTTTTCCAACTGCTCTTATTCAATTTTATGAAAAATAAATTGCTTTTGAAAAGAATATGCAAAGTAGAGGAACAATTTGGAGACTAGCTCGTGGGTGGGTTGTGGGTTTCTTGGTATGGGCTGGTGGAGGGCTGTGGGCAATCAGTGCCGGCCCCACGTTATACAATCACTCCAGCAGCCTTCCTAGCTTTTCACCATCAAAGCCCAGGGAACCACTGAGAATGGTGAGCCCTGCCAATATGAAGCTGTTGCAGAATTTATCCTCCCCCAGGGAGCAATTTGGCAAAATGCTCCCCACAGTGAATGTGGAGGATTTTGAAAGCACCCATTTGTGTACCTTCAGGTATATCATGCATTCCTAAAGATGTCAAATGCAGTATATGAAGTAGTAAAATAATTAATAAATGAGGTGGAGTGGAGCAAGAGAAACTTCAAAAGAAACAAATGAAAAGAAACAGTACAGGAATATAAATTCTGGATATATAAGGTAGGACAGGATCCTCTTCAGTAGGAAAATGTGTCTTTCTGTTTCATGGCCAACCTTTCAACACATATTATTTCATACAAGTGGCTTGATTAAGATCCAAGAGAGAACAGCTGCTTTATTTTTATTTTTCATAGCCAGGCAAAGAGACCATCTTGCAACTATAGCTTAGATGCCCTGAACCATGAAGACTGATGTTGTAGTGTTTTCTTAGGAAGAAAATGGCATTATGTTTTCCCTTCAGCTGCAAAATGTAAAAACAAAAAATTACATAGCACTTCAGAATGTCCAAACCACAACTCAATACCTTACCTTTGTAATCCTTGCCACAGTCTTATAAGGAATTCCTATGGGGAACTAATGCTGTGAGGGAGTCTCTTGCCTGAGGCAACCCGGTCAAAGCAGATGCAAAGTTCTGAATGGGTTCAAAGCTTAGCTACTATGCTACACTTGATGTATGACCTACAAGACTAAAACAGATGCATCATAGTTCTGCTCCTTCTTCTACACTTTTCATAATGGCATTTGATAAGAAGTGAAACTGATCCATTTACAGCCTCATTTAATGAAGAAGAGGCCATGAAATTTGCTTCTCATTTACCACTGAGATCAGTCCCTTGGTCAATGCCAGCTGTCTAACTTAATTTCTTAGCCTCTGGTTTCCCCCTCTGTAAACCTTCCAGGAGAAGGTTCTTTGTGCCAGGAGAAAACAAATGCCTTTCTCTGCTTCAGTGGTGTTTCCAGATGTTCTTCTTGTTGCCACATATGGACAGTGCTTTTCTCTCCCATTAAGTATGCTTTGGAAGGATGCGTATTCCTTGAAACCAAAAGCTAAGTGCTAGTAAATGATGGAATAGTTCCAATGACTTTTAAACTGTAGATTAAAACTATTTAGAGGAGCATGTATTTAAAAAAGAAACTGAACAATGGTAAATGTGGAACTGTTCTTCAAGGTGATGTTATTACCTATTTTAAATTTCATACTCTAGTGTTAAAAATCATCAGGAAGACAAGGTGGTGTCTTAGGGTGTGGAACAATATATAAATAATTGGATAAATTAGATAAATAATGAAGTCATGAACTGACTGTAAATCCCATTAATCCTACATGTTGGGGTGCCTGGACAATCTTAGGTTTACATTATGTTGTGTAATTTATACATAGGTACATCCACAATCTAATCCTTCTGGGACATTGTAAATTCAGGCTGGTAAATGTCTCCAAATTTCAGCTTCCTAGGTTTTACAGTTTTCTTTCTATAAATAACATGTCAAAGAAACAAAACTCCTGACAACTTCTCATAAGAATAGTCCTGTGGGGTAGTTTTGGATGCCAAACAAAAGCACCAATGCAAATTAACTGTAGATCTTATAAGTCTCTTTTGAAAGCTATTGTTTTGAGCTAAAACCAACAGCAAGTAGAAATGAAATACATTGAGAAAGAGAAAAAAAATATGATTTGAAGTTTGTTGGCTAAATTATCAGTATGCAGATCAAAGGTCAATAGGTCAAGTTCCCTTATCTTATCCAGGTACCACTTATGTCAATGTGATTTACTTCTAAGTAGACATTTAGTTGTTCCCTGCATAGCAGAGAAAGCTGGAAGCAACAATGCATTTATGTCCCAGTCTAATGAATAAGTCAGAAAAGAAAGAGAGTCAGAGAAGAAAGCATAGGAGAGAGCAAGAAGAAAATGGGGAAAGAGCTGAAAGCTGGTTTGGTTTATCTCTTTCTTAAAGTTGCTGCTGTTTTGTTGCAGACCAAAAGGACATTTCCTCTTGCAGTCATTCCTTCTCCTATTCCAGGACAGAAGCACGAGTTTAGCACACACAGGAATATGTGTGTCAGAAAAAAACACAACATGTAAACAAGTCGTGATAACAAGTCTGAAGAAATCCAAGATAATGGCAAAAAAAAGTATGAGGACGGTAGTTTGGCTTGAGCATATCTGATATGCCAGTGGATCAGGCATTGTGATGCTAGTAAAAGTATCAAGTGTAGATCCCACCATCCCCAAAACAACATCACTCAAGGTGGCTAACAAACCCATCAAAATGGGTTTAAAATACATTAAAGTGGCATAGAAGCATAACTTCTGGAGGGAAATACTAAAAAAGAGTAACCAGTTGACCAGATCCACTCATGGGTTAGATGCCTTCTTGACGAAAACATCTTCGGATGCTGGCAGAAGGACATCAAACAGGGAGAAAACCTGGACTTCCATAGCCTAGGAGCAGCAAGAAAAGTTGGCATTCTCCGAAGGTGGCATTCTTGAAAGAAGGAGCTCTCCAGAAGAATCTCTACAGATTATCTTAAGATCCAAGTGGGCTGATGATTACCATGAACTATGAATTCTGATAGTTATCAGAATTGCAGGTTGTTCATTATCAGGACTGTGGCAAGTTATAAGCAGGAATTTAGTCCTTTCCTCTTCTGCTGTGGTCCTGTTTAAAATCCCTTCTCTGAAGTTTTTACTTGTACTGGAAGAAAATCCACAACATCAAGGTGTATTGTCAGTCCTCATTTCTTTCTTTTTAAAAACTGCGATTGCAATTTGTGTTGAACAAATCGGATGAAGCTTAATGCGACCAGCAGTTTGTCCTGTCACCAGAATGAATTGAGCAATGCTGCACCTATATGGAGGGCCACTAGGCTGGTCATGTGTTCTCTTTTACAATGGACAATCCTCTCTTTGAAGGAGCCCTCTATTTTAAAGGGCTGTGCTGCCCAATTTTGGTTTTATGATAAAGACCCATATGAGGTGTCACTAGTTACCACATGAACAGCAAACTGAACAGGTGAGCACCTGGCTGCAATCTTCCACACTGTAGTAAATTGTATTGTACCTCTGTACGGCTCAGAGTATGGTCTGAAGGCACATAAGGCATATCCCATGTTGAAGCTAAGCAGGTCTGAGCTTGGCCTGAACTCGGAGGGGAGACTAACTGGAAACCTCATGCGTCCACTTTGAGTTCCACCATGAGAGAAAGATGGGATATTTAGAATTATTAGACTTAGACTTCGACTAGAAACACACACACACACAGACACGAAAACTTATGTAAATCCCTGCCCTCTTTGTCTTCATTCTTGTTATTCATAAATTGGTGCCCTGAAAGGTACCTTCTTCCAAAAAAAAAAAAAAAAACCCTATCAGTAAAAAACAAATTGCAATGGAGGCTCACAATATGGGCCCACTATACCCTCAGTGCCCTGGGACATGGAGCAGAAGTAAGATTCAGCAACATTAAAGGGTGTCATTTTACAGTTAGAAATGCAAAGTGAAACAGTGCTGAACAGAGAATCAAAGATGGCAATTAATTACACTTACTCTATTGCTTTATCTGTCCCAGTGCACAGCACTAAGGAACTGTGATATTTAACCTATTGTTTTAAATGACTTTAACTCTTTATGTTCTGTGCTGCTACTTCAGTAGTGGTATACCTATTCCTCCTCAATGGGGAAAGATTTCTGCACAACCAAAATTATATTCTGGACATAGTAGTAAAACTGTGGGGATTAGGCCAAACAATCTGCATGAGCCAGGTGTTTAGGCACTCATATCCAAATGACAATTTTCTTGGGGAGACAAGCTATTTGGCAACTTAATGTATGTTTATGGTCTGATACCTGCTGGAATCCCTATGTGTTTGTTACACACCAGTTATTTTTACTCAGCTACTCATTAAAGACAGCCACAGATCGGGCTAGTAATCTTTTCAATTGTTTGTGTGTGAAAATGATTCAGGAATACAAAAACACTTAGCCATTTAATTGTAGGGCAGAGGTGTTGATTATTCATTTTATCCTAAGAAAAAATCCTGATTAAACCTAATTCCTGACCCAGTTTTAAGGCAGGAAGCACTAATTAAATTTTATTTGGTACCTATTAATTTATTGGGACAAATAAACTCCAAACCCTTAATTCAAAGCAACCCTGCTTTACAGATCCCGGCTACAGATTATGATTATTATGACTTTCAGAAAAAAATGAATGGTGATGGTGGGGTTTCTTATGCAAAGATAATGAATGAGTCCAGTGTCATCTGAATGTCACTGCGAGACCGCTAAGGCCCTGAATGAGGCTTTGGCCCTGGAGCTTAGCCAGTAAATTAGACTTTCCCTGGTGTCTATCATCCCTGCCTGTCCGCTGGATGCAGATTCTCCATAAATGTACCCAACCAATCCCTTGCTTTCAGCTACAGCTTCCATATACCCTGAAGTGCCTGATTCTGCCTAATCTTGGAAGCGAAGCCTGGTTAAAATCTGAGTGGGTGACTTGAGTGTATGATTCTATGATTATTGTTGTAAACCACCCAGATAGCTTTGGATACAGGTGGTATAGGAATGTAGTAGTAGTAATACTTAAATACATAGCAGTAGGGTTCCTCCATAGAGGAGATAAAGGCAAAAACATGGGGCTTGAGTCTACCAAGGTCAGAAACATAGAAACAGAGCAAGTCAGAAGGGGCCTCCCGGGCCATCTAATCAGACTCCCAGATCCAACCAGCTTCTCTCATAACATGCCTACCATGAAAGTTTTATTTTTTTTACATTAGAATACAATTTAGGGACTATAAAGTCATATAATCACAAAACAGAAGAAATGTTTCTACTTAGTAATCAGACCAAGATGGCCCAACTACTTTTCAAGAGCAGTGTGGTATGGTAGCTAGACGGTGGCCGTGGGGACCTGGAAGAGCAAAGGTCTAGTTCCTGCTTGTCCATACTGGGTGACCTTGAACCATTCACTCTCAGACTAACTTAGCTCACAGGGTTCTTACTGGAGTAAGGAGAACCTTGTAAGCCACTTTGGGTTCCTTGCAAAAGGGAAGAAGTGGGCTATAAATGCAATGTAATAATAATAGTAGTAGTAGTAACTGTTGTGTCTGTGATTTTTTTAAATTGTCTGTCATTCTTCTCAGCTTCATTTCCAACTCTTCTAACTGCCGTACACAACCCTCTGCTAACACACCCTCACCATTTTACCACATTCTTCTGGTGTCACTTACCTCTTCTAGTCATGGCAAATACAGCATGCATCAGTCTTTGGTTATGTTGCTCAGATGGATTGACAGAACATGTGGTCTTGGCTATCACAGATTGAGTCTAGTAATTATGATGTCCAGAGAAAACCTGATGCACACGTCCCATGTGTACATACAAGTTAAGCAGATCTACCAAAGGTCAGAAGGATGCCCTGTATATGCACCTGTCCTCACATTCTTGATCATAGCTAGGAAGCTGATATTTGCATTTGTTTGACAACATATCCATTTCTTAATGGCCTAACATCTTCCCAAAGTCTCTTACGGTCTGACAATCTGCAAGTATGCACAGGATCTTGTGTTCCTACTTCCTTACGCCTCTGTTCTCCAACATGAATTTCTCTGATAGCTCTAATGCCTATAATGAATTAATTGTGGCTAACCTTACCTGGACTATAACAAATACTACTTTACATTCAAATTTACTTTATTTTAAATATCAAGGTAGGGGCTAAGCCTCCTCTTTTTTCATTCTTTTTTCCTCCTTCAGTTCATTTTTAATAAGGCTTTTCCAAACTTCACTCAATTTTTTTTCATGTTTTGGTTAGAAAGAGTGTCAGGTTTAAAAGAAAAATTGAACATGGGAAAAGCCTAACTGACAGATTCCTCCAGGCAAACCCAGAATTTCGAGTACTTACCCTTCCGTACTCAATCATGTTAGTGCTGGTTTCCATCTTTTTAAAAAAGTCATCTTATTTAAATAGCTTTTAAAAATTAAAATGTGTAATAGCTCTTTTATTTTAAAAGCTATTTTTAAAATACAGCATGGTCCTTTCAATGCACAGAATTCTTTAACTATCGCATTTGACAGGTGCTGATGGGTAAGAATTTTGTTTGAATTCATTTATGGTCAAAATTTATCAACATTCACAATTTTATTTATTTGCAGGAAAGAACTTGAAATAGGAAAAAATATCTGAATATGGAACAATGAGAAATAGATACTTTATTCAACTTCTATGGTTGAGGTCCAAATAGGAAAGGATGTTTGAAGGTTACCAGTGTATAGGTAATAGAAACAGTTGTATGTTACACTCACTGGGTCCTGACATTGTCAGAACTTATTCAGAGAATGGTGAATAAAACTGCCTCAGACATTTTCATCCTTTCCCCACTTTCTTTTATTTTCAAATCATATACCATAAATATTCATAACCATAAGCACCATTTTGAAATGGGTTGTGGGGGTATTGTTTGTTTGGACTTGCTTGATTATTAGGAAAATTGGTTGTGAAATTTACGTGGCATAACAAACACTATGATCCTCAGTTTTATAATACCAATATCTTACAGAAAAAAATGTATCCAACTAATTGGCCCTTTTAACACAGTTTGATGGCTGCCCCTCATAAGCACAGATGAATGCTTAATGAAGTTTCTTTATGGACAAAAGTGGCATAATATTGATAAATTACTCCTTAGGGGAAAATCTACATATTCTTCAAAACATGGCTAATGATATGTCAGATTCATTGACCTCTGTGATTAAAAGCCAAATTGATGAAAAATATGTTGGCTTGTCCAGCCCCTACAGATGAAAGCACAATTCTAGGAACACGAAGAACATTTTTGATTCATGTTCACTTAACTAACCTTCATTGTTTGTTTCTTTAATGAAAGGCTGGATGATCTTGTAGGGCTGATCTAGATCAAATGCCAATTTTCAGGAATTTTCTCTGGGGGCGGGGGGGGGCATGGTTAGCACTTACATGTATTCACAGAAGTGCTTCCAGCTTGGGACCAGGCTACATGAAAACCAGAGTCCTGCCTAGGTTTTAAGATCTCCTGAAATGGCCATCTCTTCGTTTGCTTGCTGCTGGAGGAACTTTTGGAGGAGATGTGAGAGAGGGGCTTCTTGGTGACTGCTGCTAGGCTCTGGGAGTCTCTGATGACTCCACATCCTTCTGGCAAGTGACAATATTCTTATTTTTGCCATGTAATCCATTGCTGAAGCAAGCTCTGTTGGCTTAGGTGCTGTTACTGTTATTTTTTATTATTCTTGATGGCTGCCTTGAGCACCACTTGAAATGTGTGGTACAAATCAATCAATAAACATGATGCTTTAAGGTTTTATTGCCAAGCAACTGGTTATACCAGAGAAAGCTTTTTTGCACTGTTCCTCTATCACAAGCTGAAGCAGCGGCGGCGGCAGCATTCATAATAGCTGCATGTGGGCAATACGTGATGGTTCAAACAAGAACAAAAACCCTGCCTGTAGGTTTACAATCTACACAAAGACCTTTAAAAAGAAAGACAGATACAAAAGAAGAAAGATTTCAGCCACCTTGCCCATTTTGTGCCTCTCTGGGTAAACGTATAAGCACTATTTTTGATGGTGTGACTTTAGGTGCTAACTCATGACGTCTGAGTCCAGGAAACCTTTTCCAGATGTGGAAACTGATTCTGACTTTTATGGATTAAAGTTAGCTGTACTGTTCTTGCTAATGACTGCAAAATGTTTTCACAACAACAAGGCCTTTGCTTCATTTGTTGATATCCAAATAATGACAGGAAATTTTCCTGACAGGTTATGGTATGCATACCTATTATTTGCAGAACTTGCTCCAGCTCTGGCAGTGGGGTGGGTCCTTAGGTAAGATCATCTCAAGTGTCTTCCCTTCTTTAGTAAACTTTCCTCACCACAAGCATTTCTCATATCTGCTCACTTGCCAGGGAAAGAATGGATGAAGAATTGAGCAATGGACATGCCCACTTCCCATCTTCGCTGACTTCACTGCTTTTTTGTGCATCTTCTCTGGGTTGAAGGGCAGGAGAACAAGTGGGCCACCACAATACATCAGGAACAATGTACAGTGGGATTCCAACCAGTATAAAGATGAATAAGGTTCAGTTTGGATGCCAGGAAGGACTTCCTGACAGTTAGGACCCCAAAGGTATGGAATGGGCTTTCACAGGAGGTGGTTGAAGCCCCATTGGTGAGGGTGTTCAAGGATAGACTAGACATGCACATGGTAGGTATGTCATGAGCAGAGCTGGTTGGAGCCGGGAGGTCAGACTAGATGGCCCAGGAGACCCCTTCTGATTCACTCAGTTTCTATGTTTCTAGATGCCCATCCATGCCAATTTGTAATTCTGGATAATATAATGTATTAATACAATGCAATCAATTGTACATTACAATCAATGTTATATAATCAATAAGTATGATATAATTAGTTCAGCAAATAAAACTATTAGGGTCTTTTTTATTTTTTTGTCAGGATTTTTAATCATTTTCGTCTTTGTCTTCTTCATCTTCTTCGTCTTCTTCTCAATCAGAAATGTTCACATCCAAATGCCCAGTGCAAAGATATGGGTCAGTGAAATAGCAACAGCAGGCATGAACCATGCATGCAATGACTGTATTTCATTTGCAACATATTATTTCAGTTGATCCAAACAAATTTACTTTTTAAGTCCTATTGATTTCATTGAAATATTACCCATGCATATTTTCCCCTGTATAAGCAATGGAATCAAGTCATCTCCCACTTACGGCAACCCAATGAATGAACGCTCTCCAAAATGTCCTGTCCATGGCAGCCCTGCTCAGCTCTTCTAAGTTCAAGACTGTGCCTTCCTGTGTGGACTCAGTCCATCTCAGGTTTGGTCTGCCCTTTCATCTTCTGCCTTTGACTTTCCCTAGCATGAATAGCTTTTCCAGTATGACTTGCCTTCTCATGATGTGTCTGTAGCAAGATAGGCTCAGTTTTGTCATTTTTGTTTCTAGGAAAGACTCTGGCTTGATTTCTTCTAGGACTCATTTGTTTTTGTATACCATGATGATTTCTTTTGACATCTGAACCTGGAATCATGGTTCATATTCAGTTACCACAGAGTCACCTGGAAAGAGTGGCTACTCGAGGATCCTCTCCAGCCATCCAGCCTCTGCAACTTCGCTCTCAGACATGTCACTGCTTGCCTCATTCCTGCATGCTGTTCCCCGCCTCCTTCCCCCTCTCTCTTCTTGGCTGTCATCCAGATATCTACCTGTCATTTTCGCACTACCTGAAAGAGTGGCCTTGGGGTCATCCTGTCTCTGTACTGCTATTTGCGGCAGTTTGCACAGATGGCTGTCTGCATTGTCGCACCTTTTCTTTTCATTCTGAATGCTTCGATTCATGCTAACATGGGGAAGAGTGCTATAAAGTGGGGAAGGGATTCGATTATGGGCACAACTTTTGGGCAGAACAGCTTGCACACCAGCAGAAGATTTCAGTAGGAATTCTTCAGATAATAATACATAGTTGCTATATTAATAAAACCTGTAAAGAAAGTAGTAATCTGTATTCTGCTGATAAGCTTTACCAATATAAGAGTCTTTCTTGTTGCGATGCTTTGTTCATATTAGAATAAAGACCGTAGTGTATTTCAGTGGAGATTCAGAGGAATGCTCCCATAACAGTATGGAAAGACTGAGCAGTGGGTCAAACATTGGGGTGTTTGGGTGTATTTTCTGACCTTCATGCTCATGAAAAGGGATGGAAGATCCATGAGTGGGAGAAGGGGAACTGGAGCTGTGAGTGGTGGAGAATGAGGGAATGAAGTAGAGAAAGAAAACAGACTCAGTAAAAATCAGCATGAAGGAGAATGTGAGAGCAAGCTGTGGTTGGGTGATCAGAGTGCTGGGCTGGAGATCTGGGGATCTAATTCTGGTCCCCACTCAGCCATGGGGCTCACTGGGTGGTTTTGTGCCAGTCACTGACTCTCAGCTTAACCAATCCCACAGGATTGTTTCTGTGAAGATGAAAACGAAATGGAGGAGAACTATGCAAGCCTGCTTGGATTCCTCACAACAGGAAGAAGGTGAGAGATGAATGCAAGGTAATATAAACACAACAAGGAAGGAATGGGCAGAAGATAACAGAATAACAGGGCCTTTGGGGGGGCTAAAACCAGGCCATGGAAGGAAAGAGGGAAGGTTGATGTCAGCCAGTATGGATGGATTCCAGAGAATGCTGTCTCTGGGAATGAATCCTTCATGAAACATCCTGGACCAGGAAAATAATAAAGGGAAGAGAGAAGTGTGGGGAAGGCATAGGATGATGGAAGGTACAGGTGTTAGTTAAGGACATGGGGAAGGGGGTGTCAGGTGGGCTCCATGTGTGTCAGACAAACTTCTATGCCTTGTTGAGAGCAACGTGATGGTGGGCTTTGAGAAGTGTTGCTAGTTGCACCACTTTTGCTGATTCACATGCAGAAGATCAATATTTCATTGGGGTCGAGGAGCAGGAGAACGGGGTGGAGGAAATTATCTCAAGGGCAGATGTGGTATTGGGCCAGAGAGACCCTGGGAATAGCATGGAGATGCAGGCAGCCCCTCCCCAAGGATCAGAACACAAGTGTGCTCATTAGGAGAGTTTTGGGAAGCAGTCACTGCATTGGGTTCAACAAACCACTTTGTGTATGCCCAGAGATTCATCTGAATAATTAATGTTTGGAAACAATACAGAGTGTTTTGCAAAACCAAAACTGAAACAGCCCGAGCCTGGTGATTGTCAGAAGGAAAAAATGTGGCTTACGCCAGGATGTGGATAAAGATGCTGCAACATGGAGAAGAACCATAGTGGGCAAACAGTATTTCTGTAATAAATTCATTATGTTCATTTGTCTGAGGGACAAAGGAAAGGAAAGGAAAGGAAAGGAAAGGAAAGGAAAGGAAAGGAAAGGACAGAATATGCCCAAGGCATTATATGGACCAGCTAAAAGCCAGGTAATATAGGCAGGGAACAATTCATTTGGTACTTAATTCAGGTATGGTGCCTGAGGGGAGACAGACCAAAAGCAGGAGGAATGAGTGGAGAGACTGGAAACAATGATAATTAAGAAATGACTTGGCCATCCGTTGAGTAGAGCATGGTAACACAAACCAAAACACATGATCAGAGGAGATCTGTTGGCGACATACAGGTATGTGAGGGGATGTCACATGGAGATGGGCAGAGACCTGTTCTCCCATGCAGAGGAAGGCAGGACACGCTCCAATGGAGCAAAGCTTAGGGAGCCAAGGTTCCATTTGGATGCCAGGAAGCACTTCCTGACAGTTAGGACCCTGAGGGTGTGGAATTGGCTTCCACAAGAGGTCGTTGAGGCCCCATCGGTGCGGGTGTTCAAGGATAGGCTGGACGTCCACATGGTGGGCATGTCATAAGCGGAGCCGGCTGGAGCTGGGGGTCAGACTAGTTGGCCCAGGAGACCCCTTCTGACTCGCTCTGTTTCTATAACTATCCTGGGTTGTTTGTCATGACATGCAGACCTCCTTAGTCACTCAACCTCAACCATCTCAGTCTCCCTGTGTGTCTTCTCCCACATTGTTTCCAATGGTTTTTTGTGTGGGTCTGTGTCACACATTGTTGGTGTTGAAAGGGCAGTTTCTGAGTTGGGACGATTTGGAAGGACTTTTCTAGGAGCCCTGTGTAGGATAAACAAAGAGCAGAAGACTTTGTTGCAATGTGTGATGTGTGCTTTGGGTCCTCTCTCTCTCAGTGTGTGTGTTTGTGTGTGTGAGAGAGAGGGAGGGAGGAGAGGGACAGAGACAGACCATCCAACCAGTCAGTCAATCCAGACCCTTTTCATCATCAACCGTAGCTCACTGACATTATCTATGGCTATTTGCTTGGATTTGCTTGGGCCTTTTTAGAACCTTCTTTGGGTCTTTACTTCTGCTTTTATTTTATTTGCTTCACTTTGTTATGCCTTGTTGTGGGATTTGAATTCTATGCAAACCAATATAGGTTCAAAACAACTCTTTTAATGCTGCTGCTTTTGTCTGAGAAACTTCTCTCCTCAGCCGTCTGGCTTGCTCTAATGATGACTGATTCCTAGGGGTTTTTTAAAATCAGTTTGGCATGTTCTGTGAAAAGGGATAGCTTTTGGATACTTCCAGACCTTGCTACTCATATTGACTTTTGAGCAGTCCAGCTTTTCTTCTAAGTAGGAGATTTCAAAATGCTATATTTTCAGCATCATCCTGTTCCTTGTGAGAATTCAGCTAAAATATGCAGAGATCTCTAATTTCAGCTTCCTGGCACTACTCCAGAACCATATCTGGCTACCCTTGCAGTTTGCTCCATACAAGTGAGAAAGGTAGCAAGGTAACAAACTGGAAACAGAAAGCTTGGAAGGTCACTGATCATACATCATGACCCTTTTTAGCTGGGCAGAGATCAGCCCTACCCAATTTGCTGTCCTCCAGATATGTCAGACTACAACTCCCAGGTTTCTAGATGGCACCTTTTCTGTAGAAGTATGATCAAATATCCAGGAGATGTGCAAAATGAGGCCTGGACACACACTGTTGCTCATTTAACATACTTCAAATAATGTGGAACACATGTCTACACGTCCTTCCCATCAGCAGTTCAAGCCCGGTCAGCCCAAGTCAAGATGTTATTCACCCAGTGCAGTATCACTCCCCTTCTAACATGAATGTCAGAGTCTGAAGGAATGAGCAAAAAATAAACAAGAAAACCTCCCAGAGCCTCAGTGGATATTTGCTTGTTTTAATTTTCCAATGAAATTTAAGCCACCTGAATAACTTGAAAGCTAAGAAGCTGTCAAGATGATCAGAAATAACTGATTGTGATTGGCAACTTGGAGTTGTTTCTACTGCAAATGCAAGACACCCAGTTTGATTGTAAATTGATTTTACAGCTGACCTTCTTGGGTGAATCAAGGAAATCAAGGAATTATTGATTGCATTATGAAGCCTCTTATTGTACCTCATTCCTCTCTCACTGAAATGGGCTTAAAGGTGGTCTGATTACAATGGGTTGATTGGAAATCCTCCTCATTTACACCAGTGGCAGTGACAGCATCAAACCCGCATTACCTGTGATATATTCATGGCAAAAGACCCGCTGATATTTGCCAACTGCTGCAGGCTTTATTCTGAATATCTCTTAATGTGTCGAATGTTTCACAAGGGCTTGTCTTTCTTCAGGAGAGACTTTCTCTTTCATGAAATATTGGTGTGACTAGCATTAAGTTGTAAACAAGTGACATTTTAAAGCCAGCCACATCTGGACAAACTCTGCTATTGGTATTGTTAAAAAGCAAAATTTCAATTAATTCTAAAATCTAGTAGACACAACAATAGTGTGTCTGATTAGTACGTCTGCACAGAAAAAGGAGCAATCAATTATAGTTATAACAAGGTTTTGTGTGTGCACTAAAAATCCAATAAGGGGAATTTCCCAAAACCAGATAAAATCTAAGCACTGTCCCTCTATTATGTTTCAGTAGATTAAAAGATATAATTTGCTGATATACCAGAGGAGGAGGAGCATGTCCAGTGCTGCACACTTAGAATGACGCATGGCTTTGGGTCTTCATTTCTTTGCCATTTTGTAAGTCTCTTAATGTGAATGTTTGCCACAAATCCATTCATTAATTCTACTAACAGCACAATCCTATGCATCTCACCTGGGAGTAAGCCCCATTAGACACAATAAGATTTACTTCTGAGTAGACATGCATTTTTCTGGGCTCCAAGATCACTGCAGACAGGGACTGCAGCCAAGAAATTAAAAGACGCTTGCTCCTGGGGAGGAAAGCTATGGCAAATCTAGACAGCATACTAAAAAACAGAGACCTCACCCTGCCAACAAAAGTGAATATAGTCAAGGCTATGTTTTTCACAGTTGCAGTGTATGGCTGTGAAAGCTGGACCATAAGGAAGGCTGAGTGCAAAAGGACTGAGGCCTTTGAATTGTGGTGCTGGAGGAGACTCCTGTGAATCCCTTGGACTGCAAGGCGATCAAACCGGTCAGTCCGAGATAAGATCAACCCTGACTGCTCTTTAGAAGGCCAGATACCGAAGATGAAACTCAAATACTTTGGCCACCTAATGAGAAGGAAGGACTCCCTGGAGAAGAGTCTAATGCTGGGAACAATAGATGGCAAAAGAAGAAGGGGATGGCAAAGGATGAGGTGGCTAGATGGATTCACTGAGGCAGTTGGTGTGAGCTTAAGTGGACTCTGGGAGATGGTGGAGGACAGGAAGGCCTGGAGGAGTGTTGTCCATGGGGTTGCAATGGGTCAGACACGACTTTGTGACTAACAAGAAGAAGAAGAAGACATGCATTGCATTGCATTGCACTGTAAAGGTATGTGAGTAGACCTTAGGAATGAATAGCATTGTGATGACCCTGAGAAGGCAGTAGCAACAGTGCTTTATACTACAGAGTGGCGAATTCAGAGAGAGAATTCTGGAGAGCTTTTGAGTGGCCAAGTGAGTCCAGGAGCCAATCCTGCTAACATTGTGCTATTCAAACAAGCTATGTCTCATACTTTTACACTATAGCAGAAGTAGCTGTCCTTCAGATGAACAGCTATTTATTTCAGAAGCCTGCACTGCTGAATGATGTTAGACTATTTATTTATTTATTTATTTATTTATATCTCATATGGGCTTTTCAGGGTTGTTGTGGGTTTTTTGTTGTTGTTGTTGTTGTTTTTGGTGGGGGGGTCTTTTATTTTTAATTTCAGCATCTTTCAGATTTTTATCAGAGACCAGTACAATGTGCCAATTGCATAAACAAGGAGCACAGAGTAAATTAGCTTTTCATTTTCCTTGACTTAATTTAGTCTTCTATAAGCTCTCCATCTGTATGTCCCATGTTATTTCTTTTCCACAAGTTATCACACTATTTATATTGAGATCTTTCTTGACCTCCACTGTTGGCTGGATTATACATGGGGCCATTCACAGATGCTGCCATGCTGCACAGTTTCCCAGAAAAGGCAGATTTAAAGCCTGCTTGACATCATTCCACATCTCCCCCGAAATGTAACCTCTGTCCTCGTGCCCTATCTACATCTGTTTGAATCATTAAGTTCCTGGATGATATTCCTTCTGAATTTTTCATCAAACTATTATACATGTGCATATTTTCCCAAATGACTTTCTGCAAAGCAAAATGATATTCCATGAAATAATACTTATAACTGAATTCTGGCTTCTTTTTTATTTTTGGATGCTTGGTAAGCATTCACACCAGACTTTGATTCTTTATTTTTCAGCAGTGACCTTTATGCTTCTTTTTCGACTCCTATGTTCTGTGTGACTTCTTTGTTCTTACTTTTCAGCTTCTCCACAATTTGACTCTACCCCATCCCTCCCAGTCTCTTCCTATCATTATTTGCCATTTTGCCTTTCTCTCTGATCTTGTTCTTCCAGCTCTACATTCTCCCTTGGGGGAACAATCAGCTCAATAACGCTCAATAGCTTTGTTCCCCAAGGTCTCAGGTGCAATTTCTGATAACATCAGGCAGAGCTGGGAAAGTTCTCTGTCACAAAGCCTGGAACTCCGTCATTCCAGCTCCACCCATCCTCTTTTAGTACCTCTTATTAGAGATAAGCGAATCCATCAGTTTCACCTTCTCCTGAATTTATATTTACAGCCCCCAAGTCATTTCTTATCCAGATATGAAGACCTTTGCAAGAACTGTGGTGCATTCCTATTTTAAATGGGATTTAAAGAAAGAATTCTCACCCATTTACACTGGCTAAATTCAATAAGGACAGCTATTTCCAGTAGACCAAGCTGTAGCTGTGTCTATTAGCTGCCAAATAGCTAATAAAGAAGAGGAGACATGGCAGACCAATTAAGCACTAATGTAGTTGAAAACATGGAGATTCAAACCCAAACTTTATAGTGCAATGTACTCCAAACCTGGATATATGAATCTATCAGTTTTGCTTTTCCCACATTAGATTTATCTTTCAACTTTAATTCTTTTTGTGCCAAATATGACATGTGTTTCAAATGTTTGTATGTATTTTTTAATAAAATATATACTGAAACAAAATTCTCACCTAACTCATCCCCATTTTTCTACCATGAAAACTCTCCTGTGAAGGGATGGAAAGCTTACACTTCTGCTTTAGATTATAGTATAGCATGTCATCCGCCCCCTAAACTTGCCAACTCTTGTTTCTGTAAGCCACCCAAAGAACCTCAAGCAATGGGACAGAATAGAAAAGGAAGGAAGGAAGGAAGGAAGGAAGGTAGGTAGGTTGGATTATGGGATCCTTCTGTCTTTTCCTAAAATTATCTCCCAAGAACTCTATAGTGTTTGGCTTAAACTCATAGTTCATTCTATTCTTCATTCACAAGAAAGGATTATGGGATAGGATGACGGGCAGATGTATCATTGCCACAAAATATACACTGGCAAAAAAGATTAGCTAATTTGGTAGAACGCTCTGCTGCTGCATGAAAGTCATTTCATGGGGCCTGGCCCTACTTTAGGCTTCAGGATGTTTTGGGGAGCACAATTTCACCTGAGTCCACAATATTATGCAGTATATTGGTTACAGTCAGGAAATATGGAAACAGAATATTAATAAACAAACAAAATAAAGGCACATTTCCCTGTTGGTTCCTTGAATTGGCCAGTGGTGCTTTGTGGGCCTCCAAAGTTTCCAGAATAACCAATATATCAATTCCTCTCACCAGACTGAGAATGAAAGACAAAGCACAAAAGCGGTGCAAGCTTCCCTGAGGGTGAACCTAACCATTTGGTAAAGAAGGAAAGAAGGAAATTCAGTTTAGAATCAGCTTCTAACATGGGCAGAAGTCAATCCACATTTAGATGGCTCATTAACCTGATGGACACTTCTTGCTGATGTTTATTTAGTATGTATCACAGAGCCAATCCTGGCTGGCCATTTTTAACCTAATAAAAGAATGTGGTTTACAGACAAATCCTCTTGCCATGAATGTTATTCACCATTCTCTCACTTTTGCAGAGCCTGCCATGATGCATCCAGGCTTCCTTCTCTTTTCCTGAAAATGAAGCTCTTCCAGTAAGGCGAGCATCTGCATTTTCATTGCAAAAGCAGGCCTTATATGCAGATGGACGGGGGAGACAACTTCATAGCCATTATCTCTGGTGCTCTTCTTAACAAGCTTTCCTGAGTGTGGACCTAACTCCGTTTGGTGGGGAAAGAAGGATGTAAATTCAGTTTGGAATCAACTTCAATTGTGCCAGACTTTGGCATAATTTGAAATAGCTATTTTGACTTTCAGGCACTGGGAAAGTTCACTAAATTATCTGATGAAACTCAATAACTGCTTCTCTATTCTTTTCGTAGAGCGGTCACTCAGCATTGAAGAACACACAACTGATGCAACTCACTCTCTCCTCTCCCTCTTTCAAAACTCCTGCTGTACACCAATGCTGCTGACTATTCCCCATTACTTTCTCTTTGCCTCCTCTGGCTTTCCACAGTCTATTCTCCAATTGATACAGGATTTTCCTTTTCCCCTTTTCTATGCAAACCAAAAGGGAGACCCACCACATGGCCAACAGAGAACCAAGAGACTCAACTGTCCCCCTGTAGAGTTTCCAACTTACTTGCATCAGTTCATCTCTTGTACCCTTGTTATGTAATAAGTGGACATTTTCTGACGTGCAGCTGATATTGCAAGGGGCATTGCATATACCAGACTGGTCTTTATACAGTGGGGAGATGCATGTATAATGCTAAGCTATGCCACAAGGTGACCACACGGCATGGTATCTCACCTTGTGTCCTGGGTTCAGGCAGGCATTTCCGTGCATGCATAGCTTCCATGCTTGTCCCTTTCCCCTGCAAATGGTGCCTGCAACTCCCATTAGTCCCTGCAACTCAGAATCAGCCCCAGTGTGCATGGCTTCTGCTTGCAACACCTGCCTCTTCCTCCCTGCCCACATACTCCACTGGGAAGGGCCTCCTCCAGCTGCCTGCTTTCCCGTTGCTCAGAGAAGCAACCGTCTGCTCAGTGGAGCAGCACTATGGCTCCAGAGAAGCAATACAGGAGCACCCCCCACAGCCGCCCTGCTCTGTGCCACTTGCAAGCACGCCAGCCCACACACCCACTCTATCATCCCACGCTGCAAAGGCGGCCATGCCACCCCCTGCCCCCATGCACAGGACTCACATGTGTCGCCTGGGGCTGCCTTCCCCCAGCAGCCAGGCACACAGAGGGCATCTGCACAGCCACCCGTGCCAGGGATGGAGGCTGCGTCTGCTGAGCAGACTTACTCAAGGGTGCCTGCCTGTGTTCTGGCAGAATGTTAGGGCAGTGCTGGTCCTGCAGCTGTCGGATCTGGGAGAGAGAGCAGGGCTTGCTGAGTCCTTAGTGATTATCAGGGACTAGAGAGGGACAGAAGACAGCACAGGAAACCTGAATGATCACCCTGATGATGATGCCTGCACAGAGCCCTTGAGCCCTCCTGTGTAAGGCTGCCTTCACAGTAGCACAAGCATTCCACTATTCCAAGCACTGCTCCAGAAGAGTCCAGCAAGAGACTGAAGCACTCAGCACTGCTGCCACCACCGCCTTTGCTGGAGATGGTGCACCACAATGCCCAGCTGCTGCTGAGAGTCCAAAACTGCAGCTAAGCATTGGGAAGGCAGCATTTTGACAAGGGAAAATGGAGCACACAGCAGCCAGTCAGAGCACACTGCAAGCTCTGACAAAGCTGTTGCTGGGCGGAACAGAATAATGGAAAAGTAAGGTGGAGATTGTGCTGTAGCCACGGCTGCTCTTGCTGCAATATTCTATGGCAGAAATGTGGGAACCATGTAGAAAGAGGGAAATTCATTTCCATGGGCACCAAAAGCACAACACTTCACATGTATGATGGGTTCAGATGTAATGGGAAGCCATGCCCCCATGGTTTCTACTGTGCCTTGTTTCCTATGAACCTGACCATTGTTACGATCTGCAGAGCAATGCAGCCCTCACCCCCCGGCAACCAGATAGAGAAGGGAACATGGTTCACTTGCAGGATTAGCAAAGGATCTGTCAGAGTTTACAGGATTAGAGCCAGTACAATTGTACAGACCAGCTGGGAATCATGGAAGGACCTATCAAAATCTTTCCAGTCCTCTGCTACAACACGAGGCCTTATTGTGGTGGATTTGTGCCCCTGGCTTGCTTGTGTCTTTAGGTCTGCAGTGACTTTACTTGGTTTTTTTAAATCTTTCCTGCCTCTTCCCACATAACCCTCTAACCCTTATTAGGGTAAGCCTCACTTGTCTTCAAGTTTCCATCAATCCTGGCCTCAGCCTTCCAATTAAGGGTGGTTGCTGCTTATGCTCTGGAGCAGACATACAAATTGGCATGATCAATGCTGGGGTCTTCCACCTTGCTTTAAGCAGCCCCTGGACTGTATGTTATGTCATTCATGAAGGACCCTGACTCTTCAGGTGTTGCATGGGGCAGATGGCACCTGAAATTCTTTCTATATTCTATTTTCATGATATCCAGGATCAAGGGTGATTATTTTATGTTGTTGATAGGACACTATCTCCTGAAGCTGATCAGTTGCAGTTCTTCCATATGTACCTATTCCTGTTTAGGCACAAATAAATGATCTTTTCACTGCTGCATAAAGTGTACCTTTTCCAAATAGTCATAGTGCTACAGAGCTTGATTCAGAGCCTAATTTCCTTTTTTGCAGTTGATAGACACTAAATTAACTTTTTCTAAGGCATCCATCCTCATGGTCAATATCAGATCTTTTGTATATGTTGCTTTGAATCAAACCATTTATAGGGGCTTCATTCTTTGCTTTTGAACATCATTCTAAATGTCGAAGATGCTAACGTATAGGTATTTGTTATGAATATAAGTCTACTAATAAACTAAAGTAAGGTTCCTCATTTCTTTTTTTAAAAAACAGAATCCTATTTTTATTGAATATTCTGTGCATTGCAACACATAGCTTTAATAATAAAATGGAATCAGAGTTTAGATTTTACTAAATGACAATGGATGGGAAGTAGCAATGGCAAAAGAATACTGAATTCATAATATGGCAACCATTATAGTTAGACAAGAATGTGAAACAGATGGATTCAGATGATAACCAGAATTTATGCCTGGTTCAATGAAAGTCCAAGGCTCATGGAAAATTCCAAGGTAATTTACACTGAAATAATGAAAAATTGACAATATTAACTAAGTATGACAAAATCTGTATGACTTAAGACTGATTTTATGTGGCATGTTTCCTTTCTTCCCAGATCAATTTTGAATCCTGACCGTATGAATTTGGGTGAAGACCTTGAGCCAGTCTGAAAAGGTATGTGTTATCTGCTTATGCTCTTCTGTTGAATGGTGGATGCGAAGCCTGCTTACACAATCAGGTTCCTATTTGCTCATAGATTCATTGTATAGAATATAGTGAACTTGATGAGTAGGATTGACCTGGATATTGTCAAAAGGGAACAATCCAGGACCTACAGCCAGATCTGGAACTCCTGGTTTCCCAACATATTCTTCCAGGGTTCTTCAGATGGACTGAACACCCATCCCTTGACCATGAGTTATTTGATATATGCTTGGATTTGTGCAGATTTTTCTTCCTTCTGAAATTTTGAAATTTCTCTTCTAAGGAATAGTTGATAGAAGTCAAAATATGTTAAATATGCAGGGATTTTTATCCTGCTCCTTCTTACCTTGGTGCTACTTCTGTTGTTTTGGTCCTGTTTACCCCAGAAATGTGGCCTCCAAGAACTTCTCTGGGAAGGACTTTTGTATTGGGTTGTAAGAACTGCAGTGCCCTGATCTATGCAGTTTTCGAATGTCTCAATCATTATTCCACAGTTACATCATTATTATATCTAAACATTTAGATATTTTACAACATAAACCAGCATTCCTTATCCCATATTTTTGAGCTGAGCATGCAGTTGAGAAATGCTGGCATGCCTAAAGCAAAAATCTATAGGCTAGGAATGAGCAAATCAGTCTATGCTTCAAGTCAATTTCACATGTGTTCATTTATATAACTCATTTTCATATTAATCCACAATATATTTTAATGTGCACAAAATTCATATGAATATGTATTTCAATATATGAAACACATTTTTCCTCAAAATACATACTTTAAAATGCATTCTACCCATTTTTGCACTCTGTACTATATTGAAAGAACATGTTGGAACTATATGCCAACCTGGGCATTTGTCTTGGAGGTGTGGATCCAGTCTAGTTGTGCTTGAATCTTCAAAGACTGCATTCTTCAAGCATCCTTAATGAAGACTTAGTTTATAGCTGACTGTCTTGAGAATTATGCTATACTAATTCTCCAACTGCTGGTAAGGCCCTAAAGCCAAATGTTATGTTATAGATAAATCACAAGCCCCAGATACATCTGTTTAAACCCAAGCAAAATTAGATTTTTTAATTTTGGGGGGCATTTGTAGATGATACGACCAGAATGAATGTGTTTTATGACAAGCTGATGGAAAAGCTCCAGTTTTTCTTACCATCATTTCTAGGAATCCCTACATCCAATTTGGTTTCTG
This sequence comes from Varanus komodoensis, assembly GCF_004798865.1. Lineage (NCBI taxonomy): Eukaryota > Metazoa > Chordata > Lepidosauria > Squamata > Varanidae > Varanus > Varanus komodoensis. The sequence goes on from NW_025335268.1 coordinate 65,844,409, forward strand.
ATTGCAACATATAAGTGCGGGGGAAATGTAAGAGCCAGAGGGGCCTACACTGTAAGTTGGATCCTTGGCTGGATGGCAGCATTCCAGGCATTCTATTTATTTACCATTTAAATATTCATGCACTGCCTTTCTGGACCAAATCCACCCCAAGGTGGCAAAACAAAATACATGCATAAAAAGACAATAAAACTTTACAATTCAAATACTGCACAAAAATCATACCACAGAATACATTAAAATATAATTTAACCTGCATAAAAAAAACATTTGCGGAGCCACCGCAATAAAACATCCATAAAAGAGCAGCATGACCAATGAAACAGATCAGTTGAAAGTCATTTGAAACAGGTGGGTTTTCAAAGCCCTTTTTAATACTGAAACAAAGGATGCCAAGCACGCATCTCTAATGTATGTATCCCAGGCATAAAATAGATGCTTCCCTGAGATGCAGCACAGCAGTTGCTGCAGCCCTCATCAGACCTTCGCTGAAATGGATGAACATCCTTTTGCCTCCAGCTCCTGCTTGTTGCTATAGTGATGTTCAAGAGCAGGCCACTAGCTGCCAGCCAAGCTCTGCTGTGGTGATATCCCCACTTGGCAGTGAGATTCTGGGGACGGGAATTACCTTGGGCATGCTCTGAATTCTGCTTGCTGATTATTGAGACTTACCCCACCCCTCACATGTATGATCAGGGCAGCTGCTTAAAAATACAACAAATGCTTACCATCACCACGGAACAACAAATATGCCACCAGGACCTCTCTCAAACTGAATCAAAGACAATAGGAGTAAACCAGGTAACACCTGTGGAGATTCAAAATCTATGTCCCTGCCACTTCTCCAGATGCTGGCTGAGTCCTTTCTTCCATGCATGCTTCAGTTGATCTCACTGGGCATAGCAGGGACCTCTGAGTTATCCAGCCTGCTTCAATTCCATTTCCAAACTATAATAGATTCTCTGCTCCGGCCTGTATAGCCCTATATAGCCTCTATACCAACGCTCCTTAACCTGGTTCTTTTCAAAGTGTCAGACCTCGACCATCACTGAGGGCGGGACAATGCTGGCTGGAGCTGATAAGAGCTGGAAATGATGCCCAGCGTCTCACATCTAAGCTGGGTACCTTGTTCCAAATTCTGCATGAGACTCATACATAGTGGGGGACAATCTCCTCTCTTGAACCAGGGTGATAGACTTAACTACAACACCAGCCCACCAATGACTTTGCTCTACTTATGATCTATACTATATAAAGATATGAAGTTTTATAATGAATCCATTACTCTCTTTCCCTCACACACAAGCAACATACAATATGCAAGAGAAAATAGGTTGATCACACAGGTCACATGTCATATCCAAAAGAAAGAGATTTAGTAGGAAGGGAGATTCATACCGTAATGATTTTTCAAATAAAGACTAGAAAAAGACTGATGGCACAGAGAACTTTTATGAGAATCAGCCAAAGCAACTTCCTTAATAACACATTCCTTACCATTTCTTTATTTAGAACCAAAACAAATTCCTGAGCAATGACCAAAATTGATCCATGTGGCAGGGAGTGGGGGGATGGATACTTTTGATTTCTAGACCAACTCTAGACTCAACTATATTAGGAATATGGAGGAGAAAGTGCCCAGCATGGCATGAGAACGATAAAAAACACAGCTTGGTAGTATCTAAACAGTAGAAAAAAGACACATAAGCCTACAGTGAGCATAGAAAGAATAGCAAAGCTCACCTATCAGGGCTGAGCTGGTATCGATCCCCATATACTGAAAAGGAGCCAATGAACCAGGGATGTATCTCCAGGTAAAGATCCTTAAGCTGTTTGTTTGGTTTCATCTACACCTGGGGTAGCATCCTACTGTGACCCTCCTCTGATGAAAATTACAATATGCTAGCCTAAGAAGCTTCTAATGCAACACCAGTAACATTCACGTGCATTATGGTTTGTCTGGGCAATCCTGTCTTGCCAACTAATGCTTTCAGATGTTGCACTGGAGGTCTCTGATACTTATCTAATGTCATTAGTAGAGCAAGATAGCACCATACGAGACTGCTCTGAAGTCTGCCTCTCAGACTAATGTGTGGGTTGGAACACAGTGCTCCTTTGAATCCACAGCACTTCAACATGGAAGCAAAAGCCTGGAGAAAGTCCCTTTGACTGTCCCACACAACACTGGGGAGTACTGCACCTACAACCTTGTTCCTAGTGTGTATCACAAAGGATGTACAGATACAGTTAAATCTGTCATATCGGCATTTTACAGATTGTCAGGTGCTTTCATTCCATGATCTGCTTATTGTTGGAACAGGATATATCTCTGTTTCACTCACAACTGCACAAATTTATACTTCTGAAACTGTGCAAATTCCCCAAGATGTACAAATCCTCCCACACATAAGTTCAAGCTTTGGCCTATGGAAATATGCCATTTCATTTTTAAATATGCCATTTCATTTTTAAAGTATTTTAAATATTTACCTCTAACTACATAGGTCTACGCGTCTGAAAACTAGGGGGGAAAGTCCACAATTAATGGAATTTATGCAACATGGGTCTACTGTTGCCCATAGCAGAATCTGTGGACTGGATTCATAGAAATGCAATTTCATTTGATTCTGTTGCAGATTTTTGCAACTTTCCACACTGTGTTTACATATATGCCTATACAATGGGTTCAGATGTTAAGAATAAACTTTTAAGGATTTGCAGTACTAGAACACTCATTCTGCTCCTTAACTCTGTTAACCTCATTAAATTTCAACACATTTCTGACTTGCTGACCAATAGCAAACTGAGTCTATAGCAGACTGATTTTTTTTTTTTCATTTGCACAAATCACTATTTGCACAAAACCCACTGGATTCACAACATTATTTTCTTCTATCAATTAATGAGAGAAGTATGGAAGCAACCCCCTCCTACTGCATATGAATAACTTCATAAAGTCACTTGATTTACATATGCTAGAAGTAAACAATAGCCTGAGTCTTATTATGGATCTGAAGAGGGAAGCTAATTATGTTAATAGAATAATACAAGAAATAGCATAAATTGCAAAATATAAAACAACTACATGCTGTACTTTAAAGTTCTGTTGATGTTTCTGCTGCAGTCCATCATTTCTTATACTTAGATCCTGCCTTTCCCTTCCAAGGAACTCAAGGAGCTTACATCATTCTCTTCCTCTTCTCAGTCTTATCCTCACAACAACATTGCTATGAGGAAAGTTGGGCTGAGAGTCTTTGACTGGGCCGAAGTCACCAAACGAGTTCCATGGCTAACCAGAAGCCAGATCTGATCTTGAGTGCCAGTCCTACATTCTCAACCACTATACCACCACTGTCTCTCTTATGTGTGACAGGTACGGTATCTGGCAGTTTCATGGTAGTATGATTACTCTAACGAAATTAGCTTTTAGTGCACATGTTCCAGTAGCAAAAGTTTGTTTGCAAGGAACACTTGGAAAAGAAAATTGAAGCCACTCATTTATTTATTTGCAAAATCTATAAGGTCTATATTACAGTTATAAAATGCAAAGAAACTTACACAACCATGCCATAATGCTGAATATTGTGTTAATATCATTTGAATCTGGAGTAGTGTAGCTTGAATCCAGACAGAAATAAGAACAAAGAAGAAGCAGAAAAGCCTGGGTGTAACCCATTTTTTTGAACTTTTGGTGTTTTGTATATCAATAACTTTCATTGTGTTCCTGTGAATTCTGAATGATGCAGCACAGTTTTAAAACTTCTGAGTTTGATAGAACTTACAAAAGTGGTAGTTGTGTGCAAATGCATGTTCTGTGGTTCACAGAAAAAAATGACTTCTATTCCATTTGATATACCCAGGCCTTTGGAAAGGCCTAATATAGCTCTATGGAACCCACAGAGTTTCCAAAGAGCTATGTTAATGTTCTGCTCCTGTGCAGCATGTCCTAAGCATTCTTCTTGCATGGTCCTACATTTTCTGGTGGGAATAATGAATTATTATCAATGCATTTATATTTTTATGATTGATACATATGTAGAATTCTCTGGGTCTGTCTTTTTCTTTTAGGACTCTATTGCTAAACCACTCTAACAGGTGTATCTTTCATCGAGGCTTTCAAGATACTTATTTGTGGGAAACCAATGAAGCAAGCTTGATCTGACGTCAGTAATTTCCTTACTATTGGCATCACATGTGGCCCAATCCTATGCATGTTTATTTGGAAATAAATCCTACTGAGATCAATGAAAATTGCAAGCATGAATGCATGGGGCCGAGAATCATAAAAGCCTCATGTTCTGGGAAGGAACAGCAGTTTGATGTGAAGCAGACAGACTTTCTCCCTGGACATCCCTTCACATTGTGAATCTGGCTTCCAATACAAATAAATGCTTTTTATATTTGAATGGTAAATCAAGCAGGACTATTTTCTGTACAAATCACAGTCTTACATCTTCCACTTTTCATACTATGTGGTTTGTAATGGTGACTCATGAATGCTTCTGAGCGATCTGCCTGGAGATATTATAGAAGAATGCCCATTCGGAGACATGCTGGTTCTGGTTATCATTATTTTCTAAACATTGTGCAGTGTGCTTCTCCATGGAAATCTTTTATGAATTAGCAGTGAACTATATCAAAGGAGCCATTTAAATTATACATATGATAAGTCTTGAGGGCTTGCTGTTAGAGAAGGGGATAGTCTCTTTATCATGAATGATCCATTATACTAACTGGAAGAAGTAAGTCTAAAATGAGAAAGTCCCGACTGCTCAAAATGATGCAATAATCCAGCTGAAAAAAGAAGCACATGGCTAATATAGAAATTGCCAGGGTGGCTTGAGCAAGCCTTTTAGGTTATGCCAAGTTCCCTTGTTGGTTGTTATGCTAGCTGGACAAAACTTTTTTCTTTACTCATTAGTTAGTACTCATTAGTAACAAAATGACTACCCAATACCACTTAGTGCCTTGGGACAGCATTAATCCTAGCTTAATGAAAGAAAGAATATTGGTCTGTATTGTTCTGCTTGCATTAGCCATATGCCTTTGCATAAATATTACAAAACATAAAATCGGCATGCTAGGATTATAAAATTATACGTATATATCAGACATATTTATAGATACCAATGATGGTCTGAATTGTAAGTAAAATGGATTAAAAGTTTTACAGTTCTGCACGCCTACCTTCCTAGACATTAAAAAAAAAAACCCAGATTTTTGAACAGGTAATGCAAAACATTCCTTCCTGCTATGTATGCCCATTGATTTAGGCCTCATGCTAATGGGGAAGGCTGCCAATCAAGGGCTACAGATCCTGTTAATAATCAGTGGACATTCTTTGAGAGGAAGAAGCTAAGCACAGATCTGTACATTGGTGCATGGCTAAACCCAGGGGAATGCTATTTTCAGAATAGCCATAAGAAGCTGGGTAGTGTGTAACTGATGGATACTGAGGTCTTGACTGCTGGCTTGAGGAAAATGTTGTTTTTTATTATTTTTTTAATCTAAAGTAAATATCCTGTATACTATTTGTACTGATACTTATGCATCAAAAGAGTACCATTATAAGAGCAAGACATTAACAAGGTTGGGAGAAGAACCAACCAACAAACAAGAAACTTGGTTTAAGGGAATTTTCCCAAAGAAATCCAATAATGACTGAGCATAGTCAGTTGATAAAGAACACTATCTGCTGATGGTGACAGAACAGTAGGGTAGGAAGAATGTAATGGAAACATCCCAAAAAAGTCTGGCTTGAACCTTGAACAGGAGCATAGAAACCTCACATTTTGTAGGTCCCACTTGTAAATATTTAAAAAAGACAGGACCATCCACTAGATTAACTACAGTTTTGCAAATCAAGGGTGCACAATGGAAAACATTTACTTTCTTTGGTTTTGCTTTCATTTTCAAAGTCATATGCATTACATTTTACCTTAGTTTTAATTGTATATATTTCACCTTCATTTTCTATTGAGTACAGTGCAGCCCTATCTGAATTTCTTCTGCCTTTTGACTTTGGAGTCTTCTGCACAAATTACATGGAATGTCGATGTATTATTTTAGTCTCTGATTGCATCACACATGCATCTATATATTAAAGAGAGATTGTCATTTCATTACAGGCTTTCTCAACATGAACTTTTTCAGATGTCCCAGCATTCGTGACTGTTCACCATTGTGGCTGGGACTAATGGAAGTTGGCATTTAATACATCTGGAAAGTGCCTTGTTGAAGAAGGCTATCATATAAACTTTCCAGTACTTTCTGCTGATATTCATCCTATTCTCTACTTCCTGTAACACTGGTATTTTCTAGTCCAATAGCAAGCAATTGGACTCCTTATGGCACCAACCTGCAGTATCATTCTGACTTGTTTTGTCTTAAAAACAAATTATAAATTAGAATTATTTTTCATAACAGTCATGTATCAAATGTGAAACTGCTTTATATTAGGTGTTCCACAGATCCTTTTAGGTCAGTCATGACTTTCAACATTTTCCCAAGATTTCAGGTAGTGCTTTGGTTCAGACAATACAATGATCCACATTCAGGAAAGTGGCTTCAGTGGAGATGGTTGTTCAAATCTGTGATCTCAAGTTGCGTCAACCTAGATGCATTGCTTGTTAGCTATCAACAACCAATGAAGCAAGTACATCATTTGATGTTGGATCATAAATGGATCATACGATGACCTGTGCAGGGAGAAGGACAGGGGGAGTGCGTCCCTGTTGGTTCTCCTGGACCTCTCAGCAGCTTTCGATACCATCGACCATGGTATCCTTCTGGATAGGCTTGCGGGATTGGGGGTCGGAGGCACTGCTTTGCAGTGTTTCCGCTCCTATCTCAACGGCCGATTCCAGAAGGTGGTGCTGGGGGACTATGGCTCTGCACCATGGCAACTATGCCATGGAGTACCGCAGGGGTCCATTTTGTCCCCTTTGCTGTTCAACATCTGCATGAAACCGCTGGGAGAGGTCATCAGGAGGTGTGGGCTGCGGAACCATCAGTACGCTGATGATACCCAGCTCTACCTCTCGTTTTCCACCAATCCAGGTGAGGCAGTGGCTGTACTGAACCGGTGCCTGGCCGAGGTAATGGGCTGGATGAGGGCCAATAAACTGAAACTCAATCCAGACAAGACGGAGGTCCTGTTGGTTGGCGGTTCGGGCTTCGGAGAGGATGAATTGAATCTTGTCCTGAACAGGGTTGTCCTCCTAGGGACAAGGTCCGCAGCTTGGGAGTGCTCCTCGACCCGGAGCTTTCACTTGAAGCTCAGGTAACAACAGCGGCGAGGAGCGCTTTCCTCCAACTTCGGCTGATTCATCAGCTGCGTCCCTACCTGGAGTACGACTGCCTCGCAACAGTGACTCATGCGCTGGTGACTTCCCATCTTGACTTCTGTAACGCGCTCCACGTGGGGCTACCCTTGAAGACGGTCTGGATACTTCAATTGATTCAAAATAGAGCTGCCAGGCTGCTGACGGGGACTGGACATTACGTTCACATGACTCCAGTTCTCCGTCAGCTTCACTGGCTTCCCATTGAAGTCCGGGCCCAATTCAAGGTGTTGGTGATGACTATAAAGCCCTAAACGGCTTGGGTCCTGGTTACCTGAAGGAGCACTTGCATCCATATATGCCCTTCTCCGGGAGCCCTCTGTGAAAGAAATTAGGAGGGTGGTTACTCGGAGGAGGGCTTTCTCAGCGGTGGCACCTAAATTATGGAATGCGCTCCCCAGAGAGGTCTGCCTGGCGCCATCGTTATTTGTTTTTCGGCGCCAGGCGAAGACCTTTTTATTTAAGCAGCATTTTAAATGTTAATACTATTGAATTTTATCTGGCCAGGGCGGCTTATTTTATATTGTATATTGTATCATATTGTGTGTGTGTGTGTGTGTATTTTAAATTATTATTATTATTCTAATATATATATTTTAATTTTTATTTATGTGTTGTAAGCCGCCCCGAGGCTTCGGCGAATGGGGCGGCATAAAAATGTCTAAATAAATACATAAATAAATTGTGGATTGTTCTCATTTTGGCCAGGTTCAGACTGACAGCAGCACTGCAACCCACATTACAACAACAAGTCATGGGTCAATCTGCACTCAGGACATTCTCAGAGTTTGGGACCTTCTGAATACAAAATGTGTGCTTTGCCACTGAGATGATAGTGCTGATAAACCTGACCATTTTCTTCTACAGCAGATATTTTGGGGGGACTTGAGAATGTTTAACAATAAGATATGTTCTACCAATTCTCCTTCCTAGTTAGAGGTGGCAAGCGATTACTGTCAAACCAAACTACTTTTTGACCAGTATACAAGCAGAGATGAAGAAAAGAGTTTCTTTTGCATAAGCGTTCCTTCCACAAATTTTATGAATTTGTAAATTATGTCCTTTAAAGATACGCTTTAGTTCTCTGCAAGTGAGTGGTTCCAATACTTTGACTTGTTTGGCTAGAAATGATCTTTTATGATGGCATACTCTGCACATTGAGCACTAATTAGTACACAGTAAATATGGAAAGACATTTCCATACATGAGGTTTCATTCTGGATTTTCCTTTAAAATCCATCTTATTCATAAGAGTAAAGCAGAATTGTATTGAACCTAAAAGTCCAAAGATAAACTTTCATCAATGTGATAGAACAAAGAGCATTTTTATTTGCTAATCTAACATAGCACAAATCATAGCAAAAAGCCCTCCAAGTTCAGATGCAGTACGGAAAAAGATTCAATGAAAGAAAATAAGTTTCTCCACATCTAAGAGATTCGTTTTGTCTGAACAAAAATGGTTCCAAACATACTGTCTGGATGTAATTACACAGAACACTGAAATAATGACAATACTGTGCATCCATTCTTTCTCCACCATTTCCCCCCAATGTTCATTATATCATTTGTATGTATAAATATAATTTTCTTAGTGGCTGACAACCTTAACAAAATAGGAATATGCTCAGTGTTATACATGGGTTGTCATGCTGGTAGTTCAAAAGCATGTTTTTTCTTTCATTCATTTTAATGGGCTGTGGAAGTAGATTCAAGAAATACTAGATTTAAAAAAAAAATAAAGTAACCATGTGACTATTCACTTAACTTCATTTGAAGAATATTCCAAAAGGCTTTGTATGAGATTCTTTCCACAGTTTCTACAGGTGAAAACAATTTTCTGGAAAAACTCTGAACTAAAGACTGAATTTTACAATATTTTTGAAGTAAAGTATCCTATAATATATTGGGAACAATTATAAGTTTTTAGAGTAAGAGTGGACAACACTCTGGATGAGTGATCTGAAAGTCATTAAGCCCTAAGAATTAGAAACTCTGTCAAGAGAGCCATTCCAAATTTAGCAGGGGAGTTAGAATGGCAAGTTTCCCAGTAAAGGTTGAAGTCCTGATCATGGATCTATTGAGGCTTAAAGTGCAGAACAGTAGTATTTTGAAGAATCTTTAAAGAATCTTCTAGATCAGCCTTCCCCAACCTGGTGGCCTTCAGAGGTATTTCGATTGCAACTCCCAGAATTCCCATCCAGCAGGGCCATTGCCTGGGAATTCTGGATGTTGCAGTCTGTAAGGTACAAGACTGGGGAAGGTTCTATATGACATGCTACCTAGAAATATACATAGTCCCAGGCAGTATTTCCATATGTTCTGAAACACAGGTAAGGGGGAGTCCAACACACATCCTTAATGAGGTCCTCCTTCCATACTCACCTATATTTTCTGGGACATGTGATAAATAACTGTAATAATTTTATTAAGATGAAAAGACAATTTACATAAATTCAGATACCATGTGTTGTGCCATAATAGTCCAGGTCTGAGCACTGGTGCTCCGAAGAGTGGCAGAGCCTGTTCCATTCATTTTTTTAAGCTTCCTTGAATTCACAATAAGGTTATTGTTGAAGGGAGCCAGTATGGCATGGAGTGTTGGATTGCAGACCTGTAAGATCCAGGTTTTTATTTTTTATTTATTTATTGATTTATATCCTGCCTTTTTCCTACAAAGGGCTCAAGGCAGCTTACATCATTCTCCTCCTCCATCTTAGCCCCACAACAACCCTGTGAGGTAGGGTGGGCTGAGAGGCTGTGACTGGCCCAAAGTCACCCAGTTGGCTCCATGGCCGAGCGGGGACTCGAACCCAGGTTGCCTGAGTCCCAGTCCCACACTCTTAACCACTGCACCACACTGGCTCTCAGTGTGGTCTCAGGTTGTGGTCCCCATTTGGCCTTGAAGCTCACTGGGTAGCTCTGGATCAGCCACTCACTCTCAGCTTAATCTACCTCATAGGGCTGTTCTTGTGTGGATGAAATGGAGTGGGGGAGAACTATGTATTCCACCGTTGGCTCCTTACAAGGGGGAAATAGCAGGATATAAATGCAATGCGATAATAAGGAGACAAGGATGTCTAGAGTTTTGAAGTAGATTGGATCAGTATTGTGTTCACTCTATGGTCTATTTAGCACATGTATTGATATGCTCATGTGCCCGGCAGATCAGGTATATACATTGCCTTGGAACTTGGGTTGGGTAAGAATTCCACTCCATCAAGTTGTATTGTATTCTTTGGTTTTGCCTTAACAGATTTACCCAGGTCACAATTCTCAGAACTAAAAAATGGATTTAAATGCTATTTGCCACCGACAATCATAAATTTCCAAGCTTAAGATGCCTTGTGCAAGCAAGCTTACAAATATGCTCCATCAACATGTGCAGTCCTGAAAAAAGGTGCAAAGTGAAATGTGTATATTTTAAAAATGTGTCTGTGTATACATGCATTCACCCACACACTGTAATCAGTAGGTGCAAACAACTAGAATGAGTACATCGGAAACATTTGCACAAAAAGGTATACACTTGTGTACAGAAAATAAAAATTTGTATGAAACTAGGATGGAGTGTGTTTGATAATGGAAAACATCACTGCACTTGAGTTTGAAAGATTCACCCATCCCTACCTAAAACAGTCATTTCTTGACTCAAATGCATCTGCCCTGTATTTCAAGGTATACAGGAAAGAAATTACAGAAGCACATATCTCCAAAGTATTGAGTACTTTACCCTTTAATTTTGCTGATAAAAGAGTTCTTGTACATAATCCCATGATGATATACTGTTATTAGTAGCCTAATTATCTATTAAGGGAAGTTTTGTGCATGTGCGGAAATTATTTGTGTGATACAAAATTGCAAATACTTAATGCAAAATAGAATTTCATCAAAAGAAATTGTATTTATTATGAGAAGCAGTAAAATCACAAGATTAAAAACTGAGCAGACTAGCAAGTACTTTGGGATTTCAGAAAATATAGTATCTTGAAGTGGTAGGGCACACACTTTGTATGCACAAAGTCCCAGAATTCATCCCTGGGCCTGCCCCATGGAAGGGTCTCAGCCTCAGAGATGAGGGTCACTAAGCAACAGTTCGGACAAACCCCCAAGAGCAGCACCATCTGCAGCTGTCATGTTCCTGCTGAAGCTATTGTAGCGGTGTGCCCCAGCACTTCGACGTTGAGGAAAACTGGTGAAGATGCACATGCAGGGCTCGGCTCACCTTGCCTCGACTCTCCTGTTCATTTATTAGATTTATATCCTGCTTTCCCCACAAAGAAATCAAAACAGCTTACATCAGTCTCCTCTTGCTCTCAAACTTTTCCCCACATCAAACCTATGAGGTAGGTTGGGCTGTGCGTCTGTGCCTGGCCAAAGTCACCCGTTTGCTTCTTGGCTTAGTGGGGACTAGAGCCCAGCAAACCCGAGTCCTGCTCCTGCACTCTTATCCACTACTCCACAATGGATCTCACCAATTCTTTCTTGCTGGAAAGAATCCCTTCCACAGCCTTGATGTCAAAACCAAACAGGACTGAATATCCAAGTACCATTTTCATCACAAGGCTGTTGTCTTTTCCCCATTTCATTTCAACATTTGTTTGCCTTCCTGTGAAGGACAGTAAACAATTGACACTCCTGAACAGAACCGCCAGGCAACTTTCACTGACATGAGCAGGGTTCCACCTCAGAGTAATGACTCTGGCTCCTGAAGGAAGGAAAAGGTACTGGACAGCAGTCATCAGAGCTTTTTGTTTCGCTTTTTAAAATGCTAAATTGAAAAGTTTTAAATCTAATTATGTGGTGGGGGTTGGGTGGAAATGTTATCCCTTGGCAGGATTTTTGTTTTACTTTCTTTTCTGTAAAATAGTAGCATGATATGAATGCAGTATGAAAGCCATGCTTAGTGAGTTTGTGTGTCTGAACAGGCACACTTGTCTGTAATAGTCAATTATATTAACTGGAGCACTCACATGGAATCATCATATTATCAAAAAGAGATGTAGGTGTCTTCTGTTTGGAATCAAAACCTGCAGGGGACCAACCTGGTAAGCCATCTGCTTGTTGAATAATCTCTTTTCCCCCAGTGTGAGTTCACACAGGCATTTTTGTCTCAATTCTGGAAGATCAACTAAGTGCTGCTTAACTTAGATAAAATACCACCATTATATTACATCACCTCAAGACAATATTCTTTAATGTGTTTCTTACATATATCTGCAAGTCATCATATGACAGGTCAATAAACAGAGTGTAATCTGGATTTTGCTTATTTCATTTAGGTTATTTTTCTACTGATTTAGGGTTTTCAAATGGACAATCTCCCAACATAATACTCTACATGTCTACTCAGAAACTGGCCGCACTGCGTTCAATGGTGCTTACTCCCAGGTAAATATTGTATCCTAATCTTCATATGTAGTTGAACAATTTAAATGTGGATGGCATTAGAAAACAGTAAATGCCTGTCTTGTTTCTTCTATGGAGATATTCTTTCACAAATCCTTTAAAAATGATGTAGCTTAGGGTGTGCAAATTTGACAAGTTTGGTTTTGACAAGGATTTCAGAATTCTGTAGCTAAGTTTGTCCCATCTTCTTTCTGGATTGTTTTGTGAACTGTTCAGAAAAAAGTGCATGCTTTCACTTATTATTAAATGCAAACATTTTTGAATGCAATTCTACAAATTTATACAAATATATTCATTCCCTCCAATATAGGCTAAACTGATTTTGTGAGCACAGTTCACTAACATGCATTTTTGTGCATAGTTTTCCATTTGCTCAAGTCAAACAGAGATACATTCTGCTTGTTCTTTGGTCTCTGGAGTGAGCATCAGGTATGTTTACATAAAAAAGTGAACCAAAGAGAATGTTCATCCATTTCTACTTGACTCAACACCTTAATGCTGCGTACAAGCTATGTATGTATCAAGGTGAGTTTTGCTTATCTTCCTGCTTTTCCTACCTACTCTACCAAGCACGTGGCACTCAAGGTCCACCCATTCACATCTTCCCAACCTCACAGCTAATATTGAGTGGTGTGTTATAACTAGCTTTCAATATCATCTCAATGGCCCCAGCTGCATGAACAGAGATGATGGAAGCATTAGGTCTCCTTTCCTCCCTTTCTCTCATTCAAGTATCTTTCATTTTGAGATAAAGTTTTAAAAGGCAACAAAAAGGACATAAACTGGATTTGTTATAACTGACCCGAGATGCCAGTAGAGGATGGTCTATAAAAGCTTTAAATAAATAAATACACAATGCTATAGTAAGTTCACTAAAGAAATATCCCCCGATATACACACATGCTAATTGTGTACTGATGTGCTTTGCAGAATGGATGAGGTACAACAGCTCAGTGGTAATGAAAGAAAGTAAATGCAAGTTATACAGCACATAAAAAGACCATTTTATGCTATTATGATGTTTGTATGTATGTCTACACATCTGTCCAGAGAACTTTGGTTAATGGGCAAATTAACAATGTCATATATACATGAACATACACAACTGCACTTGATTGGAATCAAAAGTTTGAAAGGCTTCAGCACAAGAAATGAATGGAAATGGAAGTGCATGTCTTAAAATTATGATTCCTTGGTTTTGGAGCTTGCTGAATACAGTTATACATAGTCATAGTCTCCGAGATTTTATCAGCCTAATGCTGTTAGTGAATCCCTTCCTCTCTCTCATCCTCTTTCCTTGATTATTTCCCACATTATTTTAAGCTGCATGGAAATTGCACACCTCTCAAAAAAGTAGGAAAATGATAGCATCTGAATCCACCCGAACCTTGCATAGGATTGGGGAATTTAAGCTGGCTGTTCCATCTAGTTCCTCTATAGCAGAACCTCCACCATGCATAAGGAATTCACTTGTTCTCTTCACATTTTAACATTCACCCTATTGTCATTATAATAAGTTGTTTTCTGCAACTAAAATTAGACATAATTAAAGCACTTAAAAAGAAATCAAAACACTGGTGAGATTACCTATTGGGTGCTCCTGAAGCTACAACAATAGAAAAAAGCAGCTTTGGCACACAGTGCTTTGCCATTTAGTGCATAAATCAAGATACTGCAGGCTTGGCTCTCTGACACAGAGAATATGAGATAGCTGTAATATGGATGTTTTTGTTATTTCAAATGCTATTTCAGATTGTTGTCAATTGCTGTGATAAGTGGCTGAATTAATCCTCCTAACCTACAATACATTTTCAGAAACTTGGATATTATGAAGTATCTGAGCCTCTGGATGTTTTTTATAAACCCATGTAGAAAAACCCATTATATTGTGTTCATCAGTGACACATGGAGCACATTAAAATGAAACATTTTTATATTGTTTTACTCTTTGCAAATTGAAAAAAGCTAGATCTTATCTCTGCTCAAATGCCTCTGCCTGAAAGCCTGTGCAGCAGTCACTTATTTTCAATTTAACATCCTTTTCCACTTTTGCTAAGTTGTGGCCACAGGAAGAACACGCACAAAGCATGATGTCTCTGGGAGAGGGTGGTGTTAGAAATGATTGTGATGAACATGGACCGGCGTCTCACTTCAGAGCAATCGCATGCCCATGAAGAAGGCTTGTAGCACATACAGTGACCAAACAGAGTATAGCACAGCCTCCCCGCCCCCTGCCAGATGTGTTAGACCACCATTCCCAGATAGCCTTTCAGTCATGGATTGTGGTCTACCAAGCAGCAAGTTCTTGACAATTCCCCTAATTGGCAGTCTCAGGAAAACAGAGGATCCATTCGGTTTTGCAAGGAATTTCTGAGCTTCCATACTGCCTGAATGGAACCCTGGCCCTAACCCAAAGAATATTTAAAGCCAGAAACACCTGCACACAAGCAGGGCTAAAGCTTGCTTCTAGGCTTTGGGTGAGTATTGAAAGAGGGTGATTGGGTTGCCCCAGTTCCAGGAAGGAACAGCTGCCAAGCAGGTCCTGAGTGACACTGAGCCATGCGGCACATTTCCAACATTGCCATTTAATTTGCTATTTTTCCTTCCACATCACCCAAAATATGTGGGATAGCATCCAGTGCTAGTTCTGCTTAGAGAGAAAGACTCAATGAAATGAATGCAACTCAATTTAGTAGTGCCATTCATTTCCATGAGTCCACTCTGAACTGTGATAAGACCAGCAGAGGATCAGGCATTGTTGGGGAACTTTGAGATATGTACTAGTTGCAGAAGGTAGCTACTGCCCCAAAATGACAGTAACCCATCTTCTTCAGTACCTGCAGGTAAGTGCTCAATCGCCTACCCCAGTACCACAAAGAAGCCACCCCGTGAGTATAACACCAGGTTCGGACAATATGCCAAGCCACTATGGTTTGTATGTCGCTCAGACCAAGTTGCTGTGGTGAGCACAGCTTTTTGCCTCCCTGCATGACAAGCAGCATGGACTATAGTTCTCCTTTACAGCTCTTAAAATTATAGAGACCCTGGCGTCCTTCTCAAAAGGAGACATCTATAGTTTGTCATCAGCATGCTATTCTACAAGCTCAGATTAACATCCCATGCTGCAAGTTCAGAGCTGATTTTTATTTCCCTAAAGCAGTGATTCCCAAAGTGGGCTGTACTTCCCCCCAGGAGTGGTGGAAAGATCCGGGAGACAGTGATTTTTGCTTTAAATTTGAAGTAGAATCATAGACCTACTGCAAAGGAATAGTTGTGGGGGTGCTAGGGTTGTTGCCCAAGATGAAAGGGGGTGGCAGCTCAAAAAAGCTTGGGGACCTCTGACCTAAACCATAGAAGGATTGGAAACTCTCTCCAGACCTGGAGACATGAGTTCCCTTTCTTCATAAGCAAAAATCTGTTTATCAGCCTTCAGGACAATACCGTAGTCCACCACTATTGTTGAAGTATATTTATTTAGTTACTGTGTTTATATAGCACATTTTCCTTTTAAGAAATACAAAGCAATGTACATAATTCTCCTGCACTTCTCAGCCTTAGCCTCACAACAACAACCCTGTGCGGTAGGTTGGCTGAGATGGTGTGAGTGACCCAAATTCACCCAGTGAGCTCCATGACTGAGTAGGGTCCAGAACCCAGATCGCCTCAATCCCAATCCGACCAACCTAACCACTAAAACCACCCTGGCTCTGGGACATAGTTGTGCTTTCTCTGGTGAACTAGAAACCCAGGCATCTTCTTAAAAGATACATGGTGCATTTCTACTCATGTTTAGAGAGAAAAAAGCCCTCCAATGCACAGCACAGCTGGCTGGGGCATTGTGGGAGTTGTAGTCCAAATTTCTGCCTAAATTTGCACTGGAAAATTCCCTGAAAATAGTTTTAAAAGAGAGCCTGGTATATATTTAATGTAGCTGCACCTTAACTTTTATTTGCATTGGTGTTCGTGCTTACACATGAACTTCATTTTAACCAAAAGGATTTTGATGCTTTGTGCATAATATAAACAGGAAACCTCGGTTATGGAAGTGGTATAACATTTGATCCAGCTAAATTAAGTAAAGCATTGCCTTTTGGCAGGCTTGCATCTGACCAGGGCACCAAAGTTTTATCTCACGTTCCGCACTCTGCCTTTGACGTTCTATGTAGAGCTCTTGTTGCAGACGGAACCTGTGAAGTAGTATATTCACCAAACATGTTTAGTACATTCAGTCTCTACACAAGCCTATATATGGTTACTGCCTCTCTGACTTTTGTAAGTGCCTGACTAAGAGTTTAATGAAGAACAGGTGTCCTCAGCATATCTTTGCCACCACTAGCATCCACAGTGATGTGCAGAAACTTGTCTCCTTTCCATAATGGTAATCAGTTAAGGTGTTAAGTCCCCATCCTAATGTGGTCATATGAGCTTTTCATTCTGGGTGGAAAAAATGAAGATGTGGGCAGGCACTGCCAACAAAACCATCTTCTTCCATCTGAATGTACCAAAATCCTTTATCCTGGAACTTAAGCAATTCATTATACATTTATTCATTTATTACACTGATATATTTTCCTTTAAGGAATCCACGGTGGCTAAGAAGCTCCTTCTTCCACATGTTGCTTTCACAACAGATACGTTAGCCTGAAAATCATGGATTGATGCAGGCATCCCATGAGCATCTTAGCCAAGTAGGAACTTGAACCCGGGCTTTCCTAGCCCAGCAGTCTAACCAGAAAATCACGCTGACACATTAATATACTCGTATTTAGATATGCATGGAAGCTCTTGGACCTCCTTGTCATGCCTTACTACTGGTTCTTTTACATGAACTGCTAGGCAGAACTAGAAAACTATTTGCCAGCTCTGAAAAAAACATTTAAAAGTTTTTAAAAAATCTTGAGCATGTGCAATTGCACATTTTAAACTCTCTTAATTCAAAGTGCCATCATGCCTACTGGAGTAATACTGTGTTTTGTTTTGCTGCTCTAAAACTGAACGTAATTACCTGCCAGGGCCCCATCACCTGCTGTTCTTTGGGTGTTCATTTGAGGGTGTGGACTGAAGTTCAGCCCCAGATTCTAGCCCTTGCTACATCAACTTTCAAGGTACATGCATTCCTATTTGCTCAGGTATTCCAGTATGTTTTGTTGCTAGCTGATTTCATTGTTGTTTTTATAGCTTTAATGGGTTTTGCTATGATTTTGGGGGACTTTTACTGTTCTTTAATTTATGGTTTTATTGCATTTGTTTTAAAAAGAGCATGCTGCCATTAGTGGCCTGATGCTGATGGGTGACTGATAAATGAACTAATTAAACAAATGTACATGATGGTCAATGTGTGAGGAACAGCTGGGAAACAAATATAGACAGGCAGTGTGAAGGGAATTAAAGTACTCTTAACTGTTTCTGTCCTTCTGCTGTGGACATGTGGAGCATGACAGAATTTCCCATACTGTTTGCTATATTTACCTCACTATTTTGCAGGCCATGTGAAAACAGGAGATTCCAGGACCTTTCTGAAAAACAGGAATAGGGTTTATTTTAAAAAGAACGGGATTAAGATATTTTGACTGGGTAAGGAACATGAAGAAAATTCAGTAGCACTCTAGCAGCATAATATTCAGATAAGTAACTCACAGGTGGAGTTGTTAGAGAATCCGCAATAAATTCATACAAGTTCAGATTTTTATTAACCTGTTCCATGGATTCTGCAGCAGACTGGTTTTTCCCAAGTCAAGTGGCTTCTATAAACTCGCTGGAGGTTTCTTTTTTAACATTTCATAATTTTATTCAAATTTAGTTGAATTGTAAAGTGGTCCTGCTTGATTTGTCTTCTCTCAGCTCCTCTTTATATATGTGGAGTCTGACTGTCTACAGAGAAAATCAAGAGAAGATGTACATCCACTTTCATGGCCTGTGGATAGGGCTTTGAACATATTCTTTCTTCCCTTAGATTAAAAAAAATGTAATTCAGTATTTTCATTTAATTATGAACTAAAGCTATTGAAATAACATAAAACCTTCAAAACCTCTTGGAGGAAAAAAAGAGCCAGAAAAAGTATGTCATAGATAAACCTGGGGTCTTTGAAAGGGGAGGAAATTTCCAAAGGCTTTCCAAAGTGTTGTCCCTGAATCTTGGTTCACCAGTCTTGTGCACTATGGTATGATTCTAGAAAGCTCATGGACTTCTTCCACTAAGATAGGCCTCCGTTGAAAAGAAAAGCTCAGGGGAATGATAAGATCATAGCAAATCACACTAATTTATGCAAATTAACAACAGGAAACCACATGGTTCTTAGGTGATTTCCTTATCACTTTTTAAAAAATGCAAGCCATGGCTTAACTTAGAGATGGAAGACCACAGGAAAAAAATATGATTGTGCCTATTTCAGATCATAGGAAACCCAGGAAGTCATACAACCAAACCTCCCATAATCAAAACATCTCTAGGGAATGCAGAGGTAAGTCTCATTGTTTTATGTGGCATGCATGGCCATATAAGGGTCCTCTCTTAAGATAAAGCCACTCAATTGAGATGTGAAAATAGCGATTCAGGGATGTATGAGAAAGTGGATAGCACTCAAATCCAGGGTCATCTCATGAAGCTGATCGGTGGGAAGTTTAGGAGAGTGAAAAGGAAGTCCTTCTTCAATGTATAGTTAAATTTTGGAATTCACCTCCATGGGAAATGGTGATAGCTAACAATCTGGAGGACTTTAAAGGGAGATTGGACATATTCAGGAGGGAGGAGGCTATCAGTGGCTACTGTATGATACTTCCTTTACCAGAGGTGGCTTGCATGCATAAGGGCTTGGTGGAGAGGAGGTCTTACACCCATCCCCTTGAGGGATCCTGTGAGCAGTTGGATTGCCACTGTGTGTACAGAGTCCGGAATTAGATGGACTTTGGCCTGATAATTACTTCTATTATGTTCTTATGAGAAATTTGTTTTTAAATAGAATCTTACCAGTTTGCATTTCCCAGAACTCGGATGGAGGATTTGGACTGTGATTGAAGTCTATAAATTTCTGAGCCCTCAATGTGATTCATACAGCTCTAAGATGGTGTTCAAAAAGATGAGCGCATTTGAAAAATGCACATGAAAAATGTATGCTTCTGAAAATTGCACACAGATGTGCTTTAATTAATGGGAGAACAATGTTTATATTTCAGAAATATGCACAATGGATTCATAAGTTTGGAAAAAATGCACACATAATACTTATGGATTTTCATGGGAAAAGAACCAGAACAAAGTTTACAGTATGATATGGACTCCAGACAGAATTTAGCCAACTTCTGTGAGCTCAAATTTTGCCAATTCACACATCTTTAGTAACAAGTCAGGGCAACTAACAGCTGCAGCAAATCACAAGTAAGGGAGTTTTCTTGAAACAGCTCCCCTCTGCTCTCACACCAAAAATGTTCACATGGGAACATTAAGTCAGCAGTAGAGAATGCTCATTAGGGTGGACTTAAATGCAATCCCCTGACATTTTCACTCAGATGTATGTCCTATTTGATTCAGAGAAGCTTACTCCGAGGAAAGAAGGTATAAGACTGCATCCTTAAGCTTTAATCTATGGAGATCTGTGGAAGGATATTGCATCATGTTCCAGATTTCACTTCATTCTTCTTACTGCTTAACTTCACCTGGAACTTTCACTTCCTAATGAAAAGCATCACAAAATTAATACATACACCTCAAATGGTGTAAAGTAAATCTGACATTTTTCAAATGATATTATTTCACAAAACTTATGTCCATCTGCACAGTGGCATTAGTAAAATGTGTAGTTTTAACAATAGTATGTAACGGCTCAGAGCACTTGTTAAACACAAATATCACTATGCAGTGTTCCTTGCTTTGTTGAAAGTGTTGATCTTCCAACAAAATGATTGATTTTTAAGGTGTTTACCAATATTTTAATTTTGAAAATTATAGTTATACTCAGGGGATGCCCTTTAAAATGCTGCCTTCATTATTATTTGAAGAAGGAAATTGTTAATCCTGCTCAGTGAGGAGTGACTTGTGTTGAACTCATGTGCTATGTTTGTTTATTTGCTCTCAATTAAATTGATGCAAGGTTTTTTTGCTTTTGGTTTTACATTGGTATTGCATTGCTTTGGTGTTTCTTACTGGCCATAAGTGGTTGGTTAGTCATTTTTAATATGAAAGTGGATACATTTTGAATATAAGAAGCCTTTTGAAATAAACATCTAGGTATAGGGTGGCATTTTATAATTCCGCTCTGCAAAGAGTAGAGCAACTTGTTTAACAATGAGAACTCTATCAGAAATATATATATATATAATCTGCATGAGAGGCCATTGCTCAAATGCACATTTTTAATGATGATAGACTTAAAATTGGTATGCCTCAGCTACATATTGTATTCTTGAATGCATTGCCCACAACAGTGGATCAGTGCTTGAAAACCCTTGATAGAATGACTAAAGATACAGGCATGGATTCCTTAAGAAAGTTTAAGGTTATCAGTAGAACAGCCTTAGACTGAATATTCTCTATCCAGTCTGGCAACTTTTCCTCTGACCATCAACTGCCACCTAGAGATCAGGGGGTGGTATTCTCATCTCTTGGGAGTATAGGACTTTGTCCAACCCTTGGTCCGTGTAGCCCAGCAGCAGTGTGGTCACTGACTGGCAGTGGATCCCCGGGGTTCCGGGAAGGGCTCTTTCCTAGTCTGAACTGGAGATGCCAGGATTAAACCAGGGATCTAGCATGCATGCCTTCATCCACCAAGCTACCAATCTCCTGCTACCAATTTAACTGGGGGATTGATCCTGGGACCATTTACTCATGATATATAAGAACATGCCTCCATCATGAGAGCATGGCAGAGAGTGCATGCACATACTCTCTCTCACATACACAACCACATACACACACAATAAAACAGGTAGAAATGGTTTACTAGAAAAGATAGGTGGAGGTAGGCAGCAGAGCCCTCTTCAACTATATGATCATTCTATTATCTTTCTCAAGCCTTAGGAAATCATTTGAAAACACTGTTAATGTAGGTTCTTTCTTCCTGTCTCTCTTTCTAAAATCTCTTTGTTTTCTTTATTAGCATTTAGCATATCCAAGGCCACCCACTGAGTCAATGAAAGAAATGTGATTAAACCTAATCTTGGATAAATTATTCTCCGGGGTTGGGAAGGATTAGTCTGACCAACTGTAGAAGTTGCAGCTGCCAAGCAATATCACATCCAGGGTTCTGTGTTCTTTGGGGTTTTCTAGTGCATGGCTGTCCAAGCTGGTGCAGAAAGGAGGGAGAAGTTTGCAGGGTCATGGAACATGCACTGGAATCCATTTCCTTCATTTTTAGCATTGATTGGAATGCAACTTGAACATTGTGTGTCTCCATATCCTGGAGATCATTGGAAATTCAAAAAGGAGATAATTATATATTCATCAACTACCTGTAAAAGCTTAAAAGATTGTACTTGTTTGTGCTTGCTTTTAATTATTGTTTGATTTTTTTTTAGTCTGATCTTTCCACATGAGGAAACTTACATTTTTCAGCTAATTAAAAGACAAAGATTAGAATATGTGCGACACATTTGGCAAATTATGTCAATATAAAAATATTGGGGGGCATATTCATTTATGAATAAACATTCCTGTTCCCCTTCATTTGAAAAACTCCCTGGATAGCAAACAGCAAAGCAAACAATACTTGGAATATAATAATATTTAATGTTAAAACCCAATGTTTTACGTGCAAAAACTGTTAGGCACAATCAAATAATAACATTCTGCACAGCCAAATTGATCAGTTAGGCATCAGTTAGGTGCCATGTGTGAAAGGACATCAGATCTGGCAAGCCATCCCTGGAACGGCATAACGCAATTGACTCACATAAGTTTAGAAAAAGGGAAGATTCAGATGCTGGGCTCTGATGGAACCTCTGAATCTGCTAAACCTGAATTTTCCAAAGTCTAAAGCTATTTGAACTTGAGTCTGTATCAGATTGTTAATTTTGTGTTTTGCATGAAAATCCATGCATATTGTGTCAATATTTTTCCAAATACATCAAATGTTCCTATCTTTGAAATGTAAGCATCACTCCCCCATTAATTACAGTGCATTTCAAATATACACATTTTATGCACCTTTATGAAAGGAATGCACACATCTTTTTAATCTGAAATTCAACTGCAAACAGGGAGATGTATAGACTTGAATCACAGGTTCTTTCCTAATCTGTGTTTAGTCCAGAAACTGGGTAAATGTTGATTTTAAATGGTCTGAATTTATTGTACATCTCTATTCTGATGATGTGCGTACAGTTTAACCTGACTTATGTGGGAGAAAATGGCATCGTGGACTATTGTGATGTTGAATGGTTTGCCTTGGATTCGAACTGATTTCATTCTGTCATTTTGGAAATTGTATCCCAGTACTGCTTTTCCTACTCTTTTATTGACTATGAAGGCTACTCCATTTCTTCTGAGGGATTCTTGCCCACAGTAGTATACCTGATGGTCGTCTGAATTAAATTCACCCATTCCTGTCCATTTTAGTTCACTGATTCCTAAGATGTTGATGTTCAGTCTTGTCATCTCTTGTTTGACCATATCCAGCTTGCCTTGTTTCATGGATCTTACATTCCAGGTTCCTATGGAGTATAGATCTTTGCAGCATCTGACTTTCCTTTCACCACCAGATACATCAGCAACTGAGTGCCCTTTCGGCTTTGACCCAGTCGCTTCTAGTAGTAGCCCTCTGCTCTTCCCCAGTAGCATATTGGACACCTTCCGACCTGAGGGGCTCATCTTCCGGCGTCATATCTTTTTGCCTTTTGGTACTGTCCATGGGGTTTTCATGGCAAAGATACTGGAGTGGGTTGCCATTTCCTTCTCCAGTGGATCACGTTTTGTCAGAGCTCTCTGCTATGACCTGTCCGTCTTTGATGGCCCTGCACGACATAGCTCATAGCTTCATTGAGCTACGTAAGCCCCTTTGCCACGAAAAGGCAGTGATCCATGAAGGAGATACATATATGTAAATGTATGCAAATAAATCTCCCCTTCCCCCTACAGCATGCTACTCCAAAGAGAAGACAATGTGATTTTGCAGGACTGAGACAAAGGGATAGGTGTTCTTCTTACAATGATAGTTGATACCTGTTGCCATATACTGTTCACCAAGGGAAGAGCTTGCGAAAGTCCTGTGTAAATGCCAGCCAGACATGGCAAAGCTCTGCACAGTGAAAGAATCACATAAAATAAAATAAAATATGTGTAACAGTGACTCATATGTTAGCAGAAGCAATTTACAGCGGTTCTCAAAGTCCTGTCTAAATACTAAGTCACATCTAATATAGCATCCTGTTCCAGATACCTAACGAATGTCACACCAGGAATTTTACTGTTCTTACAACACAAAGCCTCCTGAGGCTTTTTTAATTAGAGCTGCAGTGAACCTTTTCACCGGTGTTACAAACACTGATAAACAATCCCCTCAGAACTTTTAAAGCTTTGGATATGGGCAGGGCCCTCTTCACTGCGAGCTTGAATGCATTCCCTCCGGCACTACAGGGAGGCCTGAGCCTAAAACATTCTGAAAATTGCACCAAGCCAGTGGGAAATTTATTCTGCTCCAAGTGTTCGAACCAATTGAGCTTCTGAACTGTCAGGTGGCTGGCAGAGCGAGAGTACTATGTTAAGTTGTTAACGGTATCAGTCTACATGCATTTATTAGAGAGGGGGTTTAAAAACAGACCAGAGGTTGCACCGGGACTTGCTAGAGAAAGAAAATAAAGGCAAGTGTTGATGAGTAAAGTATACAAGGGCACTCTAGAAGCTCAAAGAGGCATAATTTTTAAGGAAATAATGTTGTGCATGAACTATTCCTTTTGTGCAAGGTGCAGTCATTCAGATAGGTCTTGCTGTGGAGGAAATGGCTCCAAGGAAGTTGGTGGCATGCTCTAAACTTGTATAAGAAGAAAGGGACATTCTCTGATTTAATTAGGGAGCTATGAATATAACAATAACTCTATGAATCCACTGGAGTGCAAAAAGACAATACCTTCAGCTCCAGCTACAATGAGCTTTTTAAACCTCAAGGGGCCATTTAAGTATGAATATTTTAAAACCTAAACATAACAAGAACTAGGCTGAGAAAGGAGGCGGTAAATGGAGGCATATTGTAGTAAACAATAAAATGCTCACATACGACATTAAATAATTTCAGGGTTGAGACAGGTTTGATAAATCCTCATAAAGCTCATTAATCCGTGTAGATCTATGTTCTTTTTTCTCTGCTTATGTTTTTGCCATGAATTACCATGTAATGTAATCCTGTGAAATAATATGGGACTTGAACTAGCCTACTATCTTGGCCCCAGATCTCTTTGCAGGCATGCAAGAACTGTGTGGCAAGTAGCTTTTGGAAGTAGTCCTAGCAACTGTAGGCAGTGCATGAATTTTTGCAATTGTCTTGCTGTGGAATATGTGGATGAGGCATGGCCCATAAGTTGTTTGGTTAGCAAGGCACTTCTTTAGCCACTTTCTGTTCCTTACCATGAAACCTGAGAACACATAGTCCAAGTTTGGACTAGGAAATGTCCACCCACATTCATCACTACCCCTAACAGCAGGATAGCCACTTATGCATGGCTCGAAATGTGAACTATCACGCTAAAATGAGTACAAAAGAACCCGTGTACACAATATTTGAATATACAGATATATGCACATAGATAGCTAGAGCCATCCCTATGCTTTATATAAGAATGCAATGCATCTATTGTCCTGGCAACACTGGCCCAGTACCCTGTTTACCTGCTGAGTTTGCTGTTTCAGGCCCTTGTTGATGCGGGAATTTGCGAACTCTTCTCTCCCTCTTGATGGTTCTTGGACATTAAACAGACTTGGATTGGACAGTCCATCTGTTAGAGGCCTTTCAGGACCATTGTAGCTGGCTAGGGATTTGAATCTGCACTCAACATCCATTTAAATTTATACTCTACCATGACAATGATCAGTCATTGAACATACTTTTCAAAGCATTCATTGTCAGTTAAAGACTCTTGTATTGTTCATGTTGAGATTACAGTCGGAGAGGGCAGTGGTGTCCCCATCTCACGGTTCCTTCCAGTGACACCAGCCAAGCAGATGCCTTGTGCAGGTGTGAAAGGACATGACTGGAATAGCTGATGAATTAAGTCCTTATGGTAGGAAAGAGCAGCATAATACATAGTTTGGCCAAGAGCTTTGCTAGCATTCACAGTAGAGAGAGATGCGGATTTTATTTCTGTTAGAAAACTAGGTGAACATGACTTGTTTCCAGTACCAACCATGACCCAGA
Organism: Varanus komodoensis; assembly: GCF_004798865.1. NCBI lineage: Eukaryota > Metazoa > Chordata > Lepidosauria > Squamata > Varanidae > Varanus > Varanus komodoensis. The sequence goes on from NW_025335268.1 coordinate 65,870,492, forward strand.
AGGGTGCTTTTTATAAGGAATGTTTGCAAATTCCCAAAATGGAAATCAGCTTTCAAAGTTGACTATTTTTGATGTGTGGCTTGTAATGTGAATTTTCAAAAAACAGAACTGAACTTTCACACTGCAATCAGTGAAGGGGGGAAAAAACCACGCATTTGAAAAACACATGCAGACATCCAAATTTTTCCCATTTAAATTGTTTTCTTTTCCTGATTGAACTACCTGAAAATGAAAATGGGAGTGATCCAAAAAGAACTTTGAAACAATTTTCAGAGAATTTAGGAGAGTTCAAAAATTCTGTTTCTCCCATTCCTAATGATTTTATAGTTCCGCAAACCCACCAGTGAATTAATTCACCCCCAAATCTGTTCAGATTAATTAGCCTGAACTGAAATGGTCATGCCATGCTTTTCCTTTTATCCTTCAAATATCATTGCAATTTCCTAAAAGCAAATGCAACCAAACAATAAAAAGGAATGCTTCTCTCTGGTGGTCTAAACCCTTGATCTGTACATAATGGTTAAGTGAAGAAAATATATAAATGATCTCTGTTTCTTGTTTATCATTCTTATGCCTACCATAACTGTTTGGATGAGACTATAAAAGATACATGCATAAATGCATAATGGAAAGACCAAGCATTTAAACATTGTAACACTAAATACACAAACGAAATCCTTTCCCTATGATGGGCCTTTTTTCTTGATAACCACCATATAATAAGAAATAGCCAATCCCACATCCTGATGGAACATGCTTCACTCAGACCAAACACCGCGGTTAAGAAAAATGTGCAACAATTACTCTCATCTTTCTTGGCCCCAGGGAAGTTTGGAATTTACATCAAAATGAAATGTCACATAGCAGATGAGGAGAAAAAATAAATGGACAGATTTGCCAAAAAGAAAAAAAAAGACCTCTACAATGTGTTTAAATGTGACTGTAAATTGTAGCTATTTGGTCTGCAATTAATGTAGACACCTTATTTGTTCTTCCCAAGCAATTTAATTGGATCCTGCACCTTAAAAAAAGAAATGTACCGATGAATTAGAAACTACTGAAAAATGTTATAATTTCAGGTAGTGGCAATGAGAATGGCCAATTTAAGAATCTGGGTCTCTAAGGAATGTTGAACTCCATTCTGGACACATGCTTGGAAGTGCATCAGTCTCAGTTAGCATACAGCAGTTATTATTTAAAGATGCTCACGTCAGCTAGATTTGTAGGTTGGGGAGGGGTTAGGTGTCCCTGGCCAACACTTGTGTTACACCAGATAGGAAGCAGAACTGGCTAGGTCTCCGCATTATCCATCTGTGCTACTTTTGTAACTATAGCATACAGTTAAGTAAGGTATGTTCCTCGCAATATATATGTGGAGACAAAGAAAGAATGCATTTAGTTTGCCTTTTCTTTAGAAAGACTCTTCCTTGGAGACTCTTTTCTGGGTTCCGCTTCTGAATGACATCAGGCAGTTGGCTACTACAGAGAAGTCCTTTTCAGCGGTGGCTGCCAAGCTCCAGGATGCGCATCTTGTGCTTACACTGCAGTCTTTTTGGTATTTTCTTGCACTTTTCAGTCTTTCAGCTATGAAAATGGTCTGAGTGTGGCTTTAAATCTTTTCACTGCTGCTGGCTTTTGTTTTGCTTCTTACTTTGGTTTGATTCTCTTTCCAGCTTAAGGTTTTAGATTATGCTATGGTATTTTATGGCTTTGTTTATAAGCCACCTAGAGTGCTTTGACTAATAGGTAGCATAAAAGTGAAATTAAGAAGCAATAATAAATAACTAATAAATTAATTACAATAACTAATTGAAAGTATGTTTATCCCATTATTTGTTTAAAAAAAGTCTCTCAGAGTGGCTTAGAAAAATCAGTAATCAACATACAGCTGCCAGAACTCCATTCCTGAAGAATGTTGTTCACCATATAAACTTGCTCTTCAAGTAAGCTTTGCAATTGAGAAAATTTCGCAAGTTCTTCCAACAATCAACAGTAGGGAGTAGTTACTAGGGAAATAACATCTCTATCATTCACAGTGGTTTTAGAAATGTTCACCAAGGGAAGTTCACTTTGAGTATTTGATGTTTTCCTGGACTTTTAAGTGAGCTTTTTTCTTTAGATTTTATGTCTGGCCCTCTCTGATAGGAGTAGAGTTCAAAGAAACTTCCCTATGTTTGTTCCCTCCCTCTGCCATGTTGTTTTCAGCATGCATGCAGATCTTTGTATGAATTGTTTTTATGACTTTATATAAAGTCCTTGTGGATTCTACGTACAAATGGACAGTCAAGGTCAAATTTTACTTAGATACGCATTTTGAAAATGTATGGTGTGTGACGCAAACACCATAATTATATTATGAGCTATGAAAAGTTAGGTGACAAGCCATGATTACAAAACAATCCTCACCCCTTTTGAAGGCTATTTGAGAAGGATTAGGATGACATGGATGCCTGCCTGCAGAGAAGAAAGGGGGTTCTGCTGGTAGAAGTCCTCTCAAGTCCTCATGTATGCCTTCAGAAAACTCTGCCCATGCAAATCTACTGCCAGTGGTGTTTTGTCTGTTGGCAGGCTGACTGATACAAAAAGGCAACTTTGTTCTATCAAATCCAAAGGCTCTTCATGGGTAAAGTGTTCTTCTGGCTGAATTTAAGAGACCAATACTTAGAGGAACCTCCCCCCCCCCAGCCGCCGCCCAATAAAGTCTTCTATAGTAATATATTGCTAGGTTCCAAATGACTCTGCAATAAAAAGAAAAAGAAAAAGAAAGAAAGAAATAATCAGTCTACAATCTATAAGCTTATATAAGGATTCTTGTATTTGTATTCAGTGTGGATGCAGATTGTATCTTCTATTTTTTAATCAAATGATTTTTATCAGCCTGAATTGCAATCTTGGTTTCTTTGGACACAAAGGATCAACATTTTTTTTCAGCTGACATGAGGAACAGCACTAGCATTCAGAGATCCATTATAGTTTTCTACCATTTGCTCCAGATTAGAATAAGGGTTGGGTTTTTTTGGGGTTTTTTTTTTTTTTTTGGAGGGGTGTTCAAACAACTAGAAGGTCACTGATCATGTAAAGTGTTTGGTTAATTTCCATATTATGTTTTCATAAGTTGCTTGGAAAAGTTGTGAACATTAATAGCATAATTGTGGTGGCCTAAAAGGATAGCATTCACTCTACGGTATTAGCCAAACTGAGACTTGGGCAAATCATTTCCCCGATCACTATAGGTTCAGCTATGGATTTTGGTGTGGTGTTCAATATCATAGAGAAATGTGTCTTTCCTTCCCCAACTCTCTCTCTCATTCTCATCCAAATTTTGCCCATCAGCAGATTCTGATATATCTTGGGGAACATTGATTATACAAGGCTTTAAAAAATCAAGGTGAAGGCTGAAATCCAATATTACTCAATCAGACTAACACAGATTTTTCTTTTCTTTTTTCCTGTCTCTAGATCTCCTATCCCATGCCCCAAAAGGAAGATTCCTGCTCTAGAAGGTTCCCAACCATATAGATTCTGAAAGCACATACTCCAGTGGGAGGGAAAGTTATTAGCAGCAGAGATTAATTAGCCTCCATCCAAAATTACTTCTGAGTTACAGCTTCTCAATTCTCACCCGCTCCTTGATGTTAATCTAGTTGAAAACATGTTTTGTTTATAAACATGAGAAACAAATGCTCTTTTTCTATACTGTCCAATAGCTGAGACTCACTGGGTGATGTACAAGAATGAGTGATATTCTTGACATCTTCATAAACTCTCCACAATAATTGCTGCTCAGCAATTAACTCCCCAAATATGTAGAATAGTTCAGTTGTTGATTCTCCAACCATGTATGGTGAAATCAGTTCAGTAATCATGAAATTTCCTCATACAGTATTCAAAAAGCAACACATTGTTTCTCAAAATTTGTTCCCAGTTGAAAATATAAGAACATGCATAGCAACATTGCTCTGCAATACATATACACACAACTCCCTGTCAATTAATTTTTCAGACATGGCTAAGAGTAGGGATTGGAGGGAATTAGTTAGAATTAGTTATTCAAACTTTGCACTTTGAACCTATACAGTAGCAACTTCAGTTACCCTTTTGAAATTTGCACTTTTCCAAATTTTGCAAAGTGGGTTTCCAGTTTTAAAATTCAAGTGCATAGTTGGAAAGAATGTACAAAATGCACGTGTCAGTAAAAATAATGATTCCAAATGCATTCTATCAGGAAACATTGGAAAAATGAGTATATTAGGCAAAATTGTGTACAAAAATGTACATGAAATGTGCAGAAATGCATGAAAATGCTATGAAAACTCTTCCGCTAAAATAATTGGATCTATAGTTCATTGTGAAGTCTTTTGTCCTATCCCTAGAAGATATTCAACAAACAAGATTCTGCTTGATTCAGATTCCTAAGTATATATTTCCCATACGTAAGAGTTTAATTGGAAGTAAAGTTCTTACAGAACTTCTTCACAGGTACCTACCAAACAGCTGGTTTCGGTTTCCTGGCCTGATGAATGCAGACTCTGCATGCTCAGAAGCATATTTAGCATTCCAAGGCAGACAAGAATTTCTACTCTTTTTGGAATGTATCTGAACATTATGAGCAGAACAGATGCATACTCTTTATTGAGTAATTCTGAACTTGCCATGTACACTGCTTTGTAAATGTGTTTTAAAAGGCATTACAGAATGATAAATATGCTTCATATTGAGGAGATTTTACTGATTTTCCTTGACCTCCACTTTTGTTTCGTTCCTGGATCTTGTTCTGCATCAGGGTGGTGCAGTGAATTCTTTAGTCTGCTGTGCCCTTCAATGTTTCATTCCTTTGCTTCAAAGTTAGCTCATTTACACATCGATCATGGCCTGTTCAGGAATGGATCAATCTATAAACAGCATGTGCATGTTCTCACACATGGCTCTTCTATTTCAGGGGCATATAGTGATGCTGCCTCTAGTCTTATCATGGTAGTATCTATACCGGTTACCCAATTTAATTTTCTTATTACCCTTTTGCATCTTAATCTTTCACTAACAGTCCACTGTCAAGCAATCAGTGGGTATAAATTATGTGCAAATTCTATTTTGGTTGCTATTGATGTCAATAAGTATACACTAAGTAAGACTAAATCACTAAAGCATACTACAGAAGTAAATCACTAAAGTATACTACGGAAGTAGTGTGGTGGTTTGAGTGTTGGACTGGGGACTTGAGAGATATGGTTTCTAGTTGCCACCTGGCCCAAATCTCATTGGGTAACTTTAGGTCTGTTGCTCACTCTTACTCTAACCTACCTCACAGGGTTTTTGTTGTGAGGATAGAATGGTGGTATGTAAGCTGCTTTGGATTCCTCACAAGAGCAGAAAAAGCAGGATATAAATGCAATATAGTAGTAGTAGGAGGAGGAGGAATCGTTATTATTATTAATAATTATTATTAATAATTATTATTAATAATAAAGTTATAGTTCACTGCCTTTATTTATTGCCTGCACTTGCATTCTGCTTTGTATCCTATACTGTATGTATTTGATAACTTTTTGATTATGTACTTAAACACTTTGCAAAGATTTTGCTTTTTCCTCTCTCAAATATGTTGTTGGTGCTGTTGACATTGCTGACATTAACAGTATTGCTTTAAATAAAAAGTCAGAAATAACTGGATGAGCAGATGGATACATTTACAGGTTGCTATAAATTAGAATGAATACAGATTCATTTCTATAGGCAAATGCTGTATTTTTAGTAACTGCAAACTCTTCATAAACACAAAAGTCTCTTGTAAGTCTCTCCTTTCCCCTATAGATTTTTTAAATCATGGTCACATTAAGTCTTCTTCACTGTATTTTAGGAGGTATAATTTGAGAGATTTGACAAAATCTTCCATGCAACCAGACAGAGAAACAGAATTTTATTTTGGCACTACTGCTTTTAATTCCCTTATTCATAGACTTTTTTTAAAAAGTGTGCACATTGCAAGTGGATTTAAAGCATTTCAGCTGTAATTACTCTTATTCCAGCTGTACCATCTGCATCATTCAGGAACCAACAAATTGAACTAATCACAATAATTGTTTCGAAGATATTTAGCATATCTTACATTTAGACAGCAATGTACAACAAAAGGTTATATTTAGACAGTCATCTCTACTGTTCTTGTTCCAGCAATTGAAGTCTCCACTAGGGGGCTAGTTCAATGCAGCTGATAGAGATATCTTATTCATGGTAAGCTCTTTTTAAGTACTGTTGTGATTGCCCATTTACAGATGGTTTCTATGCTGCAGCTCTTACACTTCCCAATAACCCTCTACAGTGAACAAATCATAGCAAGAAATGAAACCAAACAAAGAAATGTGAGTGTTTGGAAGTGCGGAATGTGAGTGCAATTCTTTTCTAACAGAAAGACAATTCAGGCTGCTGGTAGTTCTGAAAGAGTTAAACTAGAACAGAATTTTTGTTCTGCAAAGTTAAGCTATGTTTGATGACCCTTTCCTGTTTTAAAACAATTGTCCTCATGTACTACTGGTATGTGGTAGTTAAGAGCATGCAATATAAGCTTGATGAAATATTGACTCATAACTTAAACTGGATGGCTTTTTAACAACCAATGTCAGGCTTATGTTCCTTCCACCCTGTAATATGGGATGATACTGGCCCTCCTTACAGGGCAGTAGTGAGAATTACTGAGATGTTGCTAATGGAGTGCATTGAACATTTTGGAAATTATCTATAAAAGGTAAACAATATTATGTCAAAGCAGAATGCTGTATTCCTTACGCTGTATACCTTAAGAGTTAGACTGAGTTAGTATTAAGTAATACTTGGAGTAAAGCATATTTAAATAAGTGGGATTTTACCTCGGTCTCTTCCAACTATGGCTAAATTCGAATTCAACATACAGTTGTCTCTTTTTATCCCTAAGAATCTTTCTAGCCATTTGTGTTCTCAGCTGTTGCACTGTCTGGAACTGAAATGTTAGTGTCCAAACTCTTAGCCATGGCTGTTCAAAAGAAATCAGCACTGCATTCAATACCTCTAATTGTCCAGTATGTGGTGGGGAACCCTTTTTCCAACTGAGAACTGAATTCCAGTTTGGGAAAACTCCATATGCTGTTGTGTGGGAGTGGCCAGATCAGGATTGTTGCCCATTTAATGCCCACTCAAAAGTGGGCAAGACATGCACTCTATATTGCCTGCTCAGAGGTAAGCCAGACTGAATCACTCAGCAGAACTTTAAGCCAGCCTAAACAAAGGATAGGTTTGCTTCCCTCTGTACTCAGTTTTTTACAATGCAGTTTCTAACAAGTAGGAACATTGCAAATTTTGATATAAAACAGTGGAAAACAACCCTCTGCTTGGCCTGTGCAGTATGAATTAAACCCTGGAAGAGTGTGGGTTATATCCATGAAAAGTAACACCACCAACTGGCTCTAGATCCCAAATTTCCTCCCACATGGGTGCTTATATGGAATCAGCACCCCACTGATGATTCAGGGCAAGGGCTGTGTGATTGGTGCCTACTGGATTAGACACTGAAATGTGTCATCTAGGTCAATGGGAGCTCTTTCTACTAAGGTTCCATGGATCTCCCAATTGGTTAGGAAGTCAGTTCTGCTCTGCAAATCGCCAGGCATCTTCCATTACATTGTCCACTCACTGACAGAACTGGATTGATTGGATAAGAATTTCATTCATTAGCAAATGTGAATTTGTGTTAATGTGCACTTGCAGAAGTGTACACATGCACAAATATCTCTCGCAAATTTTTTTTTTAAAAACTCGACAAGTCCATGGAAGCCATACAGCAATAGAAAAAGCTGGTCATTTCTGGAGTCTGCAGGCCAGTCTGCTTTGAATCCATATTGCTCTGCCATCTTGAGCTCCCACACAATTGGCACCTCCATCTTTTCCAGTCTTAGTGCATGGATACCTTCCTGTTCTCAGAGATTACCTGTAACAGTAGCTGCATTTCACTAACATCCGACATTTCATAATAACTCTTCTCTCTAGGGTTAAAAATTACCATAATCTTCCATTAAAGAAACCCACAAAATCCCTTTCTTCATTCAAAATAAGCCTACTTAATTCACAGTTGCTGATAAGGTTATTTATAAACCCCTTTTAATACAAACATTCTTTTAACAAAGCCACTGCCTTTAATTTGATATTTAATAAAAAAAGTAAGCTATCTCAGTAGTTCGAATTAATACTCTTATAGGTGGGATTTTCTATTGAAATCTGACTTGTGCAGTGTGTCTCCTTTGACCATACATGAGGAGAACCTGTAGGGCATGACCTAAAATCATAAACTACTCAAAAGTAATGACTTTTCTTGATGAGTGACTGAGTAAAATAATCATTTGAATCTATCCTGAATCTCACCATGTGATGAAACAAACATGGATTCCCTTAAAAATAAGTAGCATTACACTTATGCTAAGCAATGATCAATTTCATGCATGAACCTGTGCGCCACGGTTGCACTGATCCTGACCTATTTTGTTGGCAGGACTTCAGTGGGCTCCCCTCTTGTAATATAATTTCAGAACTGCTGAACTGCTGCTCTTCAGAGGCTTTTAACCATTATTGAGAGTTCTAGGGTCAAAACAATATCTGAAGGATTGCTTTCCTCTGGTATGTCCTGAAACATTTCCCAGATCAGAAGCTCTGTTCCATATACAGAGACTCTCTAGGTCTCTCCTAGTAAACAACCTGCATCTGTGGAAATCTGTTCCTGCAGATGTCTGGCATCTTTGCTGTTGACCTTTTAATATGATTTTGTTCTTTTCTTCTTACACCCTTTGCACTTGCCATATCCTTTGACTGGCCAGGAGTCATAATTTAGGGGTGTTTTCGCTCCATAAAGAGTTTAGATCATTTACTAACAAGGGCATTAAACCTCTTTCAGACCAAGGGTGAGACTCAGTTTGGAAGCTCATACTTGGGCTCTATCCACCATTCCAGTGGATAGGGCCCAAGACTAAATGAGGTAGGACCAAAATTCCAAAATATCTCCAGCACCAGAAAATTGTGGCTTGAATCTTCTACTGCTTGCAGCTAGGCCTTAGGAGGGGCATTTCAGCTCTTTAGCAGGGATAAAAGCTGTACCAAACCTGAGAAACCATCAAACGGGGTCAGGAAAAAGGGCCTGGGGCCAAGTGGACCAGACTTGACTTGCACCCCTGAGATTCAACATCCCTGTTTAATTTCTGCTGTTTTTCCTGATTTACTCTTCTCATGTTTGTTGTACTTCTGTTGCTGCCATTACTTTTTAATGCATTTTGCTGTACTTTGTTAAGTTTGTTGCCTTATTTTACAACTGAGAGATTACAACTGTTCCTAGAAGGGATGTGCTGAAACTGGGAAGGCTGGCTGAATTGAGCTCAACTGACATCTTGGCAGCAGTCCAAGTTGAGGATTTCCCATGTTCTTCCATCTTTAAGACAGGCTATGGGTTGTGAAGTTTTGTAAAAGGAGCCAATGTCATTTGCAGAAATGGCACTATTTGCATAACTTTACATAAATTGCATTAATCACTGTGGTTTTTTTGTGTGTTTTGTGCAAATTAGCATTGAGAAGCACGTGGGTCTAGCACAATTTGCAATAAATCAGATGACATGAGCAACTTGCGTCAGATCCACATTTTTTAGGGCCCTGAATTACTCAAACATGCACAGTACCATCATTTGCACAGTTTTCGTAAAGGGATACAAATTGAGCAAGTAGACTCATTTTTTTCCAAATTTCTTTAGCATTTTAAAGAAATTAACCAACTGTGGTGCATCTTAGAGAAATAACCCCAAGAAATGAATAAACTTGCATGATAGTAAATTGGTGCCAGCATAGGCCTGCAAATACAGCCGAACTGTGAAAAATCATTAGATTTTCACACACACCCAATGGCTGTCAAAGACATAAATATTCAGTGGTGGGTCTGACATCTGTCTGTCTGTCTGTCTTTTCCTAACTTTCATTGCACTTGATGGTAACTATACTGCCTCTATGATGTTAGCCATGTGGATGGAGGCAAGCTTAACTCGCTTCCTCGTAGCATCTGCTTGGTGCTGCAGGTTCCATGTTCAACGTAGCTTGGCATACGATTCAACGACATCTCATGGAGAGTTTCCATGCCATTGCCATATATTTCATGTTGGTGACATAGAGAATCTTGCCTGAAAAAGGCCACTTTTCTGCAAACTGAAACATATCCAAATTTAAAATAACAGCAATGTAGACTTTTAATACATTGGCATGCCAAGATGTCCTTCCCATTTGGTAACATGAAATGCTTTGCTGGAAAGCAGATTTCTGTTTGGTTTTCCATACTATCTTTTCAGGGGTACTGATGATTGAAATGCTGTTGTTACTTTGCAGTTCAGGTTGTTTTTGTTTTAAATGAATTACTGTGATGCTCTCATTCTTATTTCCTGAAATTCACCAATGGTGTGATATCATGTGAACCTTTTCTATTGCGTATCAGCCATGAAACAAACAAAAATCCCTGCTTGGATGTTCCTTTGTGAAAATAAGATATATCTTTCCATTCCATCAGGAAGACTCCATAAAAATCCTTCGCCTGATTGCTTTTGGTAGCAAATTTCATATGCTTTACAAAGCATAAAGTGAATATGGCAGATCAAGACAATGACTTTAATAGTTGCATTAATTTATTGTGAACTTAGACAATGATAAGACTTCATGAAAAACAAGGAGGCAAAATTCATTGCATGGATTATGAACCACTAATCCCTCATCTCTCATGTGTTTAATTCATGTTTTATACTGCCTGTATTATCTGAAATACTCCTATACATGTCTACTCTAAAGTAAGTCCCATTAATTTTAATGGCATTTATTCCCAGGTATGGAACTGTAGCCTCACTGTGTCAGGAAAATATGCTTAAATCATAGCAGTACTGCTTACATTATTGTCCTTGAAAGACTGAAGTAATCAAGAATTTAAGTGAGAATCCAGTGTGACATATTGGGCGTCAGTTTCTATGGACTGACTGATATCATTTGAGGTGGATCTGATAAGGGATACTGACCATTAGCATGAGGAAATGCTTAGACTTTTCAACTGAGGTTTAGAAGACCTTGGTTCCAGTCCCAGAACCCATGCAGCTTGCTGCCTTGAGAAAGCCAGAGACTCTCAACTGAATGTACCTTACAAATTACCTGTGAGGAGGATAAAATGGAGAAGAATAGAATAATGTCCATTGCCTCTGACTTTGTGGCTCTGTGAAGGAACAGTGTGATATAAGTGGCTTAAACATGCAGAGAAGGTTATTTTCTGAGGTTCACAGTGACTTTTTTGATGCAGTCATTCAGGCTGCACCAAAGAAATGCAATTCATGACATTTTGGGAAGCAAGAAATATTGTGGCTCATTTTTTAATCATTTTACCTGCTCATTAATTAGTGATAGGTTGATATTTGTTGTTAAGATTCCAAATTATATTAAATGATATTTTAAATTGGATTGTTTTTGTTCTAAACTGCTTAAAGTGTCTTGGGAATAAAATTGAGTCATAAATATTATAGATGAATTAATGGGGAAAGTGGCTGTCTGTAATTCCTTGAGTTTTCAAGTAGAGACTTTCCTAATCACTCATTCACAGAAGGTAAGTGGAATATTCTTCTCATACTACCACAAAGTAAGGAAAGAGAATGAAAGCAGTATTGGAGGTAGACCATTCACTAGAATTATTCTAAATATTCCAATTATGAATATACTCCTAGAGGTCCATGGAGTGTATGTTTAAATATACTACATGGCCATGGGACCACACTTCCAAGTTAAATCTATTGTAATGAATGTGCATATCCAGTGTGGCTTCTCATCCGATCCCTGTTATATCCTAACTCCCATTGCTTTTATCTCTCTTCACTGCTTTATCCCTTGCTACCCAGACGAAAGGTTGCTCATGTGGGAATGATCTCTGGTAATGTCCAAGTGAGCTTTTGAGATGCATGATGTACATGGGTTGCTTTCGTAAGCTTTGACATAGGCAAGGGTTAAGTCAGTGAATCCTACTATTAGGTTCTTTGTCTTCTCTCAAAGCTACTTGACAACTAAGGACCAGAAATATAATTGTTTCAAGAAATGTAATATCAAGGAGGGAAAGAAGGGAATGCATAAATCAAACACTTATTGAACACTTCTTGATTTTCTTAGATTATTTGGTTCTTGGGAGTGTTTTTCTTTCTACAATTTTCAAGTCTTTTTTCATGTTACTTCTGACTCCTTCTAAAAATAACTTTGGTTCAAGAATCTGTTTTGCAGTCCAACCACAGTTCTAATGCCATCTCATTTTTAATGTATTGTTTTTATTCTTTTATTTGTTTTTACTCTGTACTGTTCTCGAATAAGGAATTTACTTGACCCCAGTAGACAAATAGTATGAATAAATACTTACCTTCTAGTTGGCACTGTGGTATAACAGAATAACATGATCACACAAGTGCCAAAATGTTTCACTTTCACAAATATTAGCACATTTCCCACCTATAAACCCACCCTCCCCCAACACACACAAAAGACCTTTTAAAAATGTGAATCTGGAAGATCAGCCAATGTGAATCTGGAAGATCATCTAAGAAATTCATAAACAACCATGCAGAAGGAATGATGTGCATTCAATGAATGACTCATGTAGAACAGCTCTAAGATGGGCTGGGAGGAGACTGAGCAGCTCATTGTGACTTCTGCCTTCACTTTTCTGGACCCAGTCAGGAGGAGGACATACCTGATGGGAAAATGTCAGGAATCCAGAATGTCTTCCATGCAAAGTGAATGGCATGTATCCACATACATTAGACATAGCCGAGTGCCAACCCATTCAACTTTTCTTAGGAAAAAGAAGGTGGGGGAATACATGCCCTTCTAAGGAATACCAAGGCCTTTTCTGACATTGCTGTTCTAGAACATTAGTATATTCTGTTTAATTTATTTGTTTTAAACATTGTCATACTGTGCTTCCATTTAAACTTTCCAGGGTGATTTACAATAAGCTTTAAAGTGGTGCAACAGGTACTTGTCAAATTGTGGATCAATAGGAAAGGTGATGAGTTCAGCTCTTGTGTTAAAATTGCTCTTTGGCCCAGAGCTGCTCGTGATACAGGATAAAGAGAACTGTTTGAACTGGAGGCATACATGAAAGCAAGAATTAGTCTCTGAATAGTACAGAAAGTGTTGGGTAGCGGGGTGGCATTTTGTTCTGACTACAGCCTGCAAAATGTCATGAATCATCTCTCACCTTTCCCGTACAGTACAGAACGTGAAGTGTGGTCTGTGTCCATGTCCTCCCCACCACAAACAAAATAATTGCTAGCTGATTATTTTCAAAATGTTTGCTTGAGACCTTATTGCATTTATTTCTGTCATTCCAGCAAATAGTAACAACCATTTTAAATCTGAATTCTGTGTCCATGATGTGTTTGAGGAGAGGGCCATCAACTCTGGATAACTTTTTCTGTTGGCTCAGCTGACGAAGTCTGTTACTACCAAGTCTGGCATTATCCAACATTATCTGAATGCTGCACTCTGACACAGGAAGTATGGGCCTTCTGTCATTTCCTTTCTTGGGATATTTTTCCTTTTACAATAATAATGAATTTACCATAAACTTTGACTCTAGAAATGCTTGATGGACATACAGAGGAGAAGACTACGAGCATTTTTATTGCTTAATGTGGGTTATTCAAGTAGAAAGAAAAAAAGCTAAAGTGAAAGAATTCCCTTTTGTGTTCCTTTAATGATTTTCTAAATGAAATATATACATTTCAAAAATCGCTACACATATATATCTAAAAATCATTACTTTTAATCCATAAGTGCCGGTGTGTATTTAAAGAAAACAAAATAAATGTAGAACAGCAGAAACACGAGGCTTTTAAAACAGCTGCAGGGCATAAGCAGTAACTGCTCTTCACTAGGCACCATAGCAAACATCTAATAGTTCGTTTGCTTATAAAGTGCAGATTAAAAACATAGTTGTTTAGCTTTTTTCTTAAAAAGAAACAACCAGAAATATAACTGTCCCATATAGCTAGAGGCCACTAAGTCTCTCAAAACACTGCAGTCTTAACACTGCAACTATTACACAATTCTATGAAATTATCAAATAGCATTTTCACACATTACTCTTATGCATGTTTATTCAGATGTAAGTCTGTCATAGGGCCTTACTCCCATGTTAAGGTGCCCCAGCTTGCCATTTTGGATAGATTGTACTTTGTCATTAATATCCTTTTTTTTGCCCTACTGTAATTTATATGGATCTATTAAATTGGCCTTCCCAAATCAATTCTCATATCAGTTTTATTTAATATGTTGATTTTAGTCAATATTAATCACTGCTGGTTTTAATTTCTTTAGACTTGCCCAAAGCATATGGAAATGGGATGGTGTATGTATATTAAAATAAATAATAAATAGAAATTGCTTGTTTTGATGATGAAGTAAAATTCAGTGCCCTAAATTTAGGAATGGGAATATAGGATACCTTCCATATTTTGATGCCTGTCTGATCATGGTTTATATATTAGCATCAGATGTAACCCATAAAGTTCCAGAGTACGACTATATGGACTGATGCTAAAATAATGGCCAAACCAGTGTCATGGCTACATTAATATCAGTAGTGCTGGTGGTGATTCACTGTTCTTGCTTTAAAGGTACTGGCACTGAAGGACACATATCACAAGGGCCTGGCGTAATTCAGTTGTTATCATCAAGGCTTTCTTAGGTGATTCATTTTCCATTCCTCCAGCTCAAATCGTAAAAAAGAAAGAGGGTCCACTTTCTTTGGAAATGGAGCTGCAGGACTGTGAAATACATGGCGCCAGAAAACATTGAAGGTAGCAACTGAATTACAAGCAAGCCACTCCTATAAACTGTCATGAGTGAAAAGAAGACTTTCCTTTCTTACAGGCACTTAGGATATAAGTTGGTGTCACAGCATGAAGTATTCTTTTGTTATGTTAGCTTGTATCCATGATTTTCAGGGATGTTTGGAATTCTTCTCCAAGCAGAGAAAGTGACATTCTTTCCTGCTCTTTCTTCCCTCAAGTAATTATATACACTTTATGTAAATGACAACGTCTTTATCTTAATAAAATAAGATAAGGAAATAGGAGGTTTAATATTGTCAAAATGTTGCAAATAAAACTTATCTATCCATATACATATTTGACTGCTTTCGACTCTTTGTACATATTTTAATGCTATATTCTATTTTATTCTGCTTCTTACTGCATCTATAAATACAGTAAGAACAGATGTGGAAGAGGAATGTGATGGTAAAGTTGATGATGCATGTATGCAAGTGACATATTTTGTTTGTTTGCTATCATTCCTGCAAAACTTCAGGCAGACGTGCAGATGAATTACCCTCAAGGATCACCAACATCAGTACAAGCAAACAACACTGAGATCAATGCAACTATTCCTGTACACAACATTAAAACAGGCTATTCTGTTAATACTTAGTGATAGAACAGAGGCATTCTCATTGCCATATGTTGCTGGGAAGCATTGACCTCTTAAATTTTACCTTTGTTAAGAGATCAAGTTTTATATATGTGCCATGACCTTTTATGCTCAACCAAGATCTTCTCTTAGGTATCCTATGCACTAATATGGAACTCATTCTTTGAAAATCAGGACTGATGAGCCAGAATAGCCCTATTCATATACAAGACAGAGAAATGAGAATGCTTTTGGGAATCCCAAAGCCTGCAGAAGCATAAGGACTTTAGAAGAGGAGAAAAACCAGGGAGCCTGCACATCCCAGTGAGGACTGGGCATGCAGAATAGCTGCAGAATGTTATGTCTACTGAGAGAAAAATAAATGGAAAACCAGATGCAGGCCAATGGAATAGAGTATCCAGGAAAAAGTTATGGATGGGTCATTAGAACTGTGAACAGGCTCACTCCAGACTGCAATATTTTGCTGCGGGTCTGAATTGCAAAACCTGTGCATCAGATCAGGTCCAAGAGAAGGTGCAATGTTAGTGGCTACCACTCATGTCTGGAATTCTCTTCCCTAAAGACTTGCTAAAGCCTAAACCACTGGGTATGCTGAAAATGCCATTAAAACCTGGTGGCCATACATAAAATACAATATATCACCATCTTCTCTGAATACTTTGCATGAGGAGGGATAGGCTTAAATTCAGTGAAATAAATGTGTTGATCATGCCCTTATTTCCTGCCCTAAAGATAATGCACAATACATCTTCCCTCCTCCCACCCTTAATTTAAGTCTTTTGTCGATATATGTGCACAGCAAGCCAATATAGTATTGTGTTATCCCTTTCAAGCTTTCAAATCACTTTCTGACATGGGAATTAAATTGCAGAAGTCAGTCATTTGAGCGTTTACAGATGTTAGCAAGATAAGGGTTGTAATGAAGCCTGTCTATGTAGCATAATGTAGTGCCTCCAAATGTACTGCCGATATTTCCACTTTATCTTGAACTGCTATGAACTGGATTTTCATATACTTACTAATAATGTAAAAGTGGCTCTCACTAAATAATTAAAGTAAAAAGAGGAAAAGCCATAGATCCATCCTGGGTAACAGATGATGGTAATATTCTAACAACCAACTGAAATGTTTCAAATCACATTCTCCTATTGAGGTGTTTAAGATCAGATTCTAAACTCAAAAGATAGATAGTGCTGAAAGATACAAAACACTTTGTTTAGTGGCTCTTCACATGTACACAGGAAAGGGAAGGGAAGGGAAGGGAAGGGACGGGACGGGACGGGACGGGACGGGACGGGACGGGACGGGACGGGAATCTTGTCTTGGACCTGCTCAGAAAAAGAAGACAACATGTAGTATAAAGAAGCGAACCTGAGAGGGTGCATAGGTCCACACCTTGCATACAGAAGGTTCTTTCTCTCTAGTGGCAGGGCTGAGACAGACCTTGTATGGCACTCCAGTGAACTGTAGTCAGTTGAAATAGACTGATAATAGGTGAGATGGCTCAAATGGATTCTTGTGAAAGCTTCGTAGATTCAGTGGTGCCCATCCCCCCATAAGCATGTGGGAAAATACAGACCTCAATTGAAGCAAGAGCACACTAAGCCTTCCATAATTTAGAAGTTTGGACCTGGTGTATATGAAGTAGTTTCTTGGCCCATCTAAGTTTCTTCTGCAAGCATCACTAAATGAAGGAGGAGTCCAGTGCCATAGTTTAGGACATTATGCGGGGCAGCAGAGGCACCAGGTCTGCTCCACCTGCACTGCCACATGTCCGTCGCTTTGCAATGACAGCATCTGTGGCTTCTGCTATCCTGTTGTCTACCTGGTGCATCTATGTGGTGCTGAAAAACCAGTCTCGGCATCTTCGCCACTACCAAGGCTGGCCCAGTCACGCAGCAAGTGCGCTGGCTCTCTTCCAGAAGTACTACAAGGAACAGGGATAAATGAATGCAGAACTGATACCTGGCAGCAATGGCTAAATCATGTTTTTCCCCAGTTTCTCATTATTCTAGTTCACACTTAACTTTGAGAACAGTTCAAAGTTATGGAATGAAAATTTGTAGGGATTTTGTGTACATTTATTCTAATATCTGCTTTTTGTATGCAATTTTGCCATATATTGATTAGTTACTTCTATGCAGTAAAAAAGAAAATAAAACACATAGTGAAAATACAATAAATCAACAAAATAAAAATTAGAAACCTTATGTAAGATTTATTTATTATTATTATTATTATTATTATTATTATTATTATTATTATTATTATAACATTTCTATGCCGCCCCTTGCCGAAACCTCGGGGCGGCTTACAACACAATAAAATACAATGAAATACAATAGCACATAATAAATTACCATTAAATACAAAATACAAAAAATACATTGATTTACAAATATAAGATTAAAATTATCTGTATAAATTAAGTAAATAAAAATATAGGAGGAGAAAGCGAAGGAAGAAGAAGTTAGTGTTATAAACTCCTGTGTAAGATTTTGCTTATTAAATTTATATTCCACTTTTTTTCCTATGAAGAACTCAAAGAAGCTCACGTCGTCCTCCTGCTTTCACTCTTATCCCCACAAAACAACCTTGTGAGGTAGGTTGAGCTGAGAGCCTGTGACTGGTCCAAAGTCATCCAGTTGGCCCTGTGGCTAGTGGAGACTAGAACCCAGATCGTCTGAGTCCCAGACTCATGCTCTTCACCACTGCACCACATTGACTTTCCAGTGCGTTCATGTCTTTGTTATTTACGGGTTAAGATGGAACCAGCACTGGCAGAATTGGAACATGAACAGCCTCAGCCTTCTACAATACTTTGGTGGTAAAAAAATGAATAAGAGGCTTTGATTTTGTCAGAGATGAATGAGGGATGTGTTCCAGTCCTACTTCCTATTCTGGGTCAAGTTGGGGTCATTTTAATCCAGGACCATTTCCTACCTTATTAGTTGGATCACTACCAGTAATATCAGTTTCCTGAGGAAAAAATAGAATGGAAAAAATGTCCAAGACCCTAAATCAGTTTAGGTTTAACTTGCAAAGCTATAACTGTATATGTAATATCAATATATCTGAACAGTTTTTCCAACAGTCCAAAATAGTACAACTGAAATATTTGATTACAGGAATGAAAATAAAGTGCACTTGGGCTGCAAATATTTATAAAACTATCCAGAAATATGTCCCATTGACTTTAATGATGATTGCTTTGGGGTACAGGGGTGTAGTATTGTTGTAAATATTACATTTAGATAAACTTAAAGCTTTACTTGAAAATTAATTGAATTGAATATTTCAAACAGTGCAGCTCAATAACTCAATATTTAGCTATGAAGAGAAAAATATGAAAGCATGAAAATATTGACAGAGGTGTCTGTTTCATGCCTGAAGACTAAAGATGGACAAACAGTGACATTTGGGATTTCCAGGATTCTCAAGCATTCTCTTGCCACTACTCTCTCTCCCAATTGCTGTTGGTGTTTATAATCTTTACAAATGCTAGTTTCACTATTTATATGAATGTTCTTTGGTACTTCAACATTCCTTGGATATCTTTTCTCAACTGGAACTTCCAATTTTGCTTTGAAATTTGGCTTTAGACGCAATTAAGAGGCAGTTCTGTAGAAGTTGCTTTTAACAAATTTGTAAACTTGTGGATTCTTTAAATGTAACATAAGTTTTGGGCCAGCTAAATCCAATTTTCCGTCCTTATACACCTGTGCAGAGTACATGATCCATATGAAGTGGGTTTCAATCTTTCCTTAAAAGCATTGTAATTAGGATGGGATTGTTTGATTATATAATTTCTAGTATTTTTTAATATGACTGCATAAAATATAATAGCTTTTTCTTCCTGCTCCATCCCTACATGAACAAGATATCCATTTAACAGCCCTCACTTGTAACAACTGCAATGAAACCATATGGAAGGAATAAACAAGTGCTGCTCTTGAGTTCCCCAGTGACCCATTCGCATCAGCCTTTCTTTCTAAATGACATGGGATAAAATTCAGATGCTTGGAATGTATCAGCAAAGGAAGAGAGGAAGAGGCATTTATAAAATACATAAGCATAAGAATGGTTATTATAGCACCCTATAGCTGCCGTTCACATTGTATTGCAACTGTGTAGGCTAG
Source organism: Varanus komodoensis (assembly GCF_004798865.1). Lineage (NCBI taxonomy): Eukaryota > Metazoa > Chordata > Lepidosauria > Squamata > Varanidae > Varanus > Varanus komodoensis. Next base: position 65,890,129 of record NW_025335268.1, read on the forward strand.
TGGTAACCTCATTCTGTTTCTTAGACCAAGAGTGTTGAGAATGCAGTTCACACGGCATACTTTGGCACTAATCTCCAACTCTCTGTCCTAACGCAACTCTGGGTACAGATACAACCAGCAAGCACAACATTTGGGGAAAAGGTTAGTGGTAATATATAGTTCTCCACTCTAAAGATTTAACATGTACACACACTAGAGTTAAGGTGGTTATTTTGAAGATGTCGAGACTTCATTTTATTATTTGAAATGCATAACTTTTCCACTGCCATGTCTCAGTATAGAACATCTTCCCAAGGCCTGCTGTGGGAAAGTGATCAGAAGAATTAAGGACCTGATGATGGAAACCTGAAATATGCTTCCACATTCCTTCACTTAAGCCTAAACAGGCTTTTTACTGGATTGCAAATCTTTATTTTTATTTGTTCCAATTGATGCCTGTAGGGTCCATCATTATAATTATATATCATGATATCAGTATTTTTTGTATTTTTGCATTTAGTGGTAATTTATTATGTTCTATTGTATTTCAATGTATTAGAAATGTAATAATAATAATAATAATAATAATAATAATAATAATAATAATAATAATATAACTACATTGCGGAAGTGTGCATTTTGAAGGATAATGATTCTGATCTTCACATTACTTTGGAAAGTAAGAATCAGGTCAGCTCACCTTGAAACAAGGCCAAATAAATTCCTTGACGAGCCCTGGCTACATCGAACTCTACCACATGGTACGATGCACCCGAACATTTACCAGTCTACAGAAGTTTGCTTTAGTTTGGCATAGGTGACTGTGAAAGGAAGTGGGTGATAAGCAAGTCCTACTCCATTAACAGCACTCTGTTCTGCTCATAGGATGGAAGTCAGGATGCAAGTCATTGTTATTTCAATTTTAGAAAGAGCTGAAATGCTTCCTTTGCTATCTCTTTCATATGGAACTGTCTCCCAGAATGTCTGCAGGATACAATTTCTCTAATCTTAATTCCTTCAAACTCTCCTCAAAATGAGCCTTTCCAATAAAACCCTTTGTGTCTAGGGATACCTTCCAATTCCACTCTCCAGAGTGATTGGGGTGCCTTCTTCTGCTTTCCTGCTACTAAGAATGGAGTAAGGCCTGACTTGACTGGTGGGAACTCTAACAAGATATATGCCTCTTTAATGAGCTGCATTGCAGGGACCCAAGAAAGCAGGAGGAAGAGCAATAGGACATATTGTAAATACCCCTCAAGTCCACTAACATCTCTACAGTACTGTACTCTGGAATTTTGGTTGCATAAGTATTTTGTAAGTCTCTGCCGTCATTAATTGCCATATAGAAATGATCCTATGAAGCTGAAGCTCAGCATTCAGTTGCTACACTTGGGATTTGTCTGAGCTGGTACTCCCGTATAGCACATCTCCAAGCCACGTTTCCCTTGAGAGATGCAAGAACTGTTGCATATGCATTTGTCTTGAGTGTGAGTGTACTTCCTCCATTTCCTGTACTAATCGATGCTTGGATACCCTCTGACCACTTTATTATGGCCATAAGTCCAACTTTCTGGTGAGCGCACCAAACGTTTGTGTGGCACTTGTGTGGAGCTGAGCCCCAACAACAGCTGTGCAAGCTGTGTCCTCTCTTGTGTACATGACTTGCAGCCTTGTTTGTGTCGCATGTGAAATGAAAGAAGGTCGCAAGCTGTGCCACTGGAATTCTGTGAACATCGGTGAACTTCTTCTTGTATCAGCTTTCTTTCTAAGACAGCACTGAGCACAAGTCACTTCCACTGACTTGAGGAAGTCCATAAAGTGTAGTGGGGTGAATTTTGGGGAACTTCAGTAGAACACTACTTTTGATCATTGACCCTTCATGCTTAGCAACTTCCAGGCCCTATTTAGATGCTTGTCTCTTCACCTGCTCGGTATCTCACAAACTGAACCATATACAAGAAGAATAACCCTCTGTGTAACACATCCACCTAACTCCACCCTCCACAAAGTCGCCATTTGGGCAGGATGCTGCACTAATACACCAAAATATGCAGAGACTTCCTTTTATCCTCTTTCCTTGTCCAGGTTATAGGGAGTTTATGCGCATTTGGATAAGTATGTGTGGGCTCGTGCACAAACGTCAGACTGAATGCATGACAAGCCCACGCATTGCTTGTTACACAGCAAGACTGACCGCACAAGATTAATCATAATGAGTGGGAACCCAACTGAGTTACCATGACTGCTTTGTCCCACTGAGATCAGTGGGACTCTAATTTAACCAGCCTTCTTTGGATATAAGACAGTGTTGCGATCTGAGCCAAAAGGCAGATCATTGTAAAAGTTTTCCACTGCTTCTCGTCTGAGCAAAAGTGCATGGCATTTAAGGCCATTTACTAAGTAAGATCATGAGACTCCAACCATCATTTCAGGTCCAGAAGATTCCAGAATGTCAAGGTATCTACTTTTTGCCTACCAGACCATCTTGTAATTATGAAACGGATGCCTCTTTCAATGAATCATCAAAGAAGAATGAAAACAAGCAAAGTAAAGTAAATGACAGGAGGCAGGGCAGATGTTGATGCCAAGCTGGTCATGGTCTTCGTCCTGAAGCAGCAGGGAAAGCCACCCTTGTAGCTTCTTGAACTTTGACCAGAACTTTGGCATCTGCTGCCTAGAAAGAGATCTACAGTTACTTATTAAAAGTAGTGAAGGAGAATTCTATGCTTTTACTGTGGACAATAGAGAAATTACATAGACACATTGCGTTATGAGCACTATTAAGATGAGCCTGAATGAAGCCGTTATCCTTTATTAGACTCCATAACAGTAATTAAGTAATAGTTTTTGAAGTTTAAATAGTTTTAGAGTTTATTAGCATGTTCCTAAACCAATTAATATCATGTTGTATTTCTTGTACAAATATGGTCTCTTGCTGCACACACATCAAATACAGAATTACTTTACATTTAGTAATGCACACATATTATATTACAGCTACTAATAGCCAACCATACTACTATTATTACTATTGCCATTTAGCATTTATTTAGTGCCGGAATTGTGCAAGAGGCTGTAAGCGATGCAGTTCCTCTCCAGGGGGCTTTCAATCTACCCTAGATTGATCATACAAAATGGCCAGTTTCTTTTACAGTTAAAAACAGGCAAACAGCTTGAACTGCAAGACAGATTAGTGCATTCTCAGTTCAAGGGTAACTATTATCATTAAGCCTATGCTTATAATGTATTGTTACTCTACCCCTAACTCTGCAGATAGGGTGAGAACAAGACAGTAGGGAGCAGGAGCAGGAGTCCTTCTTATATGTCAGGAACTAGGCTTTCATTTCAGATTTTGGTCTGGCCCACCAGGGCACAGCAATGGGGACAGGCTAGAGGGTTAAGAGGACAGCTGAAGCAAAGGAATTTTGGCTGAAGCGGAGCAGCGTTTGCCTTCCGCCAAGGACATTTGTCTTGGTGCTGCTGCTGCTTCCTTCTGTGCCCTGGAATTGCTGGGCGGGAGAGAGAGAGCAGAATGGCACACAAGCTGCCTGGCTGGCAGAAACTCCTTCCTCCGCAGGAGCATCTGCCACCTGCAAGTAGCGAGTGGCAGCACTTGCCAACAGCTCAATCAAATATTGACACAGCTGCTCCCGGTTCCTTCTCTTTCTCCCTGGTAGCTACCTGAGACTGCTGTCTCTAATCTTTTCTCACAGCTGCCCGAATTTGGCTAAGATGTGGCCTGCCTTGACCTCTGATGAGCGAGGTTCATTTTCTGGGAAGCTGGCATGTATCAAGAAGCTTTCTTCTGGAGCATTGCTGAAGTGAGAGCAATGAACTGTGCCAAGTGCATAATGCTCTAACATGGCGTTACACTAACAAGAAGCAGGGCGGGAAGGATTAGCTACAGAACAGCACATCTGAAACAGAGCTCTCTTGGCTTTTTAGCTTCTCCTGGGCAAAATAGTGTTATTTCATTGCGTTTCGATCCCACCTCCTCTTCTGCTTGCGAGGAACCCAATACGGCTTGCATAGCTCTGTTTTACCCTCACAATGATAGCTCTGTGAGGTGGCTTCAGCTGAGGGTGAGTGAATGGCTCGTGGCCACCAGGCTGAGTGGGGACCCATATGTCCCAGGTGTCCAGGCTGTACTCTACCCACCACACCACACTGGCAATCACAACAGCACCACAGTTTTGCCTCTCAAAACATGCAAGTTCTACCCACAGATCATTTTTATTTAATATGCAGCACAATCATGTGCATGGTATTTCAATATGAGTCGTTCCATGTGCCCCAAGGAAGCACTTCTGGGATTGCAGCCCATCAAAGAAACACTCCAAGGCAGAGGAACTGTCACTTTCTGATCCCATCTGGGCTCAAGCTGGCCAAAGCAGCAGATGGGGGCAAGTTTTCTCATTTTTCTTGCCATTCCTCTGTGACTTGTTCCTTGTTTCATGTTCTTGTGCTGGTTTCAATGTGAGGAAAAGTAAGTATGCCAGTGCCAGGGCTGGTGGATCTGTTCATCATTTCTGGGAATGGGTAAGGATATAATGGGATCTGACAATAAGATCTGACAGATCTAAGGTCTTTCCTGATCAATCACAACGCACCTCCTTTTTGCTCCTGTGACTGGAGCAGAGTTGGTGGCAGAGCACTGCAGTGCCTGCAAGAAGAACCCTTCAGCGGCAGATCTCTTTGACCACCTGTAGAAAAGGAAGGTCCATGGGTGGCCCAGAAAACTGCACGTCCCTGAACTACCTGGTCTGAGAAAGTCATACTTCTTCCTTACAGAAGCAATAATAGCTTTTTCCTTCAGGATAATCCTGCTTTTTATATTAATCTTGAATAGGAAAAGTAGGTTGCAAAGATACTAATGGTAGTATGAAGATAGAGGAGAAACTCTTGTGGCAGAGGTGAAATTAGCACAGCATTTCGAGCTTCCAAATAAAATGTGTGTTGTTACTGAGAATATATCAGTCGTAACTATTTCTACATACCAGTCTTGACCATTGACCAATTTTAAAGTTTCTGGGCTGAATGATTAATATAGTACCATTCAAATTGATCAAATACATCTGAAAACTAGTTTTCTAAGATAGCTGTCTACATCTGAAACTTTCACCCAGAACAGTTGTGAAAGATGTTCAAATCCTATATATTCTGGTTATTCACTGTGTCCAGCAGAACTTATTCCCAGGTAGCTGCACAGAGTCTGTAGCCAAAGTTCACGGACATCTCAAATATACAGAGTTAAACCTCATTCTTACTTTTTTAAATGGTTGATTTTATTCTGTTTATGATTGTTTTTTTGTGCTGCCCAGAAAGACCTCAGGCTATGGGGCAGCATACAAATGCCATAAATAAATGAATAATTAAACAGTAAGATGCACTGCATGGACTTCTTGAAAGACTACGGGCTTTTGTGAGCAAAGTATTGATTGTGCACTTGTGATCCCTAGTGGTTGTTTTATGGGTTCCATTTTTGTTTTGTAGTTTACTTCCCCCCCCCTTTTTTTGGATTTTTATTTTAGAAGTGGAAGTAGAGCTATTAAAACACAACAGAGATAGTGGCACTTTATTACCTCACGTATTGCCAATATTACCCTACATATAAAGCTCCTTCTTTAGAGCTTGGATCTCAGTTTTGTGACAAAACAATAAATGCTCTATGTCTCCTGCAAAATTATATTTTTGAGAACAGGTTGGGTAGGTTCACACAACACCACAAGCCACAATGGTCTTTTGTGTTGTCAAAAAGATGTCATGGCACATTTGCTTTTTAGAATCCATGAGAAGAAACCATGGTCTGGTGTATGGTCTCTGTGCTTTGCCATGGTTTTCCTGATTGTGAAAACCCAGCATTGTTGTTTCCATGGTGCATGTATGTTGCTACCACAGAGTCCTCTGAAAAGAGTGGCAAGTGCCACAGGAGCTGTCACAGCATGGGGCTGAATTTCAGGGGTGCTGGCTGATAGAATACATGTTAACGGTGGAAAGACTTTTATGAGCTCAGCCCTTCCCTTCTTGCCTTGAGTCTCCAAAATACCCAACAGTCTCTATGCAATGCATTGGTACTTTGTAGCTATAAGACAAAGTAACCTCAAAAGTCTCCTAGTAAGCTGGAAGCTAAGCCCTTGCTCATGTGAAGAGGATTGGACCCAAACAGGAAAGTGCTCCCCAAAATCCTTCCCTTTCAGTAACTGTGGAATCCTCTATTTAAGGGCCAGCCAGCAAGACCAACCAAGCCCTGGTCTCTCCTGGTGCCTATCATGGGGTCAGGGACTGGGCAAGGCAACAGGTCTCCCTCCTCCCTTTCAGGGACTCCTCCCGTCTCTTCCAAAGCATCTCTGCTTTCCTGATGAGCCTGGGAACTAGTGACCCTAAGGGAGCTTCAAAGTCCTCTGCTTCTCACTGAGCTTCCACAACTCCCATCACTGAGTTTCAAGGTCCTCTTCAGAAGGTAGCTCATGGTGACCCAGGAATGCCCATGAGATTGGGAGTCAGGTTCACTCACTACAGGTGGAAATCACACTAGTGTAGAAGCCACTTGATCATCAGCCAGGCATATCTACCTGCCCCCCACCCCCATTCCAAAAGTTCAATGAGGCAATCAGGCATGCTTGATTGTCATTCTAACCATCACTAGAGTAGTATGCTAGTGTGTTGCAACAAAACAAATAGTGTTACTGAACGAAAAGGCTGATATATTTATTATGGCATAAACTTTCAGAGAATTGTTCCTCTTTATCAAATGTATCTAATGAAGTGAATTCAAGTTAATGCAAGCGTATAGCATAATTTTGGTCTTTAAAGTGCAATGATTTTGTTTATGTTTACTAAAATCCAATGTTAAGGTATTTTGCTTGAGTAACTATGGGCCCTTGTGATTTCCTCTCAGCAGCCGTAGCCCCATGACAAACAAGGTCTGTCATAGTTAGATCCTTTCTTAGGCCAATGGAATACGCTGCCGCTAACTTGTCCTATTAATTTAATGGGGCATAAGAACAATTAGTATTCTTTAGATAATGGCCATTCAGTGACAAGAAGACAAGCTATATATCGAAACTAATATCTGTCAAATGAAAACTCAGTAATTCACCTGCAAATTATTCAGTCCTGTCGGTTGTAAATCATTTCAAAATCTTCTTAGTGAATAAAGAGTAAAAGGAACAAATTTGTGGGAATATACTTCCTAGTTATTTTATTAATATGTTTATTCATTGAAAGAAAGAAAGAAAGAAAGAAAGAAAGAAAGAAAGAAAGAAAGAAAGAAAGGTCGGTCTTTGTTTTCATTAATTTGTATGCTACCTTTCAATATTAATATTGGTTCAAAAATAGGATGCCACAGTTGTTAAGGCAATACAAGAATAATAGAGCATGTCAGGATGAGCTAGTTGTCATAAACTCTCACAAATTACAAGTAGAGAAAATGAAAGGGACTTTGCAGGCCCCAAAAGGCAACAGACGAGGTGCCAAGCAAGCTTTCCTTGGGAAAGCTGTTCTATTCATCAAAATGTTCTATAATTGAACAGCTTCCCATCCTCTAGAAGAGAAACCTATATACCTATCTAGGCAATTTACTGGTTCAGATTTACGTAATCTCCACTGGAACTGTAGCTAATATCTATCAACCTTTGTTAGTATTAATTAACATGTATTTGTGCTTAATGTTCACATTTGTTCGAAAATGGATGACTGAATTGTTTGAATTGCATGTGTTACTGGGAACCCAAATTGGGAATTATTATTGCAGGTAGATTCATGGCATTAAATCCATGACATCTTGGTATGGAACATTACTCTGTTCCTTATCATTATGGAGAAAACATCTTTTCTGTCAATGCTATTTAAAAAAAGATAACCAAAGTATATTTGTTCATCCTAATTACATACAATTTAGGACTTGTTGCGAGGAGAATCCTGATCATAGCCATCTATTTCAGTACAATCAGGAGACACAGTTTGAACTGATTTGATGGAAGATGTGCATTTTATTATTAAAAACAGTTGGAGAGTGAAATCCTCTTTTCTAATTTAACTACAAATGATTTCTGTGTATTAGTTGGTTTCCTCTATACTGATAAAGTTGGTGATTGGTATGGGATTTGGAATAGATTACTATCTTATCACTTCTAGACTGGGTATCTCGCTCTCCCACACACACTTTTTTATTTTTTATTTTTTGGTCAAAATAGCCTGGTTGGAGATAAATCGAATTTGCTGAAGTTACAATGCCTATTTTCAGCTTCAAGCAACAGTATCACATCAGTTAGGTAATACATTAGATTATACTAGGCCTAGCAAAACCTTTCTGACTTCCAGTACCAACTTAGCATCACTTCAAAAGAAAGGAACAGAAACATTATTGATGAATGTTATCTCTTGTTTCTTATATCTGTATAGTCTGAAGACTACTTTTCATTAATACAGCACTGGGGCTAGTATTTTCCTGTAATTCTGAGAAAGATGGGTAACAAGTGGAAATCCGAGCAAGTTTGCCATAATTGGTCCATTGTCATTGGTTAGATAAATAAGAGAATAAGTTGCAGTAAGGAAAGAAGAAAGTACTTTTCTCTCTGTCAAGGAGAAATATGCTTTTGTTTGTTTTACCCTGCAGATGCTCCTATATAGTACTTGTTTTTAATAAGAATAAACAATATTCCAGAAGGCAGATTTCCACTCTTTTCCTGTCCAACCTTATGGATGGAAGCAGTTCCTTTGTCAAATCTGCTTGATTTCTGTTATGCCACAAAGCCCACTGGCAGGAGTGCTGAACAGGGCATTTCTGCTGCTTTTGGCTGTGGGTTTTGCTTGTGTAATTCTTATTTATGTGCACATTGGACTGTTCAGCTAGTATCACCGGGATCTGACCTCTCCACATCAGTGTCATTATATGGTTTTTACCATATTATCAAGTCTGTATATCCCATCTCCCTGTCAATTTAAGTTAAGTTTCAGTGCTTGTCATACCTGGAAGCCACATGATTGTGATTTTGGTGATCATAGTGACAATAGCAATCATGCAGACTTTGAACTTAGTCTGGTACAGTTCACCAGAGGGCTTTAATAAGGCAGCTTGATCTGAAAAAATACATGGCCCCATTAACTATCTGGAACATGCTAGTTCCAGTAATGTTTCCCCCATTATTCACTTTTTCAGTCTGTCACCATTCGTCTCTCTTGGACCCCCACTTCTTGCCCTATCCCTTTCACATGAAAAAGGTAAGAGAGTTGTCATAATGCTTAGAACTGCCTTGTGGTGTCCCAGGAAATGTAGGTATGCTCGTGGTGCAGTTGCACATGGTGTTCTGGGAAATGTAGCTAGGATTGCAGTGCAGCTGTAAACAAATGGGTGCCTCCTATATTTAGATACTGAAAATAGAAATGGAAAGCTTCACCAGCTGACTTCAAAGCCAAATTCATACACAACCTTGCCCAACTCGGTATCCTTCAGCCGTTTTATACTATAGCTCTCTGTGTTTCTGACAATTGGTCATGCTGGCTGGGACTATCAGTAGGTGAAGTCCAAAGCATCAGGATTGGGTTGGGAAAAGCTGTTATATAGGAACTGTGTAATCCTTGATTTCCTGTATTTATTTGAGTTAGTAGATTTATATCATATTTTCAACTAGAGTCTTATTAGCAGCTTGCAGTATTTACAAAATTCAGTAGATTAACAGGAACTACATGCTTAGAAAACATAAGCAAACAGCACAATCAGCAGGACGCCCCAGCTAATGATCCTTTCTGTGGGGAATTGATGCCAGCAAGCCCTGTGGTGGTAGAGCTAGTCCAGCTGGTGCAGGCCTTGAAGCTTTCTTTGCCAAATTCCCACCTCTTGCTCCTTTTTTGCCACAGGATAGTTGATGTCAGTTAGCCATTGAGGTTGGGGGAATCTCAACTTTGGAGCAGGTCTTGATGCTTGCCTACCTTTGCCTACCTGTTTCCTTTGCTCTTCTCCCTTACCAGGGGGCAGTTCCATCAGCTTACCTCTGTCATAGAGTTTACCAACAGGCCAGCTTTATGCATTCTCTAGAACACGTGAGAGGTTAAACAGGATAGGACAGAACATGCTGGCCTCCCCCGGCCTCCAATTGTGCATTCCGTACCTGCTTTCCTGAGATCCCTGACCTTTCCAGAGTATCTAGCCAAAGTGCCACCATCCATGCTTAAGAGATATCTAGGAGGAAGGTAGAGGTATCTTTGGGAAAGCCAACATGTGCAGAGGTACCCGCCACAAAAAAAAAAAACAAAACAAAACAAAAAAAAAAACCCCCAGCAATGAACAAGATAATGGAGTAGTCTGGTTGGAAACCTGAATGGGGCACTCTGGACTGCAGGCCTGCATTGCAAGGAACATCAGCTGAACTGTAAAGCATTGTTCTAAACTTTAAAGAAGAAAGGAAAAAGAGATAGGATAGGAACACTGCATTACAATGAGAAATATGCCCCTTGCTGAGGCTGTGAAAACTAATGCTGTCTGCTGTGTACTGCATAATGCAACGATGGCCACGTATTTTCCATTGTCTGGAAGAAAAAGAATAGCTGCACTTTGATCAAATTTGCCCAGACAACAACTGTGAAATGAGCATGCTTTATCACGCGCGGAACAGCTTGCTGTTCCCGGCTGAAATTGCAACATAGCCCAAGGAAGAAAAGGCAGTTGACTGCCATGATCCTGATTCACAGCCCTTCTCATCCTGACACCAGATAACATACTGAACCAAATGTTTTGATAGGAAAAAAATGTGAGATTCTAGAGGTAGTGGTTGGTGGTGTTTTTCTCTGAGATCATGCACATCAGAAATGTTCTGTTCATATGCATTTCCATCATATCTGGGTGTGCTGAAGTGGGCCGGGCACTGACCCCTGCGTCCAGAGAATGGAAAACTAGCAGAGACCTTTCTCTCTAATGCTGAGGTCAAATCCTGACAGTAAGCTGTGGGTTCATGGTCCAGGTGAAGAGCACATGCAAGTAGCTATGGATATTTGTGGATGGCTGGGTGTGCCAATTACAGAGTATGGGTGGCAGGTATGTGAGGGTGCTTGCTAATTGTGATGGATGAAATGCCATGTGCATTTTTACCATTTTAGTGCTCTAGAATAGAGAAGGGATTTTTTAAGAGAGAGAGAGAGAGGGAGTGCGCGCGCGTGCATGTTCTATTACGTTACAGTATCATATGTTATAAAATCATTTTGTGAACCACATAGAGAGCTTTGACTACTGGGCAGCACTGAAATTCAGGAGGAGGAGCAGGAGGAGGAGTAAGAATGTCTGAAATAACATTGTGTGTGTTGCATCTCTTCTGGACCTTGCTTGTTGCAAGAGTGATCCTTCGCCCCGTGCCAGTTCCAGGATTTGGAGGTCCTTTGGCGAAGTCAGAATCTACCCTTCAAGGGTGGATTGCTGTAACAGTAGCCCTGTAGGATGATGCAGCCAGCAATGGTGGCAGTGTGGCTGCTCAGTGAGGAACATGGGAGGAGATGCAGGTTTGAAGCATCCTGGTAATCCAGCCCAGGCGAGGTGCGGAAAAGCACCAGTCTGGGATCCTTTAAGTTACTTGCTCTAGTGAGGAAATTGGAAAGGGGTGGGATAAACCCCATCCTAGATTTCTGGTGAGTACAATTACAGCTCTGAACTAATGCCAAACTACAGGAGAATCAGAAGAAGCTGCCAGCATTAGTAATAGATTATTGTTGTCATCAGTGCATTATCACTGCAATGTTGATGAACAGGGCTGGCACCTCACCTGTTCCTACCAAAGATGCTCCCTCTGCCCCAATCTTGGGATTTATTATGGGAGCTGCCTTGCCGTTTTGTCGCTGGCAGCTGCTATATTGATCCTCCCAAAAAGCAACAGGGCTTAGCAGCAGTTTGGCTGCTGTGTCAAATGCCTCCATGTCAGAAAAACACGTGTGGAAAGGAAAGGGTGAGGCAAGTGACTTGTTGGTGGAAGCAAGGATCATCAAAGCCCTTCTGCATCTCTGATGTCAACACGGGGAAGGGCTCCAGGGATTTTAGTGGTGGCGGCAGCACAGCTGGACCCAGAATATTAGGAGAGAGAAAAAGAACAGCAAAAACTTAGAGCAGATATCTTAGTGGCAGAGGCCAAGATGCTCAGTATGTTTGGAGGCAAACGAGAGAGATAGCATGGTGGTGGGCAGGCAATGAGATTACAAGGAAGAAGCAGCTGCTTGGCTTGCTTAGAGTAGGTGAGACAGATACCAAAGGAAAAGGAAATTAAAGAACTGAAGCTGAAAACAGTGGAGCAAAAAATATGTGTGATTAGATTAAGAGAGCAGGTTACTGGTACAGAGGATCATAAAAGAGAAGGTGCATCATGATCAAAGGATGGAGAAAGAAAGACTGAGATGGCAAGGGAAAATTAACTTCTGGCATTATAATGGATTTCTAGTGCTGGTTTAAACAATTGTCACAAAATGAGATGATATGTTTTAGATCCCAAAATATTTCAGATTATTCTGAACCCACTTGAAGCATGTGTGCGTGCATTTATATTTATTTTTATTTTTATATGGGAGAATAAGACATTTTTTTCTTTTTAAACAAGAGTAATGTTACATCCACTAAAACATGCCAAGAATAATTTCATTAAATATATGTTCCACATCTAACATTAATATCCAGTAGTTCCATAAGGCCAGAAAGGATCATCCATTTATCTATTTCTAGTCTGTTTCACTTTTGCATGTAAAACATAATTCTGTTCTATCACATTTCTGCATTAAATTAGTCACTTTCCTAAAGACAAAGACAAAATCTTCATGAACATATAATTTTAAAAATATGCATTTGAAGTTGTATGTATTTTTAAATATATGCTATCTTCATATGTGCATTTTAAAATGCAGTTTTGAATCAAAGCTGCATTGCAGTAGAGGATAAACCATGGACATTCTCAACTAAGCTTTTGTCCTCCTTCCATTTATTCTCTCCTAGTAGGGAAAATAACTATACCAGACTTCCTCAACTCGAAACCCTCCAGATGAATTGGATTCCAGCTCCCACATTTCCCAGCCTGCAAGGCCAATGCCCAGTGAGGAAGCATGGGTTACCCAGGGCATAACTGGACATAGAAAGTTTGTGCAAGGGAAACAGCATTAGTATCACTTACAAAAGACCCATTTCTTGATTCTTGAGGTGCTATGAGTGTAACTGTGAGGTTGTGTTTAATAGCAGAACAATTGAAGAAATAAGGTAAGAGTCTCAAATTTTACAAATTCCATTTTCATATTTTCCTGGTCAATATAGTCTAGTACTGACAGTTCTGCCATTTTTTAAATTTCTTTTGCTCAGAAATAGTAATAATTATTTCTTACTTAAATATTCAGTTCCTTGATTAGCCATAATGAGGGGAAAACAGTATATGTATATGTACTTCATGAATCTCTACTTTTTATACCATTGTTTGGAATTCATATATCAAGTATATATCATAAATCAAAGTATCAATTCAGAAATCATATTTCTGAGTTGCTCCTTTAAAAATGATAGCATTTATGCATGACATCACACTTGCGTTCCAGTGTCTAATGGATTTTTCTTAGCCATTAGCAAAGAGAGAAAAGCACTGCTACATTATTCCCCCCCCCCCACAAATAATTGTTTTTAGTGAACTCTCTAATGCTAAAAACATCTACCAAATGTAGCAAGGAAGTTTCAAAATAAGTGATTACTGATTAATAACAATTCCTGCAATCGCAAGGAAATTATTCCAGTATGAGTTGGTGCCCATCCGCTCAAGTTTCCAACCTTGCTACATTGAGCAGCAATGTCTGGAGAGTACTAGAACTTTACTTGGCATCAGAGAGTTCGTTTCAGATTGTCATGTTCAAACTAGAAGATTAGGAACAGGCTCAGCACCCTTGTAGCCGCTGTATGCTGACTTTTTTTTTTACATACTTCCAGCCTTTCTGAATTCAGGGGAATGGCTGAACATTTTTGTGAAATGTGTTTGTTTGGCACGACTACTCGAATCAGTAGATGTACACAAACTGTAAAGTTCTGTGCCACTAGGTTTCTGTGAACACAAAAGAGGTAGATATAGATAATAGCCTAGATACACTTGAACCTAGATAAGATGCAGTAAATATTTATCTATATTCAGTGTTCTCATCAGGACTAGAGTTAGGTCGTTCCACCCAATAGCCAAAGCTCTATGGTCAGTTTGCAGAGATTTAAACAAGATTAAAAATGCAACATTGTATATAACATAATGTATTTTCATGCAACCATGCAAGCAGACTACACATGCGCAAACATGTAGATACAACAATTTTAAGAATCATCAGTAGGAAATCCACCTAGATGAGGTCCAGATAAAAAGAGACAAACAACATTTTTGCTACTTTCCTAATTGAGGAAGTGGTTCAGTTTAGATTTAGATAGGATTTGTACCATTCTAGGGAATCTGTGTGCCCATGTCATTATCTGAACATAGATGACAACACCTTCATTAAGTTATTTGAGAATTGATGTTACTGACTTATCATTTGCAAATGTTCTGAGATATGCAGACTTTCTTTTTTTAAAGGAACATGCCAATAGCAGCCAAGGTTCTTGGTAAATTGTTACAGACTGCTTTATCAGAACCTAATTATGATTGCAGAGGCAGAGAATAGATTGCATTCCCTGGACATTACTAATGCTCTTCAAATCCTCATTTGTCATGTTCAAGGTTATGTAGAGATGATGTACAAGAACCCAAACACTTTTATAGCAATCATTCACACAGTTCTTGTCTATAGCAGACAAATGTCTTAAATCCCTGGATAATGTTGAAATTAAGGTACCATTCAGATGGGATTATACAAGTCTGAATTGTGAAAGGAAAATCCTGGAGATAAAAATGGAACCCCAAACCATAAGTTATAATTTTATAAGATGCTCTTTAACTAGACACAAACTAGGACTATCCAATATGAACCATCACATATTCAACACTACATACTCTAGCATATTTGGAGAAATTTCCAAAAGTCAAGCAATGGGTTTCTTGACTTTCTTACAGAAAACTGTGGGGCTAATATTTCATTTAATTATTTATTTCCTTGACTGTGAAATAAATAGTCAATAGTCAAAGCTTTCTGGAGATCTCTTTAGACCTCTTCCAACATTTGTTCCCTAAAATATTTAAAGCTAGCATGTTCTAGTTTCAAGGCACTTGAGAATATTCACATGTGAGGATAATGGGCATGCTAGAGATGGGGAACAGATACGTGATGCTAAATTGCCTGCCTGCATACTTTTGAATCAATATGCAACTCTAATTATTTTTCAAAATTTGCCCCCTCCAAATTTTGCACTGAAGTTCATTGCATAGTGCATGAACAGTGCACAATAAGTACATGCAAATACATTGCACAAAAATGTAACAGCATAAAACCCAGATTTCAGGGCTGGAAAAAGAGGAAGGAAGGAAGGAACCCTGCTCCACTGTATTAGAAAGCTGTTTTAAACTAAAGCCTTTCCTTTAACAAAGATTTCCTTTGACAGTTGTCAGCTGTCAAAATGTAATTTCCCCCAAGAATGAGGTGGGCTTGTATTTTTCCATTTTCCTGAGCACCAATTCTTGAAAAGGAAAGAAAAGGTAAAGAATACTAAGAACTCTCAGATCCACATATTAAAAAAGAGAATTTTGCTTTAAAATACACTACCTCCTTTCATGTCCAAAGATCCATTTATGGCTTTGATTTCATTTAACAGCTTGCTAATGACTGCTGTCAGAGGAAGCAAAGCAACACATTAATTCATTTGTAACTTTTATATCAATGTTCCTGGATGGTGGTCACTAAACTTTTATAGGCGACACTTCCGAAGACATTGATGAAGCAAAGATTTTCATTTCAGCTCCATCATTGTACAAGTGCACACTTGTGAAAAACTAATTTAAAACAAGCAAACAATTTGTTCAAATTACACTTGGTTTAAAATTCAACACTAAACTTTAAAAGAAGTGCAAGTTGCCACTAAACTGAAACAAGCAAACAAAAAATCTGGTGCTGTTTGCTGCCGCTTTCAGAAATAAAAACACTGGAATTCCTATGTATTTGAATTGAAATAGAATTTGCAGCAGCAGCATTCACTAGTGGGGAAACTAACTAAAAATAGCCAGCAAAAGGAAGGAAATTAGGAAACATAATCATCATCTTTGGAAAAATAACAAATTATATATTATATTTCAAATATTAACTCATTTTGGGTAATTATGAGTTAGGACAATAGATTCAAAAGACAGAACTTCAGTGAAGACAATTGCTATATTTTCTGCTCTGTTTGTAGTTTTTTGGCTAGAATTAGAACATGATTATGCTGAGATCATGAATATGAACATTCATTGGATTTTTCCTCACTGGTGTAAACCTTACCTCTCATTTGCCATTGAAGAAGTTAAAGCAGTTAGGTCAAAAACCACAATACTAAATTAAAGGAATTGGAATTTTTAAATCTCTGAAAAGAGGAATAGCTACAAAGGACAGCAAATCAATACAGAAGACAGACTACTGAGAAGAATTAAATAATCTTTTCGAGAGAAAGTCATGGTGTTAGCTTGTAAGTAACAAACAGCTTTTCATTAAGTTTTTTGGAATCTATCATTTAAAAAGATAATTCAGATGTTTGCCTGATATTTGGTTATTAACACGCTCCTGAGAACAAAGAGCAAACATATGGAACACATATTCACAATGGACTACAACTTCAGTCTATGCAAGCGTTGCCACTGACGTATGTATAGCAGAACCAGGGAGGGGCATGTGTGCATACAAAAGGCCCCCGCGTTGCCTTCCCACCTGCTCAGCCGCCTTATGTGTCTTTGCATTTTATAGGTCTGAAAAAGGATTCTGTAAGCACCTGACACTGAAAACATTTTTAAAGCTCCTGCTCCTTTGACATTTTTCCACGAATCAAGCCAAGATCTATAAGTAGTTGGATGTGCATGGACAAAGAGAAATGGGACATATCATAACCTTCATCAGGCATCAGTTTCAAACCTAGCATTACTCATAACTGGGTCATTTTATGACCCCATCTACAACTCAGGCTAAGCAGATGTTGTGTATGAAAGGCCTTTGTTTGACTGAAAGTTTTCCCCAAGAGATTTGAATCAGCATAAGAATGGATTTTGGTTTCAGCTCATATAAGTCATTGAAGAAGTAATCTTTCTCGAAATTATGCATAACACTAAAATCTGCATATCAAGGCTTGACCTCTTGGCCTTCAATCTGCATAACCATACTTCGTCCTATAAAAATAAAGGACAATGTTAGAATTGGCATAACATTAAATAAGACCTATTCCTTCAATAAATTGTAACTATTTGCTGGAGGCTTTAACTCAAACCCTGGGCTTTCCAAGTATTCTGGCGTCCTTTGTTTGGGACCTACAGGAATATTCCTATTCAAATTTGGTGACCTTTTGCTCACCAGGAACATTTTGGTTTATAGCAAGAAAACTGTAAAAGCCTATAGGCTGATTTTTATTTGTGTATTTATTTCTTTATTAGTACCCTGTTCCTGAGAATGCCATGGAAAGGCTCAACTGTAGATCCCATGATGTAGGGAGTACTTAGACCCTTGCTTTTTCTAACTAAGCAACGTATACACTGAACCCTTCCAGCTCAGGAGTCTTTGCTATCCCAGACTGGAGATGCCAGAAACTTTATTCATAAATAGCATGTACTCTGTCACTGAATAATGTAAGCCTAGCTATGGGGGAAGGGGGTCCTTGACACCCTAAGGAAAAGCCTACACCTGTTGCATCTGCCATCCTTCTCCTCACGCATCTGGCTGACCCTGCTGCTGAAGATCAGCCCCATCTCAAAGTCTGCGCCAATTACCATTTTCAGAAGAACATTGTGAATAGTGGCTTCCTGAACCAGTCAAATGCTGCCTTTTGAGGAGACACAGCCTACGAGGACACAGGGTGGCGTTTTGGTCACTGTTACACAAGTGGATGTTACAGCAATGATAGCAGCTGATTGTCAAGTGATTTTAGCAATAGTAAACAAGTGCTAGCCTTCAGCATCAATATGCCGAGGGCCAAACTGACCCTGGAGCTATGGGAATTCTTCCCAGTTCCTCTCAGGCTGAGAGAAAATAAGGTTAGGAGAATCACTGTGTATTATTTATTGAAATTATATCTCCTCCTTCCAAGAGTTTCTGGGCAGCACACATACTCTTCATCATTCAGAGTGATCCCTGTTGTCTCTTATATCTCCCTTACCTTAACTCATGTCAGCTCACCATATTGTAGTATATTTAAGCAACAAAAGAGGTGGCAAAGTCCAACAGAAAGCCATCAACAATTGGGCAGAGACATGAATAGGTGAGAATTCTGCTTTGGCTTGGTTTTGATAAGGATTTAACAATACTATCAATATTCAGAACATACCCTACTAAAGATTCTACTGGTGTTGCTGTCCACATGAAGACTTATAGTGTCACTCCGGCAAAAATTAGTAGAAGCCTATAGCGAAACTCTGTTTTGTGGAGAACTCACAGATAGGGCTGGCTTGTGCTTCACCAACCATCTTGAGTATCTTATTTGGATATAGAGCTTGGGCATGTCCCCCTTCCCCCACATAGGGATGATGTTATTGCAAATAAAACATGTAGCCTGAAGAAAAGTTCTAGGAAACTCCAATTGCTAGCATTGCTTGCTTTATACCTTAGGACATTTTGTTGAACCATATGAAATATATTTACACTCCTGTCATATTGGTTCCAGTGAACTTCCTAGGGAGAATGTCAGTGGCTGTTGTTCCATTTCTTGATGTGCTACCAGGCCCAAATTTAAAATCAGGGATAGATGAAAACATTGTGCACTCCAAATTTTGTATGTGAAGATACTCCACTGGAACTTCCCAAACATATATACAAACCAAATTGCACTTCCACACTAACCTCTACACTTTTCAGTGTTTTAAATTACAATTTGCAATGGTCACAAAATTGAGTATATTAAGAAAAAGTATGCATAAAACACATATTGTGGTAAAATTATTATCAGAGTATATGCACATGAGAAAAAGTGTATTCAGAAACATATTAGAAGATATGTGCATAAAATGTAAGCCATATAAAATTTTAAAAATCAACTTTAATTTTAAATAATAGTTCTGTCTCCTAGGCAAGAGAATACATAAAACATCTATCACATTAGCATTTCTTTTTGAATGTTTTAGTAGCATGTATAGACATTCCATCAACACTTTTATTAGGTTTCAAATGTATAGACTTCCCTTTTCTAAAATTGATCCTTCAGTGTGCATAGACAGAAAAAAATTATAGAATTCTCAGCAAGCTCAGGACTGCATCTTTATTATCAACCTTTTCCCACACAAGTTATCCCTTCTAGTTTTAAATGAATATGTTGAACTATCCATTGGCTAGCTAGACATTATAATTCCAGGACGTCCTATATGAAGATCAGGGATGTTTGTTTTAGGGTTCTTTATTGCTCACACACAAGGGTGCATTGGGGCAGGGGAGAAATGTTACTTAGTTCTAAACATCAGTGGAAAAGGATACTGCTTTCTAAAGGAAAAGGTGAGCTTTTGTAGGCAAGAATAACACAAGAGAAAATGGATTATAAAAGCAAATGTTATCAGAACCATCTGAAATGAGTAATGTTGATTAGCCAACATGTGCATTTACTGAAGGAAAACATTATCTGCAAAGGAAACTATATAGCAGTTGAGCTTCTGACACATGGTTGGTGGTCACTTGCTGGAGTTAAACCAACACCAGGCCTTTACACGTTTATAGTACCTTATCGTGCTGAGCCATCACAAAGTACTTTTCAATATACCATTAAAGCTGTAGGTTAATCCATTTTGCAGAGTGGTTGTTTTGTTCAGATCAGATAAGATCTGTTGGACTAAATTCATCCCTAAAATAACTTACTGAATAAATTCAGGGATGTATTTGGTCCGCTCAAAGTAAATCTTAGGGCTTGCCCTAAAATAGTCCTTTGAAAAGGAATGTATACAGGGAACAAAATGTAATGATTTGGATTTGGCAACTCTCCGTTTGCAGTTATTTTCAGTATGCAGCTCCGAGTAAGGACTTGCTATTTCTTCAAGACATCTGTTACCACATCAGCTTTATCCTGTTCCAAAATGAAATGTTCATGTGATTGCATCTGTGAAAGAGCATAAAAACAAACAGAATTTGTTACCTCAATAAAGTTTCGTTCTAGTGATGGGCAAACTTACCCTGAATGAATTTGTTCCTTATCCAGAAAGGAAGAAATCTTTCCATGTGAGCTTGGAAGAAAGTTGTCCTTCCTATGAAATATGAGTTTTTGCAGATGTGTAGCATCAAGCTTTCTTGGGAGTTGGAAGTGGAGTTGCACAGTGTATCAAGGCAGAATGCAGAAAGGTTCTTTGTATACAACAATCACAATTTTGGTTGCTAGCAACCTGAACCTCATTTCCGTCTATAATCTTCAGTGAAATGTTCACACATTCTGGTAACCATGTAGGCACTATAGAATGCATGCTAATTAATTGTGGCTTGTTTTGAGGCCATTCTATTTCATCTCACATGTGCACATGCACAGACACTCTGAGAAGCACTCACAGTAGGAACCAGATTTAATTCTTTAAACTCCAAGACTGATTATTGCAGGGTGTGTGTGTTTGTGTATCAGTGGAATGCAACATTTTTATTAATGATCCTGAAGAAGAGATAAGCAGTGCATTAATTACATTTACAGATGATACGAAATTAAGAGAAGCTTGACTCACCAGTGAGAAATATGAAATGGAAAACATTCTAAGAAGGTGAGAAATAACTTATGAGCAGGAAATAACAAAAATTGGCTCTGAAAATTGCAATGAAATACATTGGGGGATTAGTAATCCAAAGCACAGATATAGTCAATAGGTGTGAGATC
The DNA here is from genome assembly GCF_004798865.1 of Varanus komodoensis. Classification (NCBI taxonomy): domain Eukaryota; kingdom Metazoa; phylum Chordata; class Lepidosauria; order Squamata; family Varanidae; genus Varanus; species Varanus komodoensis. Next base: position 65,911,028 of record NW_025335268.1, read on the forward strand.
CTTGGAATGTAAGAACAAAAGGCTGGAAATACACAGAAAGCTGGTGTGTCTGAGTGCTCATGCATGTGGAGGGAGGGATGATCACCTGAAAACAATATAAAGGTGATTCTGGATACTTCTCATAAGCACACGGCTTGATGAGATGACACCTCCCTCCCTGTTTGGTAATCTGAAATTGCACCCCTAGAATACACAAGCAGCTCTGGGCACTTCTTTATCAGGAGGACATCAAAAGTTGGACAGGATTCAAAGAAGGCCAATATAAGTGATTAAGCAGCTGGGAGAGGTGATTTATGAGGCAGATTTAAAGAACATAAATGCTCCAGATATACCATATAGCAAAATTATGGCTAAAACTGTGATCTGTAATGCATGTGCTCCTGAGACCCCCCCCCCACCCCCGTAGATTATGCACTCTAAAGCAAAATGCCCATTTTTTGTAGACCACGTGCATAGGCCTGGATAGCTAATAAATTTAATTACTTGATTTCTTTCCCATGTGCACAGTCTTACTATATAAGGAAGGGAGGAAGGGTAAGTTCAAACAGGCATCACCCCGACCTGTATGCATGTATTAGAATGTCTGGACAGAGATTATGCAAGCAGAGGATTCTGACCGTGTAGAAGCTTGAGTATAACTGCACCATGGAGTAATTGATGCATGCAGGCTAGGGCAGTGTTTGAAACATCCCTTTCCAAATCACATGTGCTCTCATTGCACCCACCTGGTGCTTGAAAAGGGCTCAGATGATGAATGCCATCTACTGAAAACCATGGAATGCATAACAAGCTACAGGATTTCTTATAACCCCACCTAATTTTAAGCAATTCTTTCACATGCAAGTTTTGAGCAGTCTTGAGTCAACATGCAATGGACTTCCAAGACACACATACAGAGCTTCCTATAATCCAATGAACACCAACCTGGTTACTACCAGATATTTTTGTATTTACCTTCATGCTTGATCAGTGCCATCCTAGCTGGGCTGATGGATGTTGTAGTTCAAAACATCTGGGGGACATTATATTAGGGAAGCCTGCCCTAATACACATGGTGCAGATGTGGAGATTCTAGCCTGTGCCACAGCCTCACAGATCACGCAATGCTCATGTGAAAAATCCACATTACTTCATAATACTCCTTTCCATATCTAGGGATGAGTGAGACATTGTTCTATTTGCTTTTTGATAAGAACTTGCTAATATTTTAAAATACCTCAGAAATAGAGTTGATAGAGCTTGACATTAATGTGCAAGGAATCAAAACTGACAGACTCATCCAAACAGGCTCACAGCTTTGAATGATTTACTCTTATTTGTCTGTATTTGTATCCCTGTGGGTTCAACCATGTTTGTGGTACACATTTTTGACAGGCTTCTTATCTTTAACAGCCTTTACTCTGTTAGTATGCTTATGCATTGTAAGCCACCTAGGAAGGCCTCAGCAATTATAGGTGGCTTATAAATATATGTAAATAAATAAATAAACAGCCACTGGATCAGCAGGTATAAAATGCTAGGAATCACTGCTGGCTTCAGATTGTTGAGGTTCCCCCATTAGCTAGACATCCTCAATGATCCTTCCTTCACCAGATGCCATTGCTTGTCATTCTCTTTCTTGTTGTTGCTACTCCTTGCTTGCTTGGCAGGCAGAGAACCAGTGGGTGATGAAGTCAGTGGTAGCTACTCCTCCTCCTCCTCACCACCATTGTCTGGGCCAATGGGCCCAAAAAACAGGTAAGCAAGTAGAGTAGAGCGGGAAAGAGAAAGAACAATGCCAGAGGGCCTTTGAATGTGAGCTCCTGTTAGATTTGTGCCATCAACAGGTACCCAGCCATGCCTACCTTGCTTTCTGGAACTTGCCGTATGGTTGACCCTCCTTACAAGTAATCCTTAGATTCCTGTTTGTATCTGTTTCTGGCTTGTGTATTGTATTTAACTGCTTAACTGTGCTTTAACTTTTGCTTGTTTCTTGACCATTCCTGCTTTAAACTGATCCTTTAGACTCATCCTGTAGCCACTCCACACAGACAGAACATGATCTCAGCTTATGTGAATCATACCAAAGTTAGATGCGGGAAAACTCATTCCATTTGAGCTCAAGGGAGTTTTGACATATTTATAACCCAATAATAAAAAGCAGGCTGACAAATATTTGTGCTGATTTAAATCTGTAAATTGTGTATCTCTCATGCAACTTGTGCACACCACAGTTGTGCACATTGGGGCTAACACATAGGATTCAAGTCATTGCTTTTGTTCATGTTGTTACAGCACTTAACACGAGAAGTATGAAAATGTCCTCGTTTTATTGCTTATGTGTATAATTCAACTTGGCCACATTGAATTTTCTGATTCAATTTCAGATTTGTGCAAAATGCACGTCTTGACGCCAAAGTTTTCCCACATTATTACAGATTCCCACATTTTTAAAAATGCAACTCATGGCTCCATTTTAAAAATAGAAGTCTGGGTGCCAGTTCAGCTTGGAACCAGTGCAAGGCTGATTGAATGAAATCTGTGAGGGGGAAAATGGAGAAGATCTTCTGTCAGATGTTCATTCTCCTATTGGATTCCTCACAGTTCCCTGGTGAGTCACTCAACTACACTCCCTCCTCTATCCATTTTCCTCTGAAAAACGAATCAGCAATGGAGCCTAATTCAGCTCTGACTTCAGTTATGGAGGCTTTGGAAAAGGCCCACTTCACCTTAAAATGCACCAGAACTGGAATGAAAGGACTAAACACTGCTTAAACTTTGGAGTTCATTTGCACCTCTCTCTCTCTCTCTCTCTCTCTCTCTCTCTCTCTCTCTCTCTCTCTCTGTGTGTGCGTGCGTGCGTGCGTGCGTGCGTGCGTGCGTGCGTGCAGATTATGAGAGAGTCATTATTTTACTTTCTGTTACGGCTCAGATGAAAAACCTATGGAAAACTTAGGATGATATATTAAAAACGCTTTACAGATAAAACATGAAAAATTATTAGCTATTATTAGGATGAAAGCTCATTGCTTCTTTTTCATGTGTATCCATATTACATCCATACTGTCACCCTTACAGTGTAAGGAAGACAAGTCAGTTCCTATTTTGGTGCAAACAAGAAATGGTTGGTAACCAAATGCTTGCAGCAAAGTCTCCCTGCTTGACAAGCTTGGTGCAATAAATCACTGTCAACAAATTACACTGCCATGCATCGTTTACCATGAATTAATATCACTCCTAGAGACAGCCTTTCATCATTTCGAATTATACGATTGCAGGTTTCCCTGGAATTGAGTCCTTCTTGTTTTCTTTCTACAGGAAATCGCAATATGGGAACTTTCAGCTCTCTCCTAGCTCTGCAGTGCTTTGAAAAATCCAAATTTCAGGCTGGTTAGCCATGCGGCCTGGAGCCTGCCTAGCCAGGTGTGGTGCAAGCGGCAGAGAGTGGGGTGGGGGAGGTGGGGGGTCTAGGCTTGATTATTACCTTGGTACAGGTCACAAAAACACCTTCAGGGCCTGGGCTCCATAGTTTGACATCAGAATCTCTCCAAAATTGTTCCAGAAGCTTTACAGTCCAGTTTGCTGGTGTGATGCCCAGGACTTGACAGTTTTGCTATGTCTAGTTATTCATATAATAGAAAAGAGGGGCGTGAAGGGCAAGGGAAACTCATCAGCCTGCAGAATTTCAAAGTAAATGCCACCTTATTTTTATCAGTTCCTTTAGACCTGGCTGGGGGAAGGGAGTTATTCCTGTCCAGCTGTTAGTTTTTGACCTTGAATGTTCTGCCTATCATTAAGATAGCTAAGAGCTCCTCTGTAGAAGCAAGTAGAAGGAATGGGGATTTTCACTGTTATCTTACATTCAAGTGCCAATTCAAAAGTGCAGAATAGAGACATGCTGTTTTGTATAGGCTCATTTATGGGTTCAAGTACTCTGTCAATTAGATCATTGGAAGATGTGTTAATAGACCCCACATGCAGGGTCCTGCAACTCTGCAAAGCTCAATGGGCCAGTTTTTGGTGGGTTTTTGGCACCTTGCCAGCTTCAGCGCTGAAAGCAGGCTAAGTGGGGTGTTTCATGGCTTCTTTTAAATCAGGTCATACTGTGCGTCTCTGTTTTTAATGCTAGGGAAACTTGTGTAAAGTTTGGTCACAATTTGTGTCAACTCCAGCCACAATTTGCATACATTGTGACCAGAAGTTATGCAAATTATGGGCAAAATGTATGCAAATCACTGGCACTTAAAAAAAGCAGCTATGCAAATCACATTTTAAAAGCAGAAGTCACAAGCTGGCTCAACTCATGCCAGAATGAATCAGCACCAGCCCTAGGCTGATGGGCCAGAACGCAGGGAGCTGAGCCAAGCCTGTCCATGGGAGTTCAATCCCCCAACTAGATTGCTTGCTCACTGCTGCCCACCCTTGTTTTTCATCCAATGGTCAGATTTGGAGTCCTTGCTGAGAACATCATCTCGTCAATATGTCCATATTTCAATGTCCTTTATTTACTGCCCATTTACCTTCTTGTTTGGAACTTACATGTATCCCAAAGGGTGAGAAACACTTCTCATCTGGATTTGTTTCACCTGCATTGTCTCCTCTTAAAACACAACACATGTTCTTTTTAATTATGAATCAGTAAAAGCCTGCTATGGAATGTATAGCTATACTTTTTAAACCTTGAATTCCTGTTTGCTATGAATAGTGCTAATTTGACAGCCAAGAGGACCTGCTAGCTTGACCTAATTGTGAGTCTTGATATATGTAGCATAGCGGTATCAAAGCAGAGGCTATGGTCATTGAAATCTATCCATGTGTGAGTTTACTTCAGACTTACTCTTGAACCTATGTTTTCACTCTTGGATTTAATAGGCTTGACCCATACAATGCAGAAGTACCAGTAAATATACTAAATCTCTTCATATATTGATTTACTGGCCTGTTTTTCTGAACCTCTTGCTTTGATTTCAAATTTATGCCAGTAATCATTTGAGACTCTTGCACTATATTCTGAACTTTAGAAATTGCAAAGGGGAAACTAAGTTTGATATGGTTATTGTTGATCTTTGACATGGTTATAGTTATTAGACTGTGATAATTCTTTAAACTAAGAAATCAGTCTATGGTTAATTACTGTCAACTATATGATTTCTGATGAATTGAGACCATTAAGATTTTTCTGTGGGAGCTCAGAAGTTCTTTCAGATCTGATTTCACGGCCAATACAAGTTCCCACTATTTCCAGTGTTTTGTGTTACGGCCAATACAAGTTCTCACTATTTCCAGTGTTTTGTGTTAGCTTGCTAGTATGTTTGTGACAATAGATGTACACAGAACACTCAGAGAGACCCTACCAATGTAAAAACAAATGATCTATTATTAAAAAGTCAATGCCCAGTGATTGCCTTCTCAATTAAAAATGTTAATAAGTCATTTGCTAATTGGACGTGGCCAGTGGATGGATTCTAATGATTCTACCTCTTCCTCTTGTTAAGTCATCTTTTTTCTACCACGATCTGAGGCAGTGCTAAAGTATGTCCCACTAGGACTATAGCCCTGAATCTTTCATTTAAAGGCCCAAGTCTTCGAGAGACCATCTGTAGCACCACTCTGCTGTCCATGCACACTTGCTGAAATAAAGGCATGGGGTCCCTGAGGATCTCTATTGCTTCTTATCCTCTGGATTAGCTGATCTTTTTACATATATGCGCTTCATATCTTTCTGTCTCCCAACCTTGAATCTTTCAGTATTTGTGTTTATTTATTGGTCCTGTGGCTTTACCTGGATCTGTGGTACCCAGCACCACCCCCTACTGCTGCTTTGTCCAAGCTGATTCCAGTACTTCCTTCTTCTTAGATATAAACTAAGCCAGGATAGTTGGGTATTTCAGTAATCCTCTACCATTTCTTTTGCCTAGGAATATAGAAGACTCGGGGAATGGACTGGATGGCAAGCACAGAGATTTCTCTATTAGGCCGTGCTATGTAATGCCAACATAAACCTCATCGCAGGGGTGTTCATTGTGGAATTTGTGAGCAGCCTACATGCATGAACTGGACTCCAGAAAGCATACACTGGGATGAATCTGCACTATTCCCTTCCTTGGAATACATTATTGATTCCCATAATGTTCTTACAGCATTATGTTCATTACATACACAGCCCCTGCTGCAATAATATATAGCTTAATAAATGCATCATCTTACTGCCTCTAGTAACTTGCAAGCACTAAATAAATGTGTGGCAGTAATATTAGTAGTATTTAGAATAAGACTAGCTTCAGAAAGAATGAATGCAGTGGGCTTTATATCACAGGCAAGGGATTTTCCAGTTCTCATTGACTTGCTGTATAGCACCGCAAAGAACACAAGACTGGGAAATTCATAAATAGCTGATAAGACTTCACTAGAGCAACTTTCTGTGAAACGTATGTTTTATTTATCACAGACACCTGCTTAAATCTGCTATAAAATATACTGGGTAATTAATTATAATTAATATCTTGATAGTTAATTATCATGTAGCACAAATCAACATTTGTCTGTCATACATCAGCAGTCTTAATTGGCAGGACCATGGCAACAGCAAGCCAAAACATAGACCCTAAATAAATAAATAAGTTATAGACTTTCAGTAGCTGCCATTAAAAACCTGTGGCTTCTAGGGCTAACTGGGGTGGTGCGGTTGAAGAATGCTGTGTTCCAAGTCTTCCACAGGAACAGTCAAGAAAGCCTTAAAAAGAGATATCTTTTCTTATTTGGAAATTGGCTAGTCATGGAAGGTTTTAAAAATATTTCTTTCCCACAGAGCTAAAGATAGGGTGAAGAGAGTTTCATTTAAATTATTCTCTCCTGTCTATTATTGCCAGTATTCAGAAAAGATTCATAAAATTCCACCTCAGCCCCTTAGCTCAACACTGCAGCTATCATGCCTTTTTTATTATTTAATCAATTGCAGGCCTGGATTTAGACCCCACAGAACAAGCACAGCATGGGCAATTTTAATATATCCTACTATGGCAAAGTTATTACACCTACAGCTTCTGGTAAATATTAGTTTATATAGAAAATCACCCCAAAATCCACATTTTTCATTCATAACCTGTTCTCTAAGTTTCTGGCAACCAGCTGCATACAATACAGCATTTGGTCAAATATACTCAACTAGATGTCACCTCCAAAAGGCGATGACAGGAGCAAAAGTGTGGGTGGAAGAGATAAAAACATGTTTTGTAATATTTTGAAGAATAGGTCTCCCTTGCAGAGATAGACAACATAAATCCTGAGGATCATATCTGGCCTACCAATGTATTATCTTGGAAAAATCCATCCATACCTCACTCCTGTTTGATTTCGCATTTAACCCATTCACCTGCAAGGGCAATTAGGGTAACTAGACCAAGCATTTAACTTGCTAAATCAAAGAGAAAAACTTTTTCTCAGGTCTCCCAAAGGGCCACTCCTAATATGCGATACAACGAGGCAATTCCAGAGGCATCAGCTGCTGGGGGAGCAGGATGGTGTTGAAGGAAAGAGATGTGGGCATGTTGCCTGACCTGGACCACCTGACTGAGCATACTTCCTTCAGGTGCGGTGGAGGATGCTCCCTCATGGCTGCTGTTGAAGAAAGATTCAACTGCCAACCCAACTGGCTTTTATACATGGGCTTAAAAGAGATTCCTGACAGCAATGTGACCCTGTTTCACATGACAGTGCAAATTGTACGCCTTATATTTGTGTTTTGGTCAATTCCCTTGAATGAATCTGATGTTTAGAAGGTATATGGAAGGAAGCTTGTGTGGATGCACTGCTTGGGTTAGATCCAGAGTCTGCCTTCCCTGGATGGATGAGCTCTGCTCATGGAAGTTTCCTTTGACAGAATTTTGGGCATCTTCCCCCCACTCTCTGGATGTGCTATTGCTGGGAAGATAGATTCATTCATTCATTCATTCATTCATTCATTCATTCATTCATTCATTTTATGTCCTGTCTTCTGTCTTTACAAAGAACCAAAGACCACTTACATCATTCTCCTCTGCATGCCCTCAATCTTATCTCCACAATAACAACCCTGTGAGGTAAGTTGGGCTGAGAGCCTGTGACTGGCCCAGAGTCACCCAGCTGGTTCCATGGCTGAGCAATGACTGGAACCTGGATTGCCTGAGTCCAGCTGTGTGCTCTTCACCACTGCACCACACTGGCTCATTTGAGCTCAACAAATTCTGTGCCCACTTCTGAATCACTGATTTGAGGTAAACTTTGATAGGGGAGTGTTCTATGGACAGCCATATCTAAGATGGGCTGTGTTTTTTACATTAAAAATGCTAAGAAAATTTGCACATATTACACTAGTAGCACAATTGCTGTACAATTATGCAATTCATACCAATTTATTAGATTTTCACAAATCTAAGAAACTGGCAGAAATCAGAGATCAGAAACTTCATAGTTCTAGCAGAATTTGTGCAGATTGCCCTAGAACTGCATAGATTTTGACTTCCACTAGGATCAAGTATTGCTAGGCATATGATCTGTGCAGGTGTGTGTGTGTGCACGTGTGTGAAGCGTTCTTTAATGCACAACATGTGGCCCATCTTTGAGACAGTCATTTATCCCTAGCTCAACCGTCACAATGAGTTGGGACCACCAGGGGACAACAAACCAAAATCCAGGGGGATGAATCATGAAAATCAGCCAGATATTTATTCTTCTTTCAGATTCCTCATACATCCTTACTCCACTTCTCCTTGCACTACATCAGGATGCTATTGGGACCGCTGTGGGGAGCTAGACCACTTGTGTATTTGGATTTTGGTCCAATATCTTATGGATCCTGTATGGTTCAGGTAGCTTTTAAAATTGCTTTTGTCTCCCTTTGTTTTCCCTGGAGAACTGCTTCTTTCTACAACTTCTGCCCCACAGAATGGAATTTGTGTTATGGGTGTGAATGACAATGGATTTTTTTGGCTGGGCAGCACTGAAGCTATTTCTATATAGTTTAAAAATTAGATGTTTAAATGGACAATTTTAGTAGGGCTTAAAAATAATTTTCTTGGAGCTTAGGTGAACTTTCCTATCCTAGGTATCCTTATTTGTAAAAATACAAATGTTAGCAATTTTTTTCCTTGTCATGGTGCATGGTAATTCAAAAGGAAAATAAGCTATTAGTAATTATTTCTTTCCTATGTTCAGGCCTATGTTCTTTCCTATGTTCAGTCCTACTTTCTTAATTAATTTAGGCCTGCTATTTTTTTTTCCACAGCCAAGTTTCTGTTCTTTTCTATGCCTTAAGTTTCATTTCCTCCAATTACATAATGTAACATAAAAATTCACATTGGTTGAAGGTGAACAGGTGCCACCTTCAAGCAGCAATGTTTGCCATGCAGCTTCAGGAAGGCTTTGATCCAGGGGAAGACCTCACTGTGGATGAGCAGCTGGTAACTTTCCATGGCTCTCTCCTTTGGTAGTCCATCCAAACAAGCTCCCAAACTATGTAATCAAGGTAGGGTGGTGCTATCCAAAGATATTAGGCACATTTTCTCTAGAAAACCAGCAGGTGTGTAATAGAATAGGAGAAATGTGGTGGAACAGAATAATTTCAGAAGCTTAGAACAGTCCAGAATGGTACTGGGACACTCTGTAAGAAGAAGTCCTCGTCTGCATGAAAACCTTGAATAGAGCTATCATATCTCCCTTCAGTCTTCTCTTCTCAAGACTAAATATGCCCAATTCTTTCAGTGTCTCCTCAATATTAGCAAGTTTTTAAAGAAAAGCATGGAACAACATTGCATATTAGTTCTGATTAGTTTCTGATTCTGATTTTTATTCATTTATTTTCATTCTTACATGACATTATCATACTTCCCCATTTATTATTATACTGCTGACTGTATTGAAATATGATCCATGCGTGGACCTACTCAACTATTACAAACTAGGTTTCCTTAATGAAAGTTCATATGGTATCAACCCGAGTTAAGAACTCATTTTAGTTCTCTTTCCCTCATTGGAATTTCAATTAAGCCACACCTTTTAAGACTACTAAACTGCTTTGAATCGATAGCACAGTGAGACTTCATTTATTCCCAAATACTGTTTCAACCTTTATTTAGCTTGGTGACTCATTACATAGGTTGGTGCAGTGTCTCCCATTGAAAATGTAGAACTATTGATTTTTGTGTGTTTATCTGTCTCAGCATTCTTGGCCATTGTCAAGAGAACTGAGAACTTGTCAATTGCTTGGTTTTTCTTCCCTTTCTTTCATTTCATTTTTGATGGAATGTCAGTGCTACTTTGGACAGTTTACTTTATATTTGGTTCTTTAATGCAATTGAGGCCAGAATGCATTCATCATATCCACGAAACCATAGGTCTGCGTTACACTGCTCTGAGGTTTCAGGGCAGTTAGTAGCACTCATTATCTTTAATGTCCAAACAGATTTATTCAACTGGCTAGTGAAAAGTTACAGTCATTAAGCTTGTTTTCTTTGGAATCAACAGCTAATCTTGTTAGCTATTATATCTCCATAGAGAACCGCAACCACATAAATATTCAATATGCTAGACAGGTATCCAGAATCCATCCCAACCTGGCCTTGAATCATGTAGGTGGGATTCCTTGTTAACATTATTTGGGAAAATAAGCATCACATTTGCTTTGGCAATGAAATCCCATAGAAACAAGCAAGTTTGGAAAGATCAAACTGGGTCAAAAATTCTGGTTTCCCAAAACTAAGTATGCATACAAAAAGCTGTTACAGTGTTAAAGTTTATCAAGAAGTTCCTAGTTTCCAACTTCTGGACTGAACAGGAACCCAGTCTGCAAAATCCATACTTTTGAGAACTGGCAATGTGCTTCATAGACGAACATTAAGTTATGACTGTGTTTGAATTGGAAAATGTATATTCCTTTTAAGAAAATGAACATAAAAAAACCTTGAAATAATAGTAGAAGAATGCTTCTATTTCAAAGATGTGCACAAACTGTGTATATTTTTTGGAGAATACACATGGAAATGTGCAAGCGTTCTACTGACATTTGTTTTGTTTTCCAAAGGATTTTATTGCACTTAAATTGCCCAGATTGCCCTGTAGCATGACTCTGGATTAACATAAACACTAGCTGTATTCATTTACTTCCCATTTATGCCATTCTCTCCATTCCATCCATTTCCACATTAATCTGAAAAATAAAGAACTGCATGAATTTTTTTTACTTAAATGGACACTTAAATATATGAGTCTATTGTCTGGCAAAATGCATCATTCAAAATACATTTTATCACAAAATAGAACGATTCTTTGATAGCATCACAAAAGGCAAGCTGAAGGATAACTATCCCAAACTTTGTATTACTCTGGAAGGTACAAATTAGGTTAGTTTGCATTTGAAATCTCAGAGCATGGATTCCCAAAGAATCCATATAAAAATATGTAACACTTGCAGTTTCAAACACCTTGTGCCTGCAAAGCTCAGTTGTATTTTTCATTAGAGAGATGTCAATAATATTTATTTTAAAATCCTATTCAGATAATATATGAATATTCATATAATGTATGAATATTCTGAGTCAGAGGCTTGAATACTGGACCACAAAATTGAGGCTCATGGTAACTTATGCCAAAGATGGCTTACATGTCACAATCATGGCAAACTGCATGCAATTATTTCAGGAATGCCTGAACGTTACTTCAGTGTTTTGGGCTCATGTAGACTAGCCAAAAGGTGGGGGTGGGGAGCCCCTTTCACTCCAAGGCTGAACTCAATTCTAGAAGTTCTGTAAGGGCCGCATTCCAGTGATGGGTGAATCTGCAGGCAAGAAAATTAATCACAGGCAACATGGCAGATCTAAACATTCCAAAATATCAGCATATCATAGCTAAGTTTTAGGAGAGATATTTCAGTCTTTTAGAATGGAGAAATAAGAAAATGAAAGAAAAGAAAATAATACAAGGTGGGAAGCCAGCAGACAACTGGATAGGGGAAATAGGTGGGAAGCAGAAGAGGATATGGCTGATTGGGAACCTTGGGGGGCCATTTGGGAATCCCAGGAGGCCTGAAGCTTGAGATGCCCCAGGGGAAGCATGCAGCAGGTAGCATATATTATTGTTGTTGCTGTTGTTAGTCGCAAAGTCGTGTCCAACCCATCGCAACCCCATGGACAACATTCCTCCAGGTCTTCCTGTCCCCCACCATCCCCCGGAGTCCGCTTAAGCTCACACCAACTGCTTCAGTGACTCCATCCAGCCACCTCATCCTCTGCCGTCCTTTTTTTGCCATCTATTGTTCCCAGCATTAGACTCTTCTCCAGGGAGTCCTTCCTTCTCATTAGGTGGTCAAAGGATTAGAGTTTCAACTTCAGTATCTGGCCTTCTAAAGAGCAGTCAGGGTTGATCTCCTCTAGGATTGACTGGTTTGACCGCCTTGCAGTCCAAGGGACTCGCAGGTGTCTCCGCCAGCACCACAGTTCAAAGGCCTCAATCCTTTGGTGCTCAGCCTTCCTTATGGTCCAACTTTCAAAGCCATACATTGCAACAGGGAAAACCATAGCCTTGACTATACCCACTTTTGTTGGCAGGGTGATGTCTCTGCTTTTTAGGATGCTGTCTAGATTTGCCATAGCTTTCCTCCCCAGGAGCAAGCATCTTTTAATTTCTTGGCTGCAGTCCCCATCAGCGGTGATCCCAGGAAAATAAAATCTGTCACTACCTCCATTTCTTCCCCATCTATTTGCCAGGAAGTGAGAGGACCGGATGCCACGATCTTACTTTTCTTAATGTTGAGTTTCAAACCAACTTTTGCACTCTCCTTCTTCACCTGCATCAAGAGGCTGTTTAGTTCCTCTTCACTTTCTGCCATTAGAGTAGTATCATCTGCATATCTGAGATTGTTGATATTTCTCCAGCAATCTTAATTCCAGCTGGTGATTCATCTAGCCCCACCTTTCTCATGATGTGCTCTGCATATAAGTTAAATAGGCAGGGCGACAATATGCAGCTTTCTCCTCCTTTCTCAAGCATATACATTATCATGAGAAAATTAATAGCGGGTCCTGAGCTTTGTGTATCTCTACTTTCCCCTTGCTTCATTGTTTGGATTAAATATATACCAGTGAATCTGGTAGTAGCTCAGCCATTGTTCTAGCCACTTCTCTATCTGTATATGTCTGTTAATTGTAAAATGAATGAATGAACCACATGAGTAGTTATCTATTAATCTCACATAAGAAAACCTAAAGCGTAGGGAAAAGCCATTCTAGCAATGGTGGTACAGTGGACAGACAGTCACTGGTGACATCACAAGCATTAGCCAATCAGCCTTTTGCTAACCACTTTCTTCTGCCAGCTTGTACAGTGTCACTCCACACACTTCCACCTACCCCAGAGTTCAGCCCTGGAAAGAAAATAGGTAGTACTGAATACAGCCAGGCTATTTCAGAATAGCTTGAAATTTAGTCAGTGTTCCAAATATGAGACCACTTGACTCTGTAAAGGAAGCCACATCCTTGAAATTACAAGATCTGAACAGGGCTGTCATGGCTAGGATATTTTGGAGGGCTTTCTTTCATAGGGTCACCAAAAGTCAAAGACGATAGAACATAACAGCAACTTTAGTCACCTTTAACCATTTTGTTATCAGAAGATCAGGCAAAAACTTAAATGCTGAAGTGGTGGTTTAAATTATTCAGGAATCAAGAGTTATTTTGTGCACTAAAAATAGCAAGCAAACATTCCAGGGAATCACATGTAAGTCCCCTTTTCCCTTCTGATGTAACTGCTGCAGCACTTGTCAATGCTCCAGGGCAAGAAAAAGCTGCAGTACTTGTCTGCTACTTCAGCATAGCCATGAAAAAAGAAGGAGTGCTCTTGAAGGTACCACTGGCAACAGTCAGCTGGTCTGGCAGTCATAAGTGTATGACACAACGTAGCTCTTTCTAGTTGAATATACTGTGCATCCCAGGGGCTTCTCTCCTTCTGTGTGACTGTCTTGTACTTGAAAAGTCCATCCACAATTTCTCTACCAGTCACTGCTCTGTCTAATTCTGATTAGGTGTGGTTAAAATATTTCAGATCTGCATGGAGAGCCTCATTCAGGAGACACCAGACTGAGTCCACTGTACTTTAAAGGGCTTCTTAAAATGCTGTGGGAATCTTCCCTCCACACCCCTTGCATTCCTCCCAGTGTCCTTCAAATGTCCAGAGACATTTGGGGGGTTGGGCAGGAGGATGAAGTAACCAGCAGTGTCTGCACTACCAGTGGAAAACCTCAGTTGAGTGCAACCTGATATCTACTTAGCAAAAGTAACTATCTGTAGGAAATCATGTGAAATATAAATTGTGCATTCAATATATTTGAGAATATTCCACTTTATTATTATAGCTGAAAGAGAGATTAAGCAACCCGCCTGGTGAGCCAGGCTGTTTCCTTTAAAGGGAAAAGTTCATCAAACTCAAGGGAAGTGGTGTGAGTTTATAATTAAAGTCAATGAAGAATTTGGAAGGTGGCTGGGAAATGAGACAGCAGAGGCTGAATACAAATTCTCAACGTGGTGCTTTTGCAGTGGTCCTGCAGAAATGAGAAGATTAAGGCATCGATTCCACAAAGACCATAAGCATGCATTCGACTCTAAATATGTAAGTCTGTCTCTATTTAGTAAAGCACTTAGGCATGTGTAAAGGATATTCAGGTGCTTAATGCTAATTGTGTGCTTAAGTATGCTGCTGAAAGAGGATCTGTGATGCTAAGAACTGGCAGAATTGATCTTATTGTCCAGGACTTAGAAAGACTTTGGACATTAAAATAAAGAACTGCCAGCTGTCTGTGCAATCATTTTCCAGTTGGCTGGTGGTGCTTGTTTGTAATATCCAAAAAGGATCATCTTTCAAACATAGAACAGTTGAGCAGATGCAGAGGGAGAATCGGGTTCATAGCAAGCTAGTTCTGCTTACTGTTGCTTATTATTCATACAGTGCCTGTAGCATACACAGTGCTTTATAGAGTATCATAAGCAAAAAAGTCATGTCCCAGTGTTGACAGGGGAAGAAACTACAGTAGGCAGCTGAAAGGGACACACAAGGATAACAAGGGGTGACTATGAACAGATACACTTACACTTTCTTGGGCTTCTTTTTCATGGGGAAAAAGAGAGTCCAGCCAAAAGTTTCTTAGATGAAATTTGCCTTTCTGGGAAGGTCTGACAGAGGAGGGTGATATGGTGATCATGGAGGCAGATCTGGGAAGAAGTGACATAGTTCCTGGAAGGAGCAGAAGACCTTTAGGCTGCTGAAAGCAATACTAACAGTGGTGTGTGTGTGTGCCAAGCACATTAGCAACCCCATTCACACAACTGGTGCTCCTTAGTTCGGATGTTTAATACAACAGCACTGAAACGTCTTAGCTCTGATACCCAGGACTACATATGAATTAGATGGTTCAATATATTGGGGTGACTGGAAATGCTATGCTATGCTATGCTATGCTATGCTATGCTATGCTATGCTATGCTATATAAACAGCATAATTTGAAGGTCAGGCAGCGCACTCTTCTCTTCCATTCCTGCCATGGGATTCATCAGCTGAAAAGGAATTGGAACAAGAGGATGGATAATTCCAGGTGTCAGTGATTTACCAATGTGATGGACGATTGTTGTTAGCAGTAGCAGTGGTATAGTAGCTGCTGTATATACTGTGTAATAATTATTTATTGTTACACACTATTATAGTATTCTAGGCTATTACAATAAAAAGAGCAAATCATCTTGGTGAAATCAGAAAATATTATTCATAGTTTTGGTTATTCTAAGGTATAAACTAACCTTACATGGACAAATAGAACCTGGAGTGTAATTCTCAGGGAAAAAAAACTGGTGCAGATGCCTGACCTGGATCAGCAACACATTCTGGACTGGGCTTTTCCACGTTTCTTTCTTCAAAATAAAATGGACCAGTTTAAAGGTTTCAGTAAAAAGAATGTATAATGTAACTTGTACTTTAACTGAAGCAGATGGGATTTGAAGTACATGACATGCAAAGAACATCTAGAATCTTTACAAGAAAATCCATACCCTTGGAAACAACAGAAACCATAGACTAATCTGTATTTCCGGACACTCGTATACCTGGAGTATGTGTCAGCTGCCATAGCTTCATTCATGCCAACATAATGTTATGAGAACCAGTAGCATTACCAAAAAGCAGTACATAATGCTGCAACAATTTAAGCTCAGTAGCTCACCTCATCTATGCCATACAAGAAGCAATAGCTTCAGTTGTTCTCCCATAACTTTAGAAGCTAAATCGGGTGAAAGTTTTAGACGATAACTAGACTTACCAGGCCCCATGGAACACAGAGGCCCTTAAGACTGAGTAAACAAGCACACGAAAGCCCATGCTGTACAAGTAGCTCCACAACTTTCCCCTCAATAGGAATAACTTGGTTTTTCTTCTCATAAAGTCTGAGTAATGAGCAAGAAACTGCCTGTTCTCTTCCTAGGAAGGAACGTGGAAATTCATGCTGTAATTGCTAGAGGTATACTGGCCTCTGATAACATTTTAATGTTTATAGACTTAGACAGTTGCCTTTAAACACAAAGATCCTTGAAACTCCTTCTGCAAACTTGTGTGTGCGTGTTTGTGTATATCATTGATAACTTCTATCAGCAAGTATATTAAAGTACTTATTGACCCTAGTAACAGAAAATAATCTCTAATGATTAGCTTAGGGCTCATAACTCACCAAATCTAACACAAATCATCTACTATAAGACCTGTCTTCTTCTTGATTTCCACCCACCCCATGTGTGTGCCTAATGTTCTTTTTCTCTCTGAATTTATCAGACTGACTTATAACCCTGTCTTAACATTACTCCCTTTGGCACTTTGCTCATACTTCAGCCTCTCTCTTTATTAAGGAGCTCTAGCCGAAGTGTATTAAGACTGGTTCCTTCATTAACTTTAATTCCCCACCTTCTGACTTTAAAATTACTTACACACTGCCATCATGAGAGTATTGTGGTCATAAAATCATTTATTTCATTTTTCTCATGACAGAGATAATGGGTTCTCAGTGAAAAGTGCATGTATTTTGTCCTAATATAAAAGGACAAGATTTTCTTGAAATGATTATTCACATTCCTAAAACATTATGTGTAGATTCAAGTTTAGTAGTACGTACAATTGTGAGCAACAGGTCTTAAGTTAGCCACAACTAACTTAAGTCAAATAGATTCAAATAGGGCTATTCTAAGTATGACTGAATTTGACTCCAACCCATGATTTTATTGCTAAAAATTGGTATTTCCAACTTTATTTCAGATAGGCATCAATTCCACCATGGTTCAATAGCTTTCTGTTTCACCCATGCTCTCTACCCTTCAAATATGACAAAGAAATTCATATGTGATGCTCTAATATCATTTTTATTTGTTGTTGATACTTCAAGAAAGTGTGGTGGATTCTTAGGGACAGTTTGGAAGATGACCCTGAAATGGAATTTCTAGAATGTGAAGTTCCATGAAAATCTATAGCAGTATAGACTATGCATACAGTTAGCAAACAGAAATTCAGTCTGGAAAGTTGCAGAAAGGGGACATTTATTTGCTTGTTATTTAATAAATCGGATTCAAAATTTGCTTTTTATGGGAAGAAAATGTCCAGTACCAAAAAATGCCTTCACTTGATTTTTGAGAATGTCCCCTGTTCCTGCACACACCGTAGCTCACTCCGTAGAGTAGGTCTCCTGAGTCTCTGTAGAATTTCTCTGGGTGTTGGAAAAAAGGTACAAGGAAGTCCATTTCCATCTGTGCAGTTGATCTACCCAATTCATATACTGCCCAGCTAGCAAATGTTGTTGGGGCAGTTTAATATCATAAATCATTTCTTTCTGAAACAGCTTGATGTGAAACACTTCAATAACTGAGTAATATTTCATCAAGTTTGGAAAGCTGTGCTCTTTGTTAAAAGGACTTGGTAAAACCTGGATGGAACTATAGCAAGTGGAATTATGAACCAATTACTTAGGGGGGTCATGATGCTTTGACTTGCAGTCTTGAACTGAGCAGGGGACTGGACTTGATGGCCTTATAGGCCCCTTCTGACTCTACTGTTCCATGATTCTATGATTTCTAGGCTACACTGGTTTGAAGAATGTGGTTGCTGTGCTCATGTGTAAGTGTGTATTTTCACATATAATGATTTTGTTGATCCGTGAGCAACAAGGCTATGTTGGCATCTTCAGCACTGACTAACAGATTCCTGTTGTTCTTCTTTTGCCCAGTGCCCAGGGATACACGCATAGTCAGAAAACCTTTGATCATTTCAACCAACTAATTATTCAAATCATTATGCCGTCATCCCACCAGTCTACTTTGGAAGCAACGTGGCTATACCAGTCTCCATTTCTGCAAATGCTCATCTCTCCATATTTGAACACATATTGTAACTCACTTTCCAGTTTCAATTGGATCAACTCATTTGTCACTAACTTTTACCTGTGTGACCTGATGTCTCCAATGACTGTTTTTCCTGCTTGCTGCTTTATTATTGATTACCGTCTCTCTTTGATTTGTTCCAAGCAAGAGTCTGTGCTAACTGCAATGAACAAGTGAGAGGCTTTTGTTTGTCTTTGGGTGCATTGAACATTTTCAGAATCTCTCTGTTGACTTTACCACTTTATACTGGGAGTGGCCTTGAATGGTTCAGTAGATTACCTTGCACTGGCAGATCATATGTTATGCCTTTCAACTTTTCCCAGCTAACATTTAAGCTCCTGCTTTGGGCTGCCTGTAAGGTCTCTACTGTCATGTGCAAATTCAGTAAATATATAGAGTATGAATATCCATTTGTTTTAATTATCCACATCACATAACCCCATTCTTGCTTTTTTGCAAAACATGCTTACAAGTTTCTTACTCTTTCTTCTCTGGCTCTGTGTTGAAGGTTGTTTGAGGTTGAATATGTTCATATTTTAGATATGTCCTCGGGGTTATAATTTGTCAGACAGTTGAATTAAACAGTGCTCTAATTCTTTTGTTCTATTGCCATTAAATATGGATTTTCCCGTTTTGGGATCTCTTCATATCACAAGTTTTGCAGAAAAAGAGATTATACTGTATTTTGAAAAATATAGCCACCCAATGATATTTATATTATGCTTTTCTCTTAATAGTCTCACTGTGTTTTACATATTCATTTTTCTGTATTTATTATGTAGGTTTCTATTTCACCTTATCTGTTAAGAAGCCATCAAGGGTGTATACAACTATGAAACAATAAAACATTGAAACTTTAAAATCAAGACCACTTAAGCAGTAAAACACACCACACTAGATGAACGGCCTGATTGAAAAGGAATGTGTTTATATCTTTTGTTAAGCCAATAAACTGGGAGCAATCACAGTTTTTGAAGAAGCACATTCCATAGTTTGGTTGCAACACAAAGGAAAAACTAATTCCACATTCCTAAAAAAAAGAACGATGGAACAAAGAACAAACCTATGCTAATTGTCTCCTATTCCAGTCCAGGCCACCCTTGCCAAATGGTATCATTGATACCAAATCAGAGTAAAGAAATCCAGGTAGGACTAAAGAAATCCAAGACTCACAAGAGCATAATTCTCCTTGCAAACAAGGTATGCACTTACCACATATCTTGTTTCCTTGTTAAATCTCTAGTATCTTTCTTCTGGAACCACCAGAACAAAGTCAGCAACAGTGAGAGCAACCTATTTTCCCAGTGTTCTTCAGTCTTGTTCTTGGCCTTCTTTTTGGGAGGATAGCATGCAGTTTCCAATTCTTAGCTGTCTTAACTATTGAAACCAGGCGTTAAGGCTGGAAACGCCAACATCCAGAGTATTTGCCTTGCTACAGAATGATGGTACCTCTGATGATTAGTAGATATCACCATTGCTTGGAAAGGTTGAATGCCACACCTGTCAGAAACTGTAGATACAGGTAGTTTCAGATGTGGGAGCACATTCCTTGACATGTAGTCACAGTAAGGGTAAACGCAGGAGTAAAATTAACCTTATTCACAATATTTATGGATCCACCTTGGCTTTGTTTAATTACCTGAATTATTCAATGTCGTATAAATATCCTTCACACGCCAAGTAAGGTTGCACTGATTACCATAGTAAACAGTCTTGTTCATCAGGTGAAAACTAAAAGAAGGCTATATTTAGTGCTCTTGGGGCAGACAAGTGAAACCTCAGGCAAGCATTTCTTTTTTTAGCAGCTGAATACAATTATCTCGAAGCCGCATTCTGGAGCTGCAGTGCTACGGACAAACTCGGCTTGTGACACAGGAAATTAAAAAGTTAACAACAAGCTTTGAATATGAAATGAAAGTCCTTACACAATTTGAGCAATTGATAGGAATCTTTCTGAGCAGGACAAGGAGTCACCCCCCCACTTGCATTAATTATGCATTTGGAGCTTATTTATTATGCATGAAGAATGACGAAGGTAGATAAAGACCTAGCGTGCTGTTTGCTGTAGCTATGCATCTTCAAGTACAGAGCATCCTTGGCAACAAATATTGTGAAAGATTTCCAGGGCAACTGAACTTCTCGGCTCGGTTGCTGGTCTCTCATTACAAAATGTTTGGTGCGGATAAAAGTCAGGAAGTTGTTTTCTGTTTTACCACATGGTGCCATTCTAATTTTACCCAGTGTTCCTTTAACTTGGTGATCATTACAATCTATTTGCATAGCAGGGGCGAATCCCCAAGTCTTTACTTTTCACATACACACTCATGCAACCTCTTGCGTCGCACACTCTGCATTATGTAATAGTATATGAAGCTACAGTAGGTAAGCATGTCACCCCTTGCAATGGCTGCTGATAACTGATTGCTAAAATTTGGGGGCAAACAAAAATGGTTCCATGTTCCATTAGCTGAAATTCCAGGATATAAAATCATTAAAGAGATGTGGACAACACACCTGGGGGTGAAATATGTTTCAATTTTATTAAACAGTATAATGGAAACTCTTAGGATTAGTGTGAAGGACAGAGATCTAAAAGATAATCCTTAGTAAGACAAACTGCCCAGGCAGTCCAGCTGAAAATGCCTCCCTTGCATACTGGTAAAGACCTGAGCTAGAGATGGAGCATACATTTATTTAGTTCATATTTAAACATTAATGAAATTAATTTTTCACTTTTGACCCAGTACCTGAACTTACACCCAGTTATTCTTTACAATGTGCACTTTTCAGAATTTTGCAATGGAGTTGTTCAATTAAAAATGGATACAAAGTTGTGTATTAGTAAAAATTGCATCCAACAATGAATTGTATTTGGAAACTTACCTGCAAAAATGTTTATTAAGGAAGCTGTGTACAAAAAACCCTAATATTCAGAGAAATCCTCAGAAAATTGCACACAAAAGTCCAAACATATGCATTTTAAAAATAGATAAGGTTTGGGATAAAGTAGACTTGAAATTCATTTGGCCAGAATTGTCCTAACATACAGGAGCTCCTGGAAGCCAAGCATCATCCCAGGAAAGGCCAAGAGGGAGGAGGAGGAGGAGGAGAATCAGAAAACGCATGAAGTTCTTTGCCAGTCCTCATAACAAGTCTACAGTGCAGGATAATGCTAACATTTCAGTACATTGCATTGCCTACATGTCCCAATTTGTGCTCCAGAAAGGCAGGAATGGAAATTGCTTCTCCTTCCTTGGACCATTTGCTTTTTGCAGTGAGTCATTTTGGCTACTGTCATGCAACTGACAGTGCAGATTGCTGCTTTGATCAGCCAGAACTGGCCAAATGTGCTCCTTGTCCCAGCAGAAGTATTCAGTCAACATCTTACTGTGGGTTAGGTTGCAGTGACAAAGCTGAGTGGAAAGCTGCAATAGCACCAAGCTGCTATCCTATTGCTCAAGCTAAGCTATAGCTGTACAATTAGCAACTTGAAAACATATAATTATGCCATAAGGCATAGCATTATTTTGTCAAGTTGTGGGATGCTGGACATCCATTTTGCACTCCTGTTCATTGTCACTGTGTGGCCAGTGACTGTTGTTTTACAACAGTGTTACACAAAAAGCTTGCTTAGTGTGTGATGAGATTCATAACAACCTCCATAGGCAATATCAAAACATTTATTTTAAAAGCAGACATAAAATACATGTATTCTTTCTCTTGGAGCATTTTCTCTACAAGGCTGGTTAACTCATGCTGGATTTATAACTCTGCTTCCATGAAAATGCAGAACTGTTGCAATGTTAAACATGTTTTTAATTAGTACCCAAGCAAGCATCTAGTAAGAGCAACTAGACATAAGTTATTGTAGGATGATGCCTATTATTTGTATCCATTCCAGTCTAACTTCAGGACTGGGCAGAAACCAGTGTGATTACCCCTGGATTGGTTCTGCAACACCTCTCAGTAGCTTTTGATGCCATCTACCATGGTAATCCTTCTCGATCATTTATTTGAGTTTCACACAGGAGATGTGATGACTCCAGTCCTTCTTGAATGAATGGTATCAGAAGGTAGGGTTTTGGACTTCTCCTGCATGTCATGGCCAGTGGTTCATGGAATGCTGCAAGTTCCCACCTTGTCCTTTATGCTTCTCAAAGTCTACATGAAACTGCTGTGGAAAGTGATTCAGCCCAAGTGATTGGGCCAAAGTACCATTGATATGTGGTGATACATTTATGGCATAAATCAGAAAGCCCTAGAACTGAACTAAGTGGCTGGGACATTTGGAAGGAAGTGCAGAGAGAAGTTTGTCCTTTAGATCTGATTAGAGTCTATCCTACTAACCTCTAGTCCAAATTAAGAGAATATGTTATTAAAGGAATATTAAAAGCAACAAGACAGGAAAGCAGAGTAGGTACTTAAAAATAACCTATGCTAAACTCCTTGACATAAGATATTCATACAAAAGGGTCATATGCAGCACACAGAAACTGTGTACAGTCAGGTCGATGGATTACCCAATGCAGGAATGTATGGGAATTCCATTTCAATACACAAATCACTGCACCCCACCCATGCACACATACACTCACAATCTCAAGCACAAGCAGGATCAGATACTTTGGGAAAAAATTGAGACTAAGTTGAAAACTTTCTTAATTTACAACATACATTTGAAACAAGCATATTTTGAAACATGCATTGAACTCTCCGTGCACACATCAATTATCTCTCATTAGCTAATGGGGGTATGCCATTGACTTTTCCTAGTTGAAATGTGAACTTTCTCCACTAAAACGAAAACAAACAAACAAGCCTGAAGGCCACAAATAACAATAGGAGTGAGCTGAATGCAGCTCTAGAGTAGGATTTATAGAATCTTAATAAACTCAAGCATCCTTAAGTCTCCCATCCCTACCCAGATTACAACAGAGAAAAGGAACGTATTCCACATTTCCAATCAGGTATGGGACACATAGGCAGGAAGATTCTTCTGGGAGATGAAGTTGGACAAATGTTAATTTAGAAGGCAGAGACTTTAGACATCTCTTATACATTTTTCATAGCAAAGGTTTCCTGACTGGGAGGATTTGGAAAGCTCAGAGTAGGATGTGTGTTATTCCAAGTAGGCTATGGAAGCCAGCATCAGGGTCAAAGATGCTTGTAGCTTTGGAGAAATACATAGTTGATGATCAACCAAAGATCACAGTTCCCATACAAATCATTGTATCACTTAATGCAACCCCAGACAGATGTTCAGCGCACTTAACTAAACATATCTACATTTATCTGTTCAGAAGTATTAAGTAAGCTTATTGACATTTGTACTTGTACAGACTCCAATCATAACTCCGTATTAAACAAGTCTGTCAGCTTCTACTAACTTGAATTTCTTTTCAGATTTATTTCAAGACTTTTGACTGGGTTCTAGATTGTAACCTTAGATACTACAAGTCAATTAAGCATCTTCCTTAGCAAGGAAGTGGCATTTTGTTAAAGTAATATTTTATTAAAGCTTCCTGCTACAGATTGAAGTTTGCTTCTGTGCTTCATTAAGCCCTTCTCCAGGGAGGGGGAGGATTTTATTGAAATCTTGGGGATTCTTTGTTCTAGATCTAACATCTTTGATGAGACAAGATAGCACTTTGATTCAAACAGTTCAGATAAAGATTGGAGAAACTGAAAAGCCATTATAATTGTTTCCAGCAAAAGTTTTTAAGTGACCTCCATTTTGATTTCATATAGTGGATGGTTTCTGATCAGCTAATTATACTGCATTACAAACAGTAGCAGCTAGTAGAAATCACATAAAAAGTAACAGAACGGAAGGGGAATTATATACTGCTGCCATAATTAATCTTCTTTGGTAGAAGACAAAGATCAAATAGTGCATTTTTTAAAAAGGTCTCTTCACTTGACTTTCTGCCTTTTCATAGGAGATATAATCAGGGTGTAGGGGAGAAAGTGACCTTTTAAATCTCAAGCATGTAGATTAGAGAGTAGTAGATTAGAGTTGTTTTTGTATAATACTAACTACTTAACGTGTGTGCATGTTGGTGTGGGTTCAGAACATCAGTGAATGAAAAAAGGAAAAATCAGTTTGGGAAGTACTGTTCTTACTCCCCCATCTCCAGTCATAAATAGAGGAGAAGCAACCAGTAGGAAAGTCAAATGACAGCTTTAGAAACAAGTTTATTCCTGATTTCTTAAAATCAGAGGCAATAGCAGTCAACTATCTTTTTCTGCTCAGATCCTAGCTTGCTATGGGAAATGCCCAGTTTTCTCCCCTGCAGATATTATTTCATATGGGGTAGCCATTTGTTTGGCTCATTTTTAATATGAACCAACGTAATTCTCATTTCTCATACTAATTGTCATGTGTATCAAAATGCAGTTATCCTTTGACTTCACACTTGGCCAAATTTTGTGATACAGTTTTGCAATAAAACAGTACATACAGTGTATGTTATGGAAAGCCATAAGAATTGGCTTTTCTTCCCCACCTTTTAGTATTATTGATGTTATTTTTCTGGTTATTAATTCAGAAAAAATCCGTGGCAGACAGCCACCTTAAATGGAAAGTAACTTGATTGCATGCAGCGGTCATTTCCCCCACTACCCTCTTTGCCCTTCTGGCTTTGAACCTGAGAAGCTTGCTGAGATGGACACATCCACATAGATGTTGGGAACCTCTCTACTAAAGTCTCCTAATTTGCCCTTAACACTGTTGCCACCAACTTCTTCGTGACTGGTCCTGCTACAGAATGTGGCTGGGCCCCTGTGCTATTGCATTTCCACCAACATCATTCCCAATGGTAGCACCTGCTACAAGAAGTGACTGCTTGAAAAGTGTGTTGTGGGCATGAATGAGTGCTTCTCATTCTCATTCTGTAAAGACAGAGACAGATTTGTTTGCGTCAGCCAGGAGCCATTGTGATTAAGACATCATACATGAAACACAACTGGACAAATATTTTGGTCAGACTAAAAGTCATAACTAGCTTTTAGATCCGCTACAAAATATGGGACATATAATTAATTATGCAACAATGCATAGCCAAATTAATATTTATAAACAGCAACAACTCAAGAGTACCATAACAAACCTTACTTTACTAGCAGCTGCCAAAAATGGAATAGACTTCACCGTCAAGAGTTTATGCAATTCTCAAAGAGATGTGTGAGCCCTGAGTTGTGTGAGAAATATTATCACTTTGGCAAGAATACTTTTCTACCTGTAGTATACTTTGAGCAAGTTTCTTCACCCAGCAAACTTCCTGTATTTTATATACGAGAGTAAAACAAAGCTGCATTTGATGCAAAGAAACTGGATAATTCCAGTTGGATAACTCAAACTGTGATTAATTTGAAAGGATTACACCATTGGAAGTATGAGAAATGACATCAATCCCCTCTAGGTATTAAAAAAGCCCCTACCTAGTAATTACATCAGTATATTTTTATTTTTTTTCCAGTGCTCATCACAGCAAGAATGCAAGAAAGGAAATGCAGGAGTAGGAAATATAGTATTTCATGGCTCCATGCAGGAGCACTAATCATATGGATGAACAATAGGTTCAAATGAACCAATTACCGAAGGACCTGAGAGGCAGACAGTTTTTCATTCTCATAATGGTCTGGTCATTTGGTGCTAGTTAGCAAAACTAAAACAGACTTCACAAAAGGGTACTTTGGAAATCACCACTGTGATAATAAAGATGATTCAACTTGAAAAAACAAGGTACAATGACCCTATAAACAAGAACTTGGCTCTGCTCTCATTATAAAAACAACCTTGGAACCAAAGTTTGCAAAGACTCCCTGCTATGGTAGGCTATTTACATAAAATAATAACAATATTGAATATCAAAGTACAATTCAAGACAAGATAATAGGAAATTCTAATCGTCTTTCTTTGTTGTATAAATAATTTGAAATGAAGGCCATCCTCATGGTCCTTCTGTGTTTCAATTGCTGTGCATTAATGGTTGCACGGTCTGCTGACATCAGCGGAGCTACACAACCAGTTGATTGATGTGACTCGGACCTTAATCAAGCCATTGCTCCTTAAAATGCCACTGAGATGTAATGTGAAATGCACCCGCTTGAAGTTGAGCTTTTATATACTGTCAAATGCATGGATTCTCAGTGTTACCATATACATTTTAAACCAATGCATTGCCATCATTTTAACATAGGGTCATGTTTGTTCATACTGAGACATTTCGAAGGACATTATTGTATTTCTATTTTTGTACATGTACATACAACCCCAAATACAGCATGTTCTAATATCTCTTGGGTTCCCTAAAACCAACCTGAAAAAGCATTAAAGTATGATGTAGTGCAGTGTAATATTCAGTCTGCTCTAATATCAGTGTCTAAAGAAATAGAAATATATAATTAATGTTAACATGTCTAGACTAAGTTCTTAAAAATGCAAAGATGATGATAATATATCAATGTTTAGAAATAATAATGATAATATAAATGAATAAATGAAACTGTCTTCAGAGACATGATGCTCAAGCAGATTCCTGTACTCATGCTCTCTCATAGTCTGTGGTTAGTAAAATGAGCTATTGGAGATGAAGAAAGCTTGAGAAAGAAAAGGCTCTATCAGGTGATGATGGCCCACAAAATCACCATTCAAGGTAAGTCTGTGCACCATCTACAATAAACATGCTTCCAAAGACTCATTAAATTGCTAACTTACCAACTGCTATATAAATCCTATCCATATATCTATACCATCTATATCTATGCTAGTAGCTATATCAAAATAGATCTGTACTGTATAACATGGTTGTCAACAGGATGGGACATACTTATATATGTGTCTGAGCATGATGGGCATGAAGATTCAAAAAACATGTGTGACATACTTGCGATATTTTCTTTTCATATGGGTGGTTGTGGGCCCTACAAGACTTGGTGTCAAGATCAGGACCTGAGTGACCTGGCAAATGCCTATAGAACCAGGAACACCTTTGCAGGTGTTTGTGGGGAACAGCTGAGGAGCAATTATGTACTGCAGCTGGAGGCCCTGACAACCAGTGTAAGAGGCCTCCTTGCACCTCTGCCCTTTGCCACAGCAACACAAACCATCTTTACGAGTTGATATGGGAGTTGGGTTGGAAGCCAAGGAGCAAAGTGTTAAAATCTTGGTCTGAGCTGGCTTCCATTAAGTTATTAGTCTTTGGAACAGCATGGACTGTTATTGTTAATGGAGAAATTAAAAACACCCTTTATCCAGTATGGCTTATTGGAGGTCAATACTCAGTAAAATAGAACAGGTAGTTCATGTAACAGCAACATGGATGGCTGGTTATACAGACTAATGTAAAAGAAATACTTCAAGTGCGGAAGCAAGATGATAATTCTGCAGAGGCTACAGGCCACCAGAGAAACGATAGCACAGTGAAAGACAGAACTCATAGGTACACACATAGACATTAAGGTAAGAGGAACAAGCATATGAACCATCCACTCAGTTGATTTTATAAAACAAAATCAAAGGAACAATACACCCATATCCCACTGGTCATCCACTCTCAACTGGCTGGATTCGTAAGAAAGCCTACTGTAAATCAGGGGTTTCCATGGCTACCACACACACAAACACACACACATGGAGATTTCAGATATGCAATCAATGCTTCTGGCATGATATCTTCTTTGGTCCTAAGAAAGTTGTATTCCAAAGCATGTATAGCCTGAACCAAACCTTCAGTTGCACCCAAAAGCAAACTAAGAAAAGCAAAGGTATTTGTGAAATACAAGTGTAATGTAGACCTTTTTCATGTACGTTGATTTTGTGAAGAGTATTCACCTGCAGCATTATCTCTGAAGTTACTCTTTCATGCAGATTTTCTACCATTAATTTAAATAAAGGAGGCACTTCTATGTTTGAGAAGGACTACCCATATGAAAAGAAAATGGTACCTTGTAGTAGCTGGAGGAACTCTATGTGGATTAAGGTGTTCTTCTATCCAGGAATTCTAAAAACACACCAAATATGTTTTATATGAGTCATTTTATCCTCTGCAACTCTGATCATATTAAGCCTTTTTTCAAAAATCATACTGAGGAGATCTTGCAGACAGTATCAAAAATATACCTGTGAACCATGGGGGGTATAGTCATCTAATGGTAGAAGGCTTTCACTTACAACAAAAAAAATGGAATTTATGCCCTTCCAGATGTTGTTAGTTCATTCATTCCTTGCCAAGAGTGTTGATGTCCTGGGTTGATGGACATTGTAGTCCAATATCCAGTAGGTCACAGCAGCCGACTCATGCTATAGGGCTGGGATGCTGACTGTACTTGGTGGAGTGTCTTTCCCAAGCACAATGTACCTGCACATTATAACCAATATTTCAGGCATTCCTCTGGTTCCCGGTTCTGAGAGAGGCCTGGAGGGCAGCAACAGGGGAAGGATTTTCTCAGTGGCAGCTCCCCAGTTGTAGAATTATTCTTCTGCTGAAGGCCACCTGGTACCATACTCACCATTCTTTTGGCACCATATTAAGACAGTTCATACAAAGTTATTTAAAGACATACAAGGATAATGAATGGCTTGAGGGAAGTATCCATCCCAGATGTTTTACAAGTCTACTCTGTTATTTAGCTGTTTATAAATTGTTCCCTCCCATTCTTGGCTATGAAGTTTCAGTCTGTTTTCTCTTTTATGAAATTTTATAATTCATGCAGAGAATGTCAGCTATTGGGTGGCAAAGAAATGAAATAAATAAAAAAGATTTATTATTTACATAACTATATTGCTTTACAGAACTAGCTTTGCTAAATCATGCTCGAATCCTGCACTGCTGTGCTCTTCTTGAAATTCAACTGTGTTCAACTTACTTTTCTTTTTAGTAGTCATCTTCTTTAACAGAAGAATGCCAAGAACCCAGGCATTTTAAAACCCAGATCTTTTTAAAATAAATAATTGCAATTTAGCTTATCCTGGTTTTCTTGTATTCTGGGACTTACATGGCAAGAATATTTATTACAAATTAACTGGGAATCTCTCTTCCCTCCTAATCTTCCACGCAACTCACATTCGTGAATATGCTAATGAAAAGGACCATTTACTCTTCTCAGAACAAGGAAACAAGATGGTGTTTTTGATCTCTTAATATCTTCCGTATGCTCCTGTGAAGACAATGTGGTGGTCTTGAATGATTAGAATCAGTAAATCAGATTCCTGGAAACCTACAGTGCAAGTCCAAGTGAGACTGGTTTTCTCCTTTGTTCAGAGGGAAACAGCCTAAGCTCTTTGAAATGCGTGGCTTGTAGGTCTTTTGGATGAAATTATACATGGTTATTATTGTGACATTTATGTAGAGAAATTTTGCCTGATGCCTGTGCAGCTGCTACAGTCATATCACATTTCTGCAGTGATGTCAACTGCAACTTCAGAGAATTCTATATTCCCTTGATAAAGTAAGGGATGGCAAAGCAAAGTCATACTTGGAATCGTATATATTTTATTCAAAGGACTACAATATCCAATATTGTTTCATATACTTATTGTGACTATTACATATTATGATAGTAACATTACATATTATGTAATTATGTAATTATGTGTATACATATTATGTGTATACATATTATGTGTATACATATTATGTGTATACATATTATGATGTATACACACAAGCATCACCCTAACTATTGCTTTAAAATCTGTTATTAAATACTAGTAATATATTACAGTAATATAATATTACTGATTATAATTGGATTGTATCCAGTACTATTCTTCTAGTCATAGAAGGCTCTTTGATTCAGCAAAGCTTTTTAAAGGATTTTTTTTTGGGGGGGGGGTTTAGTATTTGCTTGATTTTATCATTTCAGTATCAGTCTCTGAATCTGGCTGAATCTAAATAAATTGCTAATGTTAAGAGAATACACCAAATACTCATCAAGTTTCACAAATCTGTTTGTATTAAATAATATTGAAAAATAAAATGTAAAATATAACTGCAACTAGAACAATCTCATCATCTTTAATAAGGTAATGCAGGAACAAAGAACACAGGAAAAATATGGAGATGAAAAGATTTTCATTAATCTCTATGGAACGCACAGATTCAGTGAAGACACATTTAAAAAGCTACAAAATGTTTTGTAAAGTTTAGATAATATTCTGCTTATTGAAACATGAAGTTCCATGGACAAACCTCTGTATTAGTGGAGATGCTTCTTAATTTTTATTAATTGTTCAGCTATGTAAAACTGCATGGATTCAGGAAGTCTGGGGGCCATATTCATGGATCTTTCCCATAGACTGTACCCCAACTGTTGACTTTGGGGCTCCAAAACAATCTCTTTAGGAACGCCTTGTCCCATATGCACTTAGTCCCTAAGATTGTTTTCAGGGGGACTTCTCCAAAATCCCCCTCTAAAGGAAATAAGGAGGGTGGCTACCAGGAGAAGGTTCTTTGTGGTTTTGGCACCCCAGTTTTGGGGAGGGGGGATCCTTTTCACTACAGCCAGGAAGCCACCAAATAATTGGTGGAGTGTGGAGCCAGTGGAAGGGACAGGTTATCTGAGGAACTCCAGAAAGCTGGATTGGATCCCCTGGAGGGCCAAATTTAGTCCCCAGGCCTAGGATTCTACAGCTCTGATGCCCTCATTTATTTCCCTGGCAAAAAAAGCTGGCCTTTCCAGATGCCATTTCACAGACTGTTCAAAACTCCCCACAGTAACATCAAGTGCAGTTTGCTAAACGACAGGAAGGGGCTGCTCTGTGAAAAGCAACTTAACATTCCCTTGGCCTCATGAAACTAGTTTCACAGGCTGCACTAATACTCTAGTGGTGTCAATAAATTTTTTTACAGCATATAAACAGGTGGGGAATTCAGACGAATGTTCCTTTGAAAGCCTATTTAATTAATACATTTGAAATAAAAGGAGAAGTAAGAGAACTGTATGTTGCCATTCTCTTTGGACATTTACAATGACTGTCAGCTATCAGGAGGCAGCTATAAAGAAACTTACAGCTCTAGAAGAACTCAAAGCAATGAAATACGAATGTGAATAAAATGTCTTCTTGCATGAGAGTATTTCCAAAGACAATGAATATACTGTTTTATTTTATTTCTAACATAACATTAAGGTTTCTTCTGTTTTTTTCCCATCACATATATTCCCAAAGTGCCTTTTCTATTTGCAGGTAACTGGGCGTTTCACATTTAGCTTAGGCTGAAATTCAACCAACTTTTAGCTTGAGGCGAATCTCAGTGAAGTTTACTGTTGAGTAGACCTGCATTAGATGGCACTGCTAGTCACTGCAATTCTGCAAAGCAAGTTTCACTGAATTCCAGGAAGTTGATTCCCCAAGCGTGTATAGGATTATAGACTAATTGCCATCCTAAACATACTTTCCTGAGAGTAAGTTCCACTGAAATCAGTGGGCTGACTTCTGCACAAATGTCAATAGGTTTGCACTTTTCATACACATAGGGTGCAATCTCAGAGATGTTTAGAGTGAAAGCAGTCCTACAAAAGCCTCCAGCTGGCTTGAAAATGTTGGGAGTTATCTGACTTCTTGTGCCTCTGCATGCATAGGCAGGCGTCCTTAGTTGTTCCTCTGACAAAGGGGAAGTTCATGACAATGTTCTGCCAAGGGATTGCCAATGATATTTCCCTAGCCTCTGATATCCTTTTATCGTTGTTCATGTGGCCTCACATATTCGTCCCTTAAAAATCTCAATCAAAAGAATTTTAGAATATGTTGATTAGAACATTTCTGACATGCTGATAGAAATGTTGACTTTAACTTTCCCTGTATGTAGAACTCTGATCCAGTTCTAAACCTTAATATAATGACTAATGGGAACAATCCTAAACATGTTTGTGGCCAAGAACATTGAGGAAGACTGATACTTAGAAAGGCAGCAATGAAGGAATCAGAAAGAACATCAGGCATAAGGCTGGAGACCAAAGCAAAGAGCATTCACGTGACTGTTGTCTTGATTACCATGTATGGGTATGAAAGCTGGACAGTGAAGACATCTGATAAGAAGAAAATCGATGCATTCAAAACATGATACTGCAAGATAGTTTTGCAAATACCCTGGCCAAACAGAAAGACAAATTAGTGAAAAACTAATCAAACCAGATCTTTACCTAGAAGTTAAAATCATAAAACTGATGCTGTCATACTGCTGGCAACACTCCTTGGAGAAGACAACCATGCTACAGAAGGTAGAAGGTAGAAGGAAGACCAAATATGAGCTGGACTAACTACATAAAGAATGCCACCACCTTGAATTTACAAGAGATAACAAGGTTGTTGTGCATAGGGCATTTTGGAGAGCTTTCATACATAGGGTAGCCATAAGCTGGAGACAACATAATGGCACATGAAAGCAAAATCATGTTTGAACAGAAGAAAATTCCCACAATTCCCCACACTTCCCAGGCAGCGTCATAGGAATGTACCCTAAATGAGCTTCTCACTAGTTCCACAAACATGTAAACTCTGTCCCATGCACAATTTTTGGCATCTTACAAATAACAAGACAGCCCTTTGGGTTTCAGAGTA
Source organism: Varanus komodoensis (assembly GCF_004798865.1). NCBI lineage: Eukaryota > Metazoa > Chordata > Lepidosauria > Squamata > Varanidae > Varanus > Varanus komodoensis. The sequence goes on from NW_025335268.1 coordinate 65,943,999, forward strand.
TTTCCACATAGTCCCACACTGGCTGCAGTAGTCCCACACTAGTCTGCAGTAATGTAGAGAGAAATGTAAATAATTGATCATTTATATTGCATTATATGATAATAATTCTGGACCTTTTTAGATGTTTTAAAGTAGTCTTTGGATTTTAATGTTATTTATCTTGAGACAATTAGAAAAATATCCATTCCAAATTAATAAGACTCTGCATCAGAATGTTCTTCACTCAGTGAATTTGTCTGAGAAATGGTCACTTGTGACACGGAATTAAAAGAAGGCCTTCATTGTCCTTATTAGGTGAAATAAATCAGGCAATTTAGACACTAGCTGGTATGACTTTTTGAAGTCGCAGTTTAGACTGTGATGGTGTTTCCTCTTGTTCAGTGATGCTCCTTACTGGTGTTACCCCATGAAGAAGACCGTGTTATACAATGCACATGGGAACATATACGCATAAAAAGACAAACATGGCCATGAATAACTATAGGTTAAATTGTGGGACTATTTAGGGCCTGTCCTATATAGGACACTGAATTCCTTTCAGATTCACAGGAGACTTTCTGTCTATTTTTCTTCTACTTTGATATGATGGTCACGGAGACTTTATCACTGACATCTTGAACACACAAAAATGTACCTATGACAACTAATGAAAAAGTTAAGTGACTATTTTGTGATATAAATTAACAGGGGATCACATTTAACTTCCCAGCTTTAGTCATTTGTGTTAAAAGTTGGACCTAAGCCAGTAGCTCAGCAGGAGAAAAGTAATAGTTATGCACCAAGCAACCATGGGTTCCATATATGATATTTTGAAGAGTGACAGAAATAATGAATATAATTAAAGCAGCATGAAGCCAAGGGAAAGATAATTAATGTGCAAACTAGAAGGTGCTACGAAGTCTCTACCATGACAAAACTTTTGCTTAAGGAGTTTGATATAATCTGAGCTAATATTTTCCTTCCTATCAATGGAAAAAATGATTCTTGGGTTAAGGTTTTCAGTGAATGCTGATCCTTTAGAGGACAAAACTTGAATTTTTAATAAACACTAAAGAGAAATTATTACAGTTCTTCACTGTAAATGAAGAACCAGGTTTGATCAATCTGGTGGTCCTAGTAAATTAGATAGATTTAAATCATGATTGCATATTATGAAGGAACACAAGATGCAATAAATCTGATTCATATTTGATCATAACAATATTAAATGAGCTGATCTTTGCCTCCTTTCTGGTGTAAGGATAGACTGGATATATCAAAATATGTTCCATACATGTTACTGTTGAGTCTTTCCATTCTTCAGTTTGTCCACTTATTCTATCTCACAACATGATCCCTCAACAATTTTTAGAGGAGAGAGTGAAGAGGGCAAAAAAGGAAAATGTGGTTCTGTCCCTGCTCTTGCCCTAACAGTAGCCATTCAGCAGGGCATTTGAGAAGCAGAAGCTTCAGAGATGCAAAACTTCCATCTAGCGGCTGCAATCTGATAGGATGGCATCTTTATAATACAATCCTCTGCAATCTATTCAGAAGTAATACTCCCTATCAAATGTGATACAACATATTCTTACTGTAAGGGTTACAGTCTTAGTTTTTGGAACTGAACCAATTCAGCACCAAGCTGGAAACTTTCTGCTCTGTTCTTTCTAATTTTTACCAGAACAGGTGATCCTGGACTAGCTGGATCAATGGTCCAACTCAACACAAGCCATCCTCATATATACTTTAGAGTGGGCTGAAAAATCTATTTCAGTGCCTTTCTAATAAAAATTTATACAGTGTGTACTTCCCGGAACTGAACATGGTTAAGAACACAGTCTGTGCTCTGAAGGCCATACATTGCTGAGGTTGTCATTAGATTCATGTAACAAAAATGCTGTTGAAAAAAGTGCATCACAATTTAGCCAATGAAAGAAAAAGTATATATGTCAAAATGAGCACTATGTACATGAAAATTCTGGGGAAACCAAACAAGCAAACCCAATGGAGCTCAGCAAATCAATATACGGGCACAGCTTAAAACAATCTTTGAAGTGGCATTCAGCTGATCAGCTCAAGATTTGCTGACCAGCACCAAATCTATCTATCCATCATACTCAGCTTGCTGTGTGAATGTTGCTGTACATGATGGTGAAAAAGTGCTCATATGGGTGGAAATTTTCAGACATTGCTTGGCCAACATGGGCACTGCTTCTTTTGCTGATGTACCTATGCTGGTGTTAGTACTGAAAGGCATCAAGGAATGTTAAAGTTAGATGATAGATGAATCTGTCACCTTCTATTTCTCACAGTTTTCCAATCTTAAATTCAGTTACGCTCATACTCTGAGATTTTTTTAAGTCTGCCAGAGTTATCATGCACATTTTTGTATAGTGCATGTAATTTTGTCTGATTAACACATTTTCCTAATATAATGCATTTTAATGTCATTTTCACATTTTCATATATACATTTCTGTGTGTATTTCCCCTCTAAAATACATATTTGTGCATTGATTTTCTATTGGAGAATTTAATTGTCAAACTGGGGAGTCCACATTTCTAAGTTTTGTTTTGCGAATTGGTTTGAAAGTAAGAAATTAGGTAAGTTCACATTGAACTGAACAGATTGTCCCTTATCTCTTGTTGAAATGTTGTCAATGAAAAGCGAAACAAGTAGGTGGGTTGTAAGATACATATGTTAGGCTGAGGTATATGATCGATGCGAGAGCACACACATTTCTCAAGGACATTACGAAGGAAGTTTAATCTTTGGATGAGAAATAATTTGTATTCTCTGCGCTTTTAATATTCATAAATTCCCTGAACACACTCATTTATGACAATCCACATTCATTTATTACACACCAAAGACCAGATTCATTTGATAATGAGCAATTTGGTGTTATTTCAAATATAACAAATGCAATATCATTGCAATTTGTAATTAATACATGGAAACAGTTTATTTCCTTTCAGAATTATTTATCATTTTGTTGATTAATATAATGCAAAGAGCCATTCTTTTAACATGCACCATGTCCACTCAGGTTTAATAGTTCTTATAAAACACTGCTTATGCTTGACTTTGGGATGCTCCCATCATGAGTGATTTGCAATAAATCTAGTGCAAGTAATATTGATTTTTTAAAGGAAAGACACACAAACTGATACATGAAGGGCGTTCATCTCCAGACGGCAACAATGCATAACCAATATTGCACAAATGAAAACTTTGGAGGAAATGCTCACATGTACTTTGGCACTGTTATTTTGGACGGCTGATACAACAGGCCAGATTGATCCTGTATCATAATGTGTTAAAAGAATCCATCTGTTATGAATCCAATGTACAATATTCAGTTCTATCTGAGTATCTATTGCCATATTTAAAACAAGTTCCAGAGTTCCTATTAAGCAAAGAATTTCAAAAACCAACCATTGAAGACAATGACTGCAAAAAGAAAAGACTAATCTTAAATATCCATATATTTAAACACACCTAAACATAGTTATGATTACTCCCACTAACTTTATTCTTGTTTACCCTGTTGCAAGTAGCTTTGTGAAAGAGGCAGCTTTAGAACTATAGGACTATCAACTAGGAATGTGTCAAAGCTCCACATGCAGACTTCTCTTATGCTCTGCCATCCCTTGGACAGAGAGCCAAATGCAGAGGCAGTGTGCAAATGCTCATGGAATGAAGGTTGCCCAACTGGCAGTCTTCTTCCATGTCCCATGCAGGTGCCATGGAAAAGGGGCGCTGCTTGTATAGAATTCCATTTCTGGACATGCCGTGCGAACACTGGGCGTGCTTGCCAGAAACTCAGACTCACAGCCACACCAACATAGAATGGAACCAAGGGAACCAATCCCAGGTAAAGAGAGATACTTCTGCTATATTAAAAGGTATAGTTCAAGGCATGAATCCAGACATTTATAAAGGTCCTTGGACTCTGCCTCTGAGCTCATGCTTCTCTTATTGGATACAACATCTTCAGACCCTTCTCTGAAACACTTTCTGGGCCCTTTTTACTTAGCACAGTGGCAGGAACTGATCCAGGACATGTTGCCCAGCCCATCATTTTGACTTAGTTGTCACTGAGGTGGTAAACTTGTGTCTATACTCTGTCACTTGAGATTGAACTTCGTATCACTGAACACCCTTCCATGCATTGTTTGCACATCAAAACTGCTGACCACAGTGGAGGGACAGGGAATGCCTGCACATTTTGCCTCATTCTCTCCTTTTCTTTCCCATTGTATATGGCCATATAGTTAGTAAGGCAACTAAACAGTTCAATATAAAACACCAAATCTAACGTCAGCATTTCTTAGGTATGACAAATGTTGCATGGCCTGGGAGATTAATATTAACATTCTTTTCTTAGGAATACTTAATTACCTGGTCTGATTATTTAATCAGAATGTTGCAATAAATTATAGTTCATCTAATTTTCTCTTCTTCTCCCATGCATATTTTTCATTGGAATGCACTGAAGATGTGTCCTATGGTAATACTATCAGGAATGATGCAGTAATACCTCATATATAATATTGCTATACACAGGAAATTTGAAAGATAACAAAAAGGAGGTTTGCTGTCAGTGGTAAATGTCAATTTCAGGATTGTGTATGCTTAATATACAACATCTGAACCTATCTGCATTCTGAATGTGCCACCTAAACAAAGAACATTCATGACAGATGAGGAGAAACAAACATTAATTATTTCAATAGGTTAGGCTAAAAAAGAGGTTGGAAGCAGATGCATGAAAACTGTTCGCCTATTTACTTCCATTTATTTCTACCCAGATCACACAACAGCCTCAGGTAAAGCACTATCTATGCACATAGCCCACCCAGAGGATTGTTATAAGTTGAAATTAGATAAGTGTCTGCCCTGGCCTTCCGAGAAGAATGGATGCCATTGTGACAGCTATGTGCATTGTTTAAGTGTTTGTATCCAGAGAAGTACTATCTCAAAAATATAAATTGAAAAGACCAAAGTATTGTCATGGCTGTCTTAATTAAATGTACACATGGAAAAGATGACATAGTTGTCGTGTAGTCATAAGAATGTTCTTTGCTGCATTAATTTTCTGAATTAAACCATCACACCATTTTCCAGTGATATAACTGAGAAAATGAAATGGCAAACAGCAGTCATTTTCTTGGCAGGAGGCATCCAGGCTGGGGCCATCCAGTGGTGCACCTCCCAAGCATGGAATAATCTCACCCTGCCTGGTGCCACCACTGCCATCTTTTCAGCATCTGCTTAAAACTTCCCTCTCCTCCCAGGCTTTTAATGGCCTGTGCTGGGAGCTGTCACCCGTCTTTGCAGATCAAGTTGGTTTTGAAAATGCTCTAGTTATTTAAAATATTTTCAGTTTTAGACATATTTTATGTGGGATGTTAGTGTATTTATATTGTAGATTTATATTATATCTCTTTGTAATATTTCACCTATCCTGATGAACCATCCAGCCAAAGAGAATTTGGCTCTTGGATGGTATAAAATATTCAGGACTGCTTCTGTCACTGATTCCTCACCAGCCCTCATCTGGTAAGAGCAGATCTTGCAGTGGGCAGAAATTACTTGCTGGTTCTTGAAGCTGGGAATGAAGTTTACTTGACCTTCAGTTTTCAGCTTTTCCAATGCAAGGTCTGTCTGCATATAAATAAGTTGATCTGGGGTTTTGTTACTGTTGGTGTGCATTTCTCTTGTGTAAGCCACGCATGTGGAGTTGATCCAGGACTGGGGCTGAATCAGTTTGGGAAGGAGAGAGGATAGGGCTCCCCGTTTGACCACAGTGGGATCTGTTTCTGGGATCTGAGTGATGTGGCAACCCCCCCCCAAAAAAACCCAGGGCAGCACAGTGGCTACAAGGATGAAGAGAAGGGGGTTCCTGCTACCTTTACCCAGCAGAGGTGCGAGGATGATAGCCAGGCTGCCCAGTGGTGGGATCCATGTCCTGTGTTCTATTCCAATCCTATTCAAATGAATATTGTGGCCAACTTGACCCATTTCAATTATGTGTCTGGTTTGCTCTCATCAGAATTGGACAGATGTCCCTGATCCTTTAACTGTGGAGAAAATAAGATGAGCATTTAGATTGGCATCTTGCTGGGAACAAAGGAAATGGCTGTTGTGAGCTGAGGTTTCTCCTTCGAACAATCACCAACCACAGACCGTTTTCCTTGCAAGCTTTCTTTATTGCTCCCAATCCTTGAGAAAGGAAAAGGATCCTTGAGCATGCACAGAGCAGATTGGAAAAAACCAATCTAGTGGCTACCTGTAGCACTCTTCTTATGAACATGCCTGGGCCCCAGTCCTTCAGGAGGTGCTCTCTGAAGGCGAGCAGGTTTCCTCTCATCAGTTGCCCCCCCTTCTCTGCTGAGGCTTTGTCAGGGGGTTGAAAGCGGGGGGCCACGGCCTACATTGGAGAATTCCTTATCCTTCTGCAGATGCTCTACATCTTGGTCACTCCCAGAAACTGCCTGGCTCAGCAAAGCACCAGGTCTTGAGCTGATCACCCCTTCCTGCTGCATCTCAAAATCCTAACCTCGCCCGTCATGCCCAATCTCACCAAAATAAGCTTCTCTTTCCTATTCTAATTCCTCTGAAATGCAGCCAGGAGTCAGTGGGAATGATTGCCCCAAGCCACCATCCTTCTTACTCCCAACAGTGTTCTGTAGAGACAAAGGCATTCCCCTGGCAGGGAAGAGGACATGTGGCTCTCAGAGGTGGACCAATCAATGCTACTCAAAAGTCCCCAGGTGCTTTCACAGGGATCCATGTAGTATAGGGCTATCTCAACAGATCCAGGTGTGTTGTCACATACACATCAGAAAGTAGTATATCTGTGAGGAAGTTGACATACAGCTCTTCTCCCTGATAGCTCAACCTTCAAATGATCAGGGAGGCTTGTCTATGGAGGACTACCCCAAACCTGAGATCGCTAATATGTACTACCAGGTTCCTGAGTGTGCAGTTCATGATGATAATCTTTTGGATATTTCCCTTTTGTGCTCATTTGGGGTTCATCTCTTGAGATACCTGGAAAACCCTGTTCCCCTTCTAGGGTCAACTTGTCACTTCGATGTCACACGTTGTAGTAGAGTCCGGCAAGAGTTTGTGCCACATTCTCTGGTGTGCCTTGACCAGTGATCAGATTTCAGGCTGCAAACACAATAATATGTTCCATAAAAATAGCCTGCCAAGCTGTTACATATCAGTATGACAGATTTTTTAATCCATGCATTGACATTTTCATACATGACCTAAACAGCATTTCCCTGTTGATCAAGAGAGTTTATTATTCTGCAGGGTTACACTCCCACAGAGTCTCAAACGTATCACTATCAGTGAAAACTCCCAAAATAGACTTTGCTATATCATGAATAATAAATAATGCTATTTTTATTTATTTCTTTGCATCTTTTGAGTAGCCAAAAAGGAAGATCGGAAGAAGGAAAAGAACTGTTACATTGTGAGGCGACAAAAATAGAATGCAAATTGAACCTTGTAAATTGTTAAATACTCTACAGAAGAGCAAAAGGTGTGAGTTCAACCTGGTAAAATGTTACTCGAGGTGAATGATAAAATAGATTGCTTCCTTATTTTCTGGGACAGCATTTGCAAAACAATGCACTGTTTTAAGTTGCCAAGCCATCCTGCACTGCAGCAGACTAGTAATGAGTTTTAATGAGCTGTGTCTTTATGGGGTGAGTGTGTGTATGTGTGTGATAACATTCACAATATCAGTCCTTTTGCAAATCATATAAGGGGAGAATGGAAGAAGAACTACTTCCTACTTATTGAACTAATATAAGCCTATTCAGGAAATTCAGTATGGAATTGTAATCAAGCATATAATGAAAGAAGTGGTCATCTCAGCCTTTCCCATCATCATATTTATTCCCATTATTTGTGGAGGGCAACCATCTGAAACAAGCATAAAACTTTATGTATCCATGCTCCATGGAAACACATTGTGCAACTCTGAAACCTGAAAAATCTGGATTTTCGTTCACGTGTACAATCTCCATGGATACTGGAGACTCCATCTGATTTATAAAAGAAAACACACACATGCACCCATCTTCTCTGAAAGGGGAAAAACATTGTTGTTGTTCTGAACTATAACTTTTGTTATTCCATTAAACCTTTCTGTAGGATTTCACCTGTACTCTGGCACAAGAGAAGAAAAATTGGGAATAAGAAGAATTACTAGCAGGTGGGATTCTAGCTTCCATTTCTTGAAGACATTTTCTTATATCAATGTATTTGTCATGTACCAGGATCCAAGTAGCAAAAATAAAATGGCACCAAAGGACACAGTTTCTATGCACCACCTGGTCTACCTAGTCCAGCATTGCCAACTCCAGCTAGATGTGGCTGTCCAAGATCTTAGCCAGAGTTCTTTGTGCCCCTTGATTCCTTTAAATGCAGATGGTAAAATCTGGACCTGAGTTTCTGAATACCAAATGTGTGCTCTATCACTGAACCTATTTGACTTAATATTCTAGTAACTGAAGCACATACTTACTCCAGAATTCAGAAAAGTTTCCATATGCTCCAAGGCGGACTTCCATTCAGTGGGCTTAAAAGGCCAAATGTGCTTCAATTCATATGCTTAATGAGCCTTCAGATCCTTTGCTGGATAGTCAACATAGCAGTCTTCATTGTTACCACTTCCTCAGTTCAAACGTAATAGCTCTGTGTTCTGAATATCCCATAAATATATCTTGCAGTCCTTTTATTGCTCCTTTGTTATAATATTTATTTTCTTAATGTATCCAACATTAAAGCTATGTACAAACAAAGTTTTGATTCCCTGCCACAAGGTTGTCAAGTCTCCTGGAACATCTCCTATATCACTTTCATGATTCTTCTGTTAATAACTTCCTTTATGGTCTTGGAAAAATGATTTTTCTCTTCTCTGCACCACTTTTTATTTTAGCTCATTCTAAATATGAAATATCCAAGTCTTTCACATCCCTGCAGTACACATTTTGATGGTGTCTCTTTCCGCCTTCTCCTTCCCTCCGGTTTCTTCAATTTGTGTAAATAAGGAAGTAGTCAAGTAGAGAAAATATAGCCATCTGGAACACCAAGACAAGAAATAAAGCCTATTTATATTTTATTTCTACAGGGTATGAATTTCCTTATATTTTGAAAATTTGGTAAGGGAGAAAAGAGGGGGGGATTGTTTCTCTCTATGTTGTCCAGTACTTGATTAATATACCAGAGTTTGCATAGGTGATAAATGAGGTGGAGAAGGGAGCCCATATTGTTCTACCAGTGAAATAGAAACCTACTGAGAACAGCAGGAAAATTAATCAAACTTTTTGGATGAAGGCAAGAGAATGCAAAGTGTGTTCTCCATCTAATGACAAAACAGAAAGGAGCTAAAGTAATTGCAATAACAATAAATGCAATGGTTTATAATGCTATTGAGACACTGGAAGTAAATATATCACAGCATTCCAGCCTGACTTTACATTGCATTGTCTTTCATCTTACTGATACAATGGTGTGGGCAACCATTTTGTCCCTAGGGACCAAATCTGTTCCAATCCTTGGGGAATTGGAATCAGTCCTCTGCTTCTGATCTGAGAGGAGAGTAAGGTCTCATCCCTGAGTACTAGAGAAAGTCTTCCTTTGTGAAGGGCTGGGGGCAGGGTGAAGAATGGATAAGTGCCTGCTGCTTGGAAGGAAAAACTCTCTGGGTGGACCCAGCTCATGGGCTGAAGGTTCCTCATCTTTGCCCATCTAAAACTCTTGATGGGTTTCAACTCATGCCAGCAGTTTTAATTTCTAAGTATCCCTAATTTGCACCTAGGATCACTTCCCAGATGTACTAGCTGAAGTTATAGATAATGCAGGGAAAAGTGGACATGTACACTTCCAATGTATGACATGACATGACATGATGTGGCAGACAGTACCTGCCTGCACCTGAATGTTTAGTATCTCTGCCTTCCTATCTGGTTGGAAAGGATTGTACAGAATACTTGTGCATTCATTCTTCCCATGACATGTTTGCCTTACATGTGAGGCATACAGGTACTGAACCACCCCAAGATTGCATTAAAATCAATAGGATTTCTTCAGCTAAAATGGTGATTTGGAGTGGGGCATGTGTATAACGTTGCATGGGATACATTAATTGTGTAACTGGTTTATGTATATAACTGCTGAGGAGAACGGTGCGAGATGCCATCTATTGGTTGAATTTCCTTGCTGCAGAGACTCTTTTAGAATGTCTACACTGAGTGTGCCCAGGGTGTGCTAAATGCTGTGCTTTAATTTGGTGACAACATTGCAGACCTCAAGTTAATCATCAAGTTAATGTTGCAATCAAGTTAATTATCCGATGATAGTTTTTTAAAAAAATAACCAATAATTGTACTGGACATACTTTAGGATCACTGGGTGATAATGCCATGAAAAAAAGATGGAGTTTGTCCAAGAATCAGATCAGGAGGGCCCGCAGATATAAAAGTTATCCTACTGGTTATTGGGAAAGCAAATTGAGATATTTCTTCTTGGGATGTGGTCATTAACCTTAAGGAAATTTTAAATTGGCAATAATATTGTAGAAATACTCCAAGATAAATGAGGGTTTGTATAAGGTTGTCAACATAATATAGCCAGGTAATAGAGAGATGAGGTGTGGGGCAGTGCTGAGAAACTATGACATTAAAAACGAAAGGTGCATTAGTTCCATAAATCATATCTGCCAGAAAAGAACAGAAGATGTAGAATTTATTTTCACTTATTTGTGGTAGTCCATTGCCTTCTTATTTTCATCACACAGCTTTTGGATGACCACTGGCTATGAATGACCACTGCCTATCTTGTCTGCTTAGCACAAAGAACAAAGCACAGAAATATATTCAACTTGATTTGCATTGTCCCATTGTAGGAATTGAATGATAACTGGATCTCATCTGAAGATTTTTTTCTCTGATAACGATGTGGATTTTTCCAAGTAGGTTACTGAGCGTAATAATAATGATAGGCAATGCCCTCATTTCAGGGATCAAAATAATTGCTTCTTTGTATTTCTGTTTCTGTAGAGATTTAGAGCATGCGCCCATTCCTGTATGCCAATGCCAATTGTTGTTGATGATGATGAAGAAGAAGAAGAAGATTGAGTCACAGGATTTACTTCTGGGTAGTATGTATATGGATACAGGCTTTCAATTTGCCCAGGTCCTCTATTGCTTGAGGAAACCTTGTTTTTCTACTTCCTAAGTGTCAAATCCAAAATGCTGATTTTGTTTTGGTCTCTTAGCTGACTTACTTTTCCCATCCATACTTGCCTTTCCTATTTGTGTTCTCTCTCTCTTCCCACACACATACACACAGAGGTGAGGGGAGGAGGAGGAAGAGGAAATGAAGGGGTGGATATTTAGGTTGCATAACCTTTCTGGCCCCAAAAGTCATATCTGATGTCACTAGGGATTCCAGGGAGAAAAGAAGGGAGCAATCATAAGCATTTAGGTTCAGGCATGTATTGTCTGTGCCACATTATGTCATGTCATGTCATACATTGGAAGTACATATACTCATTGTTTCCCTGCGCCATCTGAAACACCAGCTAGCACATCTGGGAAGTGGTTCTATGTGCAAATTAGGGATACTTAGACATTGAAACTACTGGCATGAATTGAAACCCATCAAGAGTTTCAGGATGGCCCAAGATAAGGAAACTTCAGCCCATGACCTGGGTTTCACCCAGAGAAGAGAACACACACACATACGAGAAGATACCACATTCTCATACAGGGAAGGAAACCCATATACCAGCGAAGGAAGCCACACGCCTGCTGGGTCAGTGTTGCTGGAGCAGGGAGAGGGTTCAGCTTTCTTCTTGCCCCAGCAACCACAATCTGATCCTTGCTTTACTGCAACCATTAACAATGGTAAAACAGGGATCCCTTTCTTGGCTTTGCTCCATTGAAGCACCTACTCTGAGGACATCTACTATCTAAATTAAAGTTCCCATCATTACCTGTGTTCTGATCCTCTTTACCTGCTCAGCTGTACAAGACAGACAGCAACTGAGCTCTTGTGCAAGTACAGCCAGAGTCACAGAGGTTTTCTGTAGGCCTGGACATTATTCCCAAAATTCTGCACCTAGAACATGAAGGTAGATTCACTGCCCTGAACGAGTGTAGTAAATGCCATCTGGTTCAAGTGTGCTTTCTGATTGGATATGTTTAGCTATGTGACTACTCCAGCAAAGAAGGAAGCAGGACCTAGAAGGACAAGGGAATGGAGTTGAAGAAGCAACAGTGGGAAGAATAATAGGACAGGACAATGCACTTATTCCTTCTCGTTACATCTGTACTAAGTCACAAGGTCTTCTCCTTTGTCCTGTCTGATAGCTACACACCTTATTTTCCTCCTTGTGTTGAACATTTATTGCTTATTGTGCACTCTTGTAAAATTTTGGAAGCAGAAAGCAAAATGCAATTGCATTTATCTTATTGGATCCTGTTTTGTGGAAATGTCCTTTAATATGTCTGTCCTCTTGTGGCAGCAAGAGAGACGCATGGAACAAACCACTTACATTTGCAATCCTGAATTGGCTACTTTAAAAGCAAATGTGGCATTTATTTTCTGTCTGATTGAATTTATCTGTGGGATGTGTGCAAAGTGCACAGTTATTCATCACATTTTCTTCCCTTTTTGTCCATATTAATGACTGCATATCCTCCAGGTGATTGAATCCTGTTTTCGTCAATGTGTATGTGGGAATAATCCCCCCTCCTCTATTAAACATTTTGAAAGAAATATATTTGCAGGCATTCCAACTCCCCCCTCCCCCCCGAAACTCCTATAATAGAATTCATTTTATAACAGTGAATGCGAGCTACAAACTATCCATTGTTGTTATACTGGGATTCAGTGCCAATATATTTTATCAAACTGTAGCATCTGCCTTGTACTGCCGCATGTTCTGCTTTGGTGACAAAATGGCAATGCACCAGTGACACCAAATGTAGTGACAGATGGGCTGATAAAAATATTGCTTTAAGGCAAGAATGGGGGAGAGCTACTTCTACCACCTTTGCCTGCTGCCAAGATTAAAACATTACAGGTGATCTAATTGGCTTCCTATGAAGTTTCTATACCTGGGATTTTAGTCCCCGCTCCCTTTTCTCTCTAATTCAAAGAAGCCTCTGTCTTTGATGGAGGAGGAAAGTGAGCTGGAGAGGAAATGGAATTATGCATTTACTTCTCTGCGCTACCACTAGTCTGAACCATGCTTCCTGATGGGTAGAAAGTGCACCCTGCAAGGTTTGTTGGCCAAGTAATCTATAACTTGTCTTAAGTCTATTGCTAATCAAGCGCTTCAGTGATACATGGGTGTTTAAAACAGCAACAAAAAAGAACACCAAAAATAAGTCCCTCTGCTGTAAGTTTGTGATACAGGCCATTTTTATGTTATACAATTCCTCCAGAAACTTGACTTGAACGTACTGGAGTGGTACAAGAAGCTATATGAAGCTTAAAGCAGAATATGCATGAATGAGTGATCTGGGAGAGTCAAAATTCCAAGCCAGTCCAAGCAACTGCATCCAAAAAGCCCCCATCCGGTATTTGCTTGACTTCACTATGGCACTATACTAGATTTGGTTTGCACTGGGTAGGAAATCCACAGATGGATGGTGCTGAGTTTTCCTGCCCTGGCTAGCTAATTCACAGGGGAAACTAGCACTACCAATGCAAGACAGTTGCTGCCTGAACTAGGTAATAAATGCCATTCTCCTGGTTTAGGGGGAAAAAACCTTTTAGAAGACTTGCTAAACTGCTCAAGCACCAAACCCTGCAATCATCTTGGGGATTTATAACATTGCTAAGTCCTGTGGGATTTTGCAGTGTTTTTATTCTAATAACTGGTGGTAGACTGTAAGAGATAACCCCACACCCTCAGTCTGGAAATGTTTTTCACATTTTTAAAGAAAATCGAGCAATTTGAACAAATGATATCTACAAATAGGACCATTTTTCTTTTTTAGACTTTATATTTGTGCAAATGGAGTTGTAATTTAAGATAGATAGATAGATAGATAGATAGATAGATAGATAGATAGATGATAGACTGATTGATTTTAGGTTTTGAAATTTAATTTTAAATTTTAAAAATAAATCCAATTGTATATATTATTTACCCATTGCTTTCCCAGACTTCCAAGCATGTTAGCCATCTCCTAGTCTTTTCATAAGAGAAACAGAAAGTACAGTATTGTACTTTAATTACAGTAACATTTGCTGAATGCTTTGCTCAAGCCTGCCCAATATACTTTTCTGACCTAAAGTTGCACAGCACATGGCACATGGCACCTCTGTTTTAAATGGCTAACCAATTGCTGTTCCTTCATCACACCTGAAATAATCTGCCAAAGGTACTCTCCTCTGTCCGACAGTAGGACTCACTCACTGCTTGCTGAACAATAGCGTAATTTAAGTGGTTGTAGTACTTTGGATGCTTCTGTTTGAGGAAAAGAATTATTTTTATGTCATAGCTGGAGCAAGCTGCATAAATGCATTAAAGAGACAGTGCCTTCAGAATGAATGGCAATGCAGAGTCTTGAATCATTTACAATTATTTGGCGATCCACACTCTTCTGTGAATAAATCTAACATCATTGCCCTATTTTCAAACATATGCATGAAATCTATTCCCCTTTTGCTCTGTGTCATCAGGTTGCCCCTCTTCAGATCAGGTAATATAATTTCTACTAGCCATTGTGGAAATCATTAAGAGGGATGTGCCCATTGAGGCAAGGGATGGAGAGTTATTTAAGCACGGCCATTCTTCAATCATGTGCAAAACGGCATCAAGCCAGTTTGATCTATGAGAGATCTATTCTTTGCACACATTACTCCTATTAATGATAATGAGAGGACTGCACACACTTTGACAGCTGAATGGCACCTTTGATTTTGGACGATTAGTCTAGATTATTCAAACCATCAGTAGGCGGCAGGTGCTGGGAAAGGCTGTAAATTTATTTATATATCACTATGTACCTAGACAGGTCTAAATTCACTGGCATAGTTTAGTGCCCCAGTAGTTTTTCATAGTCTTAATTTCTTTCAATCTTTTCCCGCCACTCCAATCTGTTATTTATTTGTGCCCCAAACTCCATTATTCATTAATACCACATATTACTTCTGGAGCTCCTATTCTTTCCTTTTATAGACCACATAAAGAAAGTCATATATTGTCACTCAATGAAAATAAGCATCCCAGCATGATTTAAAGTTTATACTCTATGAGTGGTATTAACAATTTTAGGATTTTGATATTATACCTTGATTTCTTTTGTAGAATGCAAACTGAGAAAGCAGGCCAAAATGACAGACAAATATGCTCAGAGGGTCTGGGTGGCCACCAATGACAGCAAGTGCATTGTTTGGTAGCAATATGCTGGTAATACCCACGTTTGTTTCAATTTTTCATCAGATCCAAGTGAAACAGTAAGTAGTTCATATGAATGCCTCTGTGGATTCAGGGAACATGTGGAAGGGTTTTGTTCTGTTTTGTTTTGTTTTGTTTTTGAGCTGTACAGGCCACCCTTACTGTTGGAAACATGCACTGTCTCCCTTGCTGAGTATTCGATGCGAATGAATTGTATGTGTGCAGAGCTCTTGCACTTGAGAATTTGCCTTCATTGGCTACCTGTGGAGTCTCCAAGGGATTGGCAGGTCTCCGTGCATGCAACTGTGCACCTGAAGAACACATTGCCATGAATGTTCACTTGATATGTATTGGAGGCTGAACTTACCCTATTCCTGTAGCTTTTGACGCCATAGACCATGGTAACTTGCTGGAGGAACTCCATGGAATGGATGTTGGGAATCGATGTTTCACTGAATCCATTCATATCTATAGAATGGACCTCAAAGAGTGGTGTTGGAAGAGTACACTTTGCCCCTCAGCAGTCAGTCAGGCACTATTCAGTCCCCAGTGCTATTTAACCTCTAAAGGAATGTATGTATTTATTGAATTCTATTTCTATTCAATTCCATTTAATTCCATTGCATTTCCATTTCTCTGGGCAGCTTACAATACTAGAACATAAAAATATACATAAATTCAATAAAATAATTATTGATCATATAAAAGATAAATCAATAAAATAATAAAGCACCTCAAATAAAATATACTCACACATACCAGTAAACACAACCAATAAATTAACCAAAATTAATTTAAGATAGAAAAATCCATAACAAAATATAGAAGTGTTGAATAAAATTTAATTAAATCATCCGAAAACTGAAGCCATTCGTAATGTTGCCATTGGCAACAATCATCTGGGAATTTGGAACAAGGTGAAGGCTCCGCTGCTGAATCTCAGGTTTCTAGCAAAGCCCCCCCCACCCCAAAGCCTCCTGAATCCTGCAGCACCGAGTGCCTTTTTGGTGCTCTGTCATCACGCTTCTCTCAAGACCTGCGGTGCCTCGTCGCTCGAGGGCCGGGCATGCTCCTTCCCACTAACTTTGCAATATTCCTTCATAACTTGAAGAGGTGTAGCTCTGCAGACTTTAGATTAGTGCTTGGATGAAGTAGTGGACTGGATGAGGGCCAACATATTGAGTTTGAATCCTGGTAAGATGGAAATACTGTGAAAAGTTGTCATGGGTCCACAAAATAGATGACTTTGCTTACTCTGTATGGTGCTCCACTCACTCTAAAGGAACGGGTGTTGCTTTGGTTGCTCTGAACTACATCTTTGACACTAAAGCCTAAGGTGACTGTAAAGCCAACAACAGGGGCTCCTTTTCAACAACATATTACATCTCTGCCAAACAAACTATCTTGGCTTGCCAATCAACTACTGGGCCAAGTTAAGGTTCTGTTTTTAACATAATTAGCTCTAAATGACTATGGAGCGGCTTACCCTAGGGAGCATCCTTCCAGCTCTGTCCAGAAGAAATACTTTCTAGGAAGTTGCATGCAACAGAGCATTTAGTACTGCAATACCCTGACCTTGAACAGCCGGGAAATTCCTGATGTTCTTTTGGAAACTGCAACTTAAGTCCATTAGTTGGAGTCCTTAACTTTGCAGTGGCTGAGAGAAAATCCTGGCCCTCCTCTGTGACAGGCTGTCAAGTATTTGAAAAGTGCCATCATATCTCTGGCCAAGGCTATTCATGCCCAGATCTGGGATCCTGGATAGTCTTTGTTGTACTTCTCTGAACATTTTTCCAATTTTTCTGCATCTTTCTTGAAATTTGGTGCCCAAAAGTGGACTTGATAATCAAGATAGGGCCTAATTAGTTCTGAAAAGAGCATAACCCAGTGCCTCAAATGATTTGGAAGCTATACTTATAATGCAGTCCAATATAGCATCTGCACCCCCCTTTTTAAAAATCCTCCTCCTCCTCCTCCTTTTCCTTTTCCTTCTCCCTCTCTCTGTAGCCACATCACATTGTTGGTTCATATTCAGTTTGTGATTTACAACAATTCCAAGATACTTCTCATTTGTATTGTTGAGCCAAGTATCTCCCATCTTGTAACCACACATTTGGTTCCCTTTTCCTAGCAGAAGCACTTGGTATTTGCCCTGTTGAGTATCATTCAGCACTGCAGTTCAGCCTATCAAGATAGCTTTGAATGTTGTTTCTGTTTTCCAGGAACATCAACTCTTCCCCCCAGTTTTGTATTGTCTGCAACTCTGATAAGTATTCTTTACACACTTTCATCCAAGTCATTAATAAAAATGTTAAAGTGTACTAAGCCCTACTTGTTAAAACCCTCCAGTCTGAGAAGGTTCAAAGTTCTATGAATCAAAATACTCTCCTGTCTTCTTTAATGGAATTTCCACTGTAAGGAAAATAATTAAAGAATTGATGGAAATATATGGAAAAAGATGTTAGTAGAAGGTCCTGTAAAATTCCTCAGATGAGTCAGGGTGATGGCATAATAAATCATGTCTTGAAACACCCAAAATCTGAGAATTTTTCTATGCAAGGTATGTGGCCCAACACCAAATTGAATCCTAAACCAATCTGCTTTTTCACTGTAAGTTGTAAAGCAACTTAAAAAAGAATCCAATCTCTGTTAAATGCAATACAGTGTATAGGAGCACCATTCAAAATATTCAGACTTGCTGATAAGCTTAATAGATTATGTAAAGATACAATGAACCCTCCCACTCAAATGTGGTGGTCTTCTTTTAGATGCTACACCTAAGACACTACATGCTTGGTTCATTTAACATTGCTCCATATTAGTAATCAGCTCACTGGCTTCCCTTTCTCGTAAAAATCTTTACACTAATGGAAGGAGTAATACAGACATATGCTGACATGCATTGCTCCCAAGGTGCCTTCTGAACTAGCCGGGGGATGCAAAGGAAGAACAGACAAGGTATTTCAGTGTATATTCCCACCTCATCTATTTCAATGGAAGAATGAAAAACCTTCAAAAGGTATACTTGAGCTCTGAAAGCATAGAATAAAGCATAGCAGCACAGAATCTGATACTCAGCATTAAAGAACTTCCCCCACCCCAACAATAAACGATAGGATATTCTGTACACTGAGCAGATTTCCAATAAATCTGAGAAGGCACAAGGGGTAGGAGAGGTCAGTGAAGCATGTGGAGCAATAAAATGACCCCAGAACAGAGATCGCCTCAGTGTTTATTTTTAGACGATAACTTTGTTCCTCATTGAACTGCACGTGAAGGTTCTCCCCTTACAAAATCTTTCAGGAAAGGGGAGTCTTAATAAGTCAGTACTGTTGACTTCTAATCTCTGGGAAATTAATTTGATAAGGATTGGCATCTCTCAGAAATATTTCTGCTCTACTTCGGTGAATGTTGGTGGAAAATTCCATCTTTGTGACCCCTCTCCCCATAGAGGATAATTTTCATATTGATTTTGCATTAAAAATGACACCAATGCTTTGCACTGTTCTGCACTTGAGATTCCTAATGTTGTTGCCTTGCTTTTGAGTATTCTCACATGTAGCTGAGGAAACTAATTCCTTCTCCCTGGGTTTCAGTCGGCTACAAGTAAATAGTAATAAAACCCTATATAGTTTTTAAAAACTGTATAAGAAGAGGGACTAATGAGGAAGTCCCCAGTGACAAAGCAGCCCACAAGTGGGTGAATCAACTAGGCAAGAATGCTAATGCTATTTAGTGATCTCCATCATCTCCATCTCTAATGATTTCAGATCATCTTTCCAAAGTCATGGCGGAAACCAGAGCAAGAGATCAAAATTCCAGAAGGATAAACCTGCAAAGTCATAGCTGGGAGCTAAATTCCGGAGAAAATAACCAGCAGGAACTTACAGCTCTTGCAGCCTTGCTTGGGAAGGAAGTCCATGTTTAAACTAAGACCGTCGATGGAGGTCCTTCTCCAGGAACCACCTTGTAAGGAAGAAAGGAGGGGAAGGGCCTTTTTGGTAGTAGCACTCCATTTATGAAACCAGTTCCCTCAGGGGATGTGCCCGGCACCAACACTTGATACATTTCGGCACCAGGTGGAATCCTTTTTATTTTCCTGTCATTTGAACTGTTGATTAGAAGTCTTGATTTTAGATTGGTTTTTATCTAAATGATAATTGGTTGCTCTGGTTTAATATGCTATTATTTTATTCTTTATCATTCCTTGTTTTCCCTTGCATTTTTATATCGATTTTATGGATAATTGTGCTAAGTTGTTGAACTGTCGTTCTTATTTACAGTATAAACCATTCTGAGAGCAAGTGCTGAGAGAACGGTCTATACACTTTTTAAAGAATAAACTGAACCCTGCCTCAGAAAGGAGAAGGAAAAGCAGTGCATAACTTTGTACTGGCAAGAGCCACCATGCCAGCTCAGACAGTGGAAGGGTCTAGCTTCAGTTTGGGTCCAGTGCAAGCTCAGGTTTTGAACACTTTAGAGAAGTTTACAAGCTACAGCTCAGAAACAGAGCTATCCCAAGTTTGAGTTATCCAGGTTATCACTTAGATTTAAATAACATACAAAGAAACTCAAACCACATCCTTCCTACCTTTTTCCTGTTGTCTACTCCAATGGCCCATTCACTATTTCACTCTCCACCTAATAGAACATCTACACCACTGAGAGGACAATTAACAATTAGCATAAATTATAATCACTGGAAGGTAGGCCAGATCAGGAGTTCAGCTACAGCTTCTGTTGACTTTTAAACAAGACAAGGCTCTCAAATCAGTTTGGCTGCAGCAGCAGCAGAGACAGCCTACCCTGAGATATTTAAGAATGCGGGCTTCCGGACAAGTGCTAGAAACCCCAGTGACAAAGTGTCATCCCACAAATGAGTTAACAACTGTGATTCTGACCAAGAGTGCAAGGAGGTAAAGGCAGAGAAGTCTGTTCTTTCTTAGTCAGGATGTGCAAACTGTAAAGTGACAGCTAGAAGTAAATCCATCTCCTTCTTTCTGTAAAATACACAGATAGAATTAAGAATCCCATAGTTTTTTTTTTTTTTCAAATGAACCAACCCAGTAATATAAATTAAAGCCCATTATGAAGATAAATAGCCAGCAAGGATGTGGGAGCTATCCAGTGTATTGCAGAGTGCCATATAATAATTCCCTGCCAAATGGGCAGAAGTCATGATTGAGAATGAATTCCTGGATTTCAGGGAACCAGTTTGTTCCTTTAAAGCCAAAGTCACTGACCCAGAAAAGCAAAGAGAGGCAGAGAAGTTTGTTGATGAGACTCTCAGGGACCAAATAACAGGGTCCCACTTCCTGGAGGTCTGATCCTGAGGAAGAGAGAAATGATTGCTAAGAAGGTACCTATTCTTTGGAAGGCTAGCATATATATGTGAGGGGTGGGGGGCTTCTGGTAGTGGGAGATTAAATCATTGGACACATAAATATTTGGATTTGTGGTAGACATCTAGATCACATAGAACATTACCTGTCTGGTGTAAAGCTTGCAGATATCACGTGTGAGCTAGATAGTCTTGTACATAGCGTGGGAGTCAAGTCAATGGTTGTAGCCCATGTTGGTACCAGTGATATGAGGAAATGTAGTCGTGAGGTCCTGAAAGTCAATTTTAGGTTTCTAGGTAGACATTCAAAATCAAGGGCCAACAAGGAAGATATTCTTGCAATTAATGGACCTATATGTGTAGAACACTCCCTACGATGTGGGGCCAACACTCTCATGCTGAGTATCCTTATTGTTTCTTTTGCACAGGTTCAGGTTTTTTTGGCAGTCCGCTAAGTGGCATAAGCACCTTGTTAGAAACACGCAGTTCACTTGCATACAACTCACAGTAGTTTTGTGGATAGTCCAATTGCTTGTTCCTGTATTCATAGAGCTACATAATGAACTTGGTTTTGCTTCCATTTTTGTGTACATAAAGTGGCCAGAAAGCTTCAGCTATTGGGCAGTACAAAATGTAATAAATAAATTGATAAATGTAATAAACCTATTATAAGAGGCAAGAGTATTGTCCTAAGGGTGATTAGTCAGATATAATCTAGGTTCAGCTAGACAGGAAAAATATTCCTTCCAGTGTCCTCCTAAATGCAATAAGAATGTCATATACATTCTGTAAATGACTTGTGTTGATTTGCATTGTATTTAATACAGGGCTAAGTAGAAATGGTATATGGTACTATATGAAAAGAAAGAAAAATGTTCCTGCCTGAAGTTTAATAAACAAGATTGGGCTGTAAACTCTTTCTATGAGGTAGGGAAAAGCAGGAGAAAGAAATTTATATTGCTCCATCAGCATAGACTGTAGTTGGTATGTTAAGCATGTTAAGTTGGTATTGGCAGAGAAAAAGGATTGGCATGGCCATAGAATAAGGAAGAGGGCAACGTGTCATATAAGACCGGCAGTGATAAAACAACACATTCCTAAAGCACTTGCAAGAAATTATCCAACAGACTTGGACTATATGTGTTCAGTTCTCGGCTGACTCCACTGTGAGAACCGAGGTGAGAACCATGGTTGTTCTATGCCATTTGTACTTCAATAGCCCAAATGTGAGATGAGAAATAATCCTTTCCTATCATGCAGGATAGTTGAAATATTCGTATTTAGCATGGTATTACTCTTGGTATCTATTGCCCTGATAGCCATATACACTGTGCTCCCACCTGCAGAATAAATGCACACACAGCCAGCAGTTTGAGACACATATTCACATCTGCATCACATTATGAATGGGATGGAACATGCCATCTACTCTTTTGGGGAGAATGGGAACAGATTCAGATGCACAGGGCAATAAGTATTAGCATCACAGTGCACCTCCACATGCAGCTTTCATGTGCAGATTCTAATTCCAAAAAATATTCTATATCCAGAAACTGCTTTTATGCACGTATTTTCCCCTGACAGACCAGATTATGTGCATTTTAGCATCTGGAGGTATACAAAATCATTTTAAAAGGTTAGGGGCTTGTATCTTGTGCTACCCAAGAATCAGAGGGACCCACCTCTGGGAACAGGGAAACAACAGGTAATGGAAATGAGCAGTAGCAATGGCAAGGGCAGCACAATCAGCACAAATCCTGATCTGGAAATGAGTCAATTCAGTGGTTCAGAGATTGCTTAAGGAAGTATGAGATCCCAACTGGGATGGAGAGTGGGTCCCACTTGTGCAACCAAATCAGCAGGACTGCAGCAGCCCATCTGGAAACCACCAGAGTTTCAACCACGTTATGTTTCTCTTTTAAAATGAATGTTCTTTGGTTTTACAAAGTTCTGAACACTCGTTACAGCCCAAATTTAATTGGAAGTAAGCTTTTTGTTCAGTGAAACATCCCCCCACCCCAAATAATGGTTCAAAGGAATGAAGCTTTAGTAAGTAAGTGATTTTGCTTGGTATCCTTACAAGATCCTTGCCTAAACGGATATCTGGATAGCAAATATTTGGAAAGATGCCTTCTGTTTACATAAAGACTCTAACTCGCAATACATGCTCTGTAGGTGAAATAAACTTTTAGAATGCGTGCTTGTTCATAAAATCTATGACTCAAAATGGGAAACTGTAAATGAGCTATTCAAACTGTTTTTTTTATATTTTTATTAAGATTTTAAACTGAAAACTAAAAAACATCAATCATCAAATACATTGGACGTACTGGGTCAGCCCCCTATAACATATCTTTTTAACATTCTATAATCATATTCAAATCGATTTATAAAAATTTAAAAACATCTTTAAATCTAAGCCAAGTCCTGTTTCTCCAGCCAATCATAAAAAAGGTCCCAAGTTTGATAGAAGTCAGTATCTTCTTTCTCCTTCAATAATAGAGTCAGTCTGTCCAGTTCTGCACAGTCCAGAATCTTTTTAAAAATCAGTTCCTCAGTGGGTAGTTTCTCACTCTTCCAGTACTGAGCAACAAACTGGTCTTCTTCTTGGTGGTTTAACTCAATTTTTAAATAAACGATTTAAAGCAAATCCAGATTAATCTACATTAAACCCCTGGTTTAACATTGCATGTGTCTTTTAAAACAATAAATAGCTGCTGTGGAGGTCAGTTTGGTCAAGACTGTGGCTAATGGGAAGGTAAAATTTTTCCCTTTCTTCTTTGCCATAATCTTGATGAAAACAAGGCCAGAAGCTGCTATTTACATCAGGAGAGAACCACCCGTGGACATCAAAGGGAGCTTCCTTCCTGATGCAAGAGGCAGCTTCAGACTTATTTTCATCATGATCATAGCAGAGAAAAGAATTAAACTGCCCATCTCCATATACCATGGGCCCAATCTGATCAGCTTCCCCATAGCATATATTTACTGGGAGGAGAGAGGAGAAGAGCTACATAGGACTTTATACGGTGTGGTTAATGCTAGTTGTATTCTGACCCTAAAATGCCTTGATGTAAATCAATCAGCCCACCTAGAATTTTCTCAGCCTGCAGACTGCAACCTTCACAGGCAAGCTGAGAAAACTAGACTTCAACAGATTTCAGAGGTTTTCAGAATGATGCAAAGCCCTACCAGGACTGTTGGTAAAAGGGGGATGAAAGTACACAGCAGTCGCAGCAGCCTCTTCTCAACTACTGTGCATGGAATCACAGGCCAGATAGCCCTTTATGTCCATGCCCACATTATATTTTAACATTTCATTTGTCTTTGAAGCTGTGCTATTTCTTGGTAGCCTCACAAATTTAGAGGCTTTTAAACATATGAATAAATAATATTGTACAAAAGAGCACCAATAGGTTAACCTCCCCTTTACCTGAGAACAAAAGCAAATGTTTGTGCAACTTAAGCTCCTTCCTTCTGTATATGCCGAAGGAACTCACAATTTGTTTTATTTTAATTAAATGTAGAATATTCACCCCAAGTTTGCTCATGAGACATTAATGACATAACTGCATACTTATTTATTTTTAATAAATGCAATGCATGGACTGTTGACATCATGCTTTCCCTCGCTTTACTCTCCAAGTTTTATTAATGTTTTTCCAACCTGTTTCTTATTTCATTCCAAAAGGGGCCACCATTTCTCCCAAGCACACTTGCTGGCCTGGAATACAATTAAGTGTGACATGTGACAGAACTGAGTAATGAGAAGACTGTGAGTCCTGCTATACAAAAACAGTATTGTTGCAGTCCTTAACAGAAAAAAAGGAGGGAAGGCACTTCTTCATTTCTGTACTTTTACATCGTATTGATCAGATTAATCACTTAAGCTGGAATGGCCACGATCCTTAAAAACTTAACAAGACATTTGAGACCCTGACCTGATCATATGAAATACATGTGAACAGACAGTTTCTTTCTGTAAAGACACATAATCCACACTCAGTCCTTCTGTCCTATTACTTCAACATTTAAAAGCACAGAATAATATGGCTTTTTAAAAAATCTTCAGTGTTTACTTTGAGTCTATTTCATTTAGAAAAAAAGGAGAGTAATTGGGAACATGAGGGATGTATATAAAATATGAATGGGTTATAGGAAATGAAAGAGAGTCTTTGATTTCTCTCACACAACAGCAGAACATGGAACTATCCAAGGGAGCCAAATAGGTGTGAGATTCAGGTCACTTGGAACATAATACAAATGCACGGAGAGTGTAGTTAAACTCTGTAAGCTGCTTTCTCAAGATATGGGGTTGGGCCACCAACTAGAAGCTTCAAAATGCATATGGACAAATCCATAGTTATTGATGTCTCTGTTAGTCATGATGTCTCCACACCGCCCCAAGGATCGGAAGTACCATGCCTGTACATCACACTTGGAGGCCACCATTGCAGGAAGCGTTATTTCCTTCATGTCCATTGGTGTCCAACTGGTCACTGTGGGAACAGCATGCCAGACTCAGGGGACATTTGGTCTGGACACGCAGGCTTCTTCTTCACTGCATTTCAACTGTTCCTCTGAAGATAAATTCCACCCACAATTCTTTTTGTTCCATCATTACTACACCTGTCCTGCCATTCTCTTTGTAATCCAAACATTCACAGCTAATTATCATGAAAGCATTGATTAAATAGGCCTTGAGTAAAGATGTGTTTGCTTGCTTGCTTGCTTGCTTGCTTGCTTGCTTGCTTGCTTGCTTGCTTTTAACCAACAAAAAAGGATTTTCTACGGCTAAGTCAAAGATATAACTAAGGCCAGGCATGCAGGGTAGCAGGCAACCATAAGGTCCAAGCAGGAGTTAAGATCTATTAAAAGGGCTATAAGGGATATGAAAAGTTGGAGCTGAGAACCAGTATAATTTTTAAAAAGAGAGCAATACAAGCTTATGTTTCCAAGACGTTCTGCGGCCTACTCATAGCTCAGCTGCCAGGTATTACTATGGGCTCAAAGCCAGCCTAAAAGTTCTTAGGATGATCACCAAATAAGTGGGAAGCAGTTCATCTGGTTTACAGAACTTTTAAACACAAACACTTTTTATTATTTGCTGTTTAATAAATTAGGGGTCAGCGAAAATGTAAGGAAAGCCAAGCTCCTTCCCACCCCATCCCTGAGGACAGACCTTTGTTACATTCCATGCTTCTAAGGAGTTCTTCCTTGAAGCTGGAGAATTCATTTTAAAGCAGCTGCACTGATTCGTCTCTTAAAACCCTCAGTTTGCATCAAAAACAACAACAATAACAACAACAACAACAGATGTTGCTTTTGGGATGACTTTATAACCCCAGGAGAAAGTGCCTGAGGCTATAAAATTACAAATTCCTAAAAGCCTTTGTTCTGGCTGGAAATTTCCTTTAGGGGATTGCAATCAGCACAAGAATGGCTTTCAGCTATCAGCAAAATAGGTAATTTATGTTAAATTCTTCCTGAGGCTATGCAAACCAAGAAAATATGCATAGCAATACCAGGCCCACTGCCATTTCTCTGTGTAACTGTGGTTAGCAGATCTTTCCTTCTCTCTTTTCCTCTCCAGCAAGAAGTTAGAAACTTAACTCCAGTTAAGAATTTAGAAACATGATCTTTTATTAGATCTTAACAGGTTATAAAACAACATAAAGCCAATTGATGTTTTCTTTGAGATATTGGAGATGCCCCTGTCCATGCAAATAGTTGAATCACTGTTGAAACTCGCCTTCTTCTCCTCCCTTCCAGACTCTACCCTGAGCATCCTCCTGCTACTTGCAGGCTAGATGGCAGGAACACTGGACACTTTTTAGTGGGATTTCCCACTTTGTTGTCTCCCCTGCAGAACACTACCTTCTTTTCCACTTTAGTTCAATCACACCAAATACTTCAATGGTTAACCATCCCATTTCTTGCTTTATGGTTTACCTTGATTCATACTTCTCATTCCACTTTCCAAACAGAAGTCATGTGCAGATTTGGACTTTCTCGCTGATCTAGCAACAGTGCTATTCATATTTGTCTTTTGATCCTCCCCAATAGTTGGCTGACTGCATTTCCACCTGGGAGTCTCATCTTTTTAGATTCTCCCTTGTTTCATTTTGGACTGCAATGTTGCTTCAACATTGGACTTTCAAGGTAGGAAGATTTGGAGGTGGTTTACCATTAACACCTTCTATACAGTACTAAGCAGAGTTGCCCTGAACATCACTTTCATTTCCTTTGAAAGATCCTCCACCAGTTTAGCCTCCACTAGCTCTTCTGCCTCGTAGCTTCTCTTCAGAAGCTTCTCAGCTCCCATCACCATTAGAGATATGCATTCTTTTCTTCTAATATGACCATTATTCCTGAAAAAGGTGGCTGCATCTTAATCCATTGTCTCTGCTTTGACCATACCGCCTTGGGTGACCCTATTAGGAGACCAGGTTTGTGAGAGAGTCTGGCCCTCTGGCGGTGTTGCTCTCCACTTCTCTGCTACTTTCTGCACCTTCCCCCATACATACATACATGTTAAGTTGGGCTCCCAAGAGGGGGTTGTTCATGACAGAACTGCAATTTTAAAACACACACCAGTAACCTTGTGAATGATACCCATAAAAATATTGTTCCCATGATGTATGGGAGCTGACCTTTAGTTAGCAGCTCTCCCATAGCTGTGGGAATGTTTAAATGACTGAGATATATACAATCTGATGTTTGGGATATGGATTTATGAGGGAGGAGCAATTCTTTTGGAATGTGCAGAGTAGTTCCCAGTGATTTCCTCAAAGATAAACAGATGGGAGACATATAAGAGAATCCAAGTAGAGATGTTGGACTCAAAAGAGAGAGCTGTTTCTAATCGTAGGCTTCTATGCAGGCAGCTTACATGAATACGCAGCTAAGTATGCACACACATGCCTATCTAGGACAAGATAAATGTGTTAGATGAACCAGTTAGATGTGTATTTTTGATATGGACAGGAACATGTTCATCCCATGCGCCTAGATATCCTACTTTGCTGTGGAATCTAATAAGTAACATGGCCTTTTCCATGTGTTGTTATAGCTTCCCTCACCTTTACTCTTCTTCTGGTTATTGGTTATGCAGGAATCCAGTTACCCATGACTTCTTGCACAGCTCCACTGACTCATGCTTTGGTAAGCTATTTTGAAGATTCACAATATGTGTGCTAAAGCTCAGTCATGCCTGCCTAAATAGCTTTTCAGCCACTCATAATATTAACAAAATAATGTTAGGACACTAACCTAAGAAACATTCCTTAACAGTGTGTTGTATAAGGAGTGATTCTTTTCTTCATTTTTCTTTTATTACTCAACTCTTGGAAGTCAGTTGTGCACATATTTTAATATCCACATGTCTTCCTTCATTTAAAATCTTCAGTTCTCTAATCAGCTACGATGAATGGTACTTACAATGACTTCCTTTATCAATCAAAATGCTCATTGTATTCCCTGATAATTAAATTGCACTCTGAATAATGAATTCACTGAAATTACTTCTCTCTCTCTCTCTCCTCCCCACTCTCTGTGTTGGGGGTAGGTGGGGGAAATAATCATTTTAGCAACCTACTCATTCATTTTCTTCTAATTTAAATGTTTGCTGTTTAGCTCACAAATAGAAAAGTGTTGGCTTGTTGTGGGGTTTTAAACTTTTTAAAATATATTAAGTCCATACTATGATAAAACATTCTCTTTTTCTAAACACAAATAAATCAGTAAACAAATACAATTACAAGATCTAGCTTTCCATATCAGTTCTCAGGGCCATTAGGATAACCTTGGATGCTTCGTTACTTGCAGAATTTGTTAGGAGAAATCTTTAATTTATGCTTGAGATGAGACTGCTGCTGAAGGGAGTAGTCCCACCTTGACCTAATTTCCATGGTCAAAATAAGCTATCTTGGCCCATTTCAGCAATCCTGGCATAGTTGAATCATGGTTTGTCATACCCTGGGGCACAGTTTTCATGATCACTGCTCAGGTGTGGCTTGTTGGACCATCTGAATCCAGGCTTGCTGACAGGGAAACAACCTTCCAGTAACCCAGATTATGAGCTGTTGAGCTGTTTGGGCTCAAGTTCAGACAGTGTGCAAAACTGTTCCTAGGCAGTGATAATGGAAATAACTCCCAGAACATGCACAGCAAATGGCAGAATTGGCTTAGTTTGATTATGAGAACTAGCCAATGGTGTCCTTCTTCTTCTCCCTTAATAACATTTACTTAGCCTCACTGTGGCTGTGTGCCATCACTAGGGCTGCAATAATCCTTCTTGGAATCTGGCCCTCTTTTGTTGGGTGGACTTCTTCTCATGCTCAGCCCTCACTTGGGAAGCAAGCTGAGCCAAAAGTAAGTCTACTAATGCTTGCAGAAGTCTGGTTTTGCGACCAGGAGCCTTCTTCTGCAGCAGGTATAGCAGAAGGTTGAAAATCATGTGCACAGAAGGTGGTAAAGTGTGGGCTCACTTTATGGTTGGTACTCAGGTCGGTACTAACACTCAGTGCACTCTCCAGGCAGTCAGACCCATGGCTGTGAGAAAGCAGGAGACCAGTGAGCTGAACCAAGGGAATCTGAATTCCTCAGAGTAGATTCTTCCCACACCCCAAGCTACCACCATATTCATATTTACTTCCCAGTCCATGGCTCCCAGAGTGTGTGAGAGAGGGATTGTACATGTGGAAGTGCAAGTAATGAAACCACAGTATAGAATAAGCATGTCTTCATCCTACAAAATGTCTGTGGCACAGGATTTTTTTTTCCTTTAGAGGAGAGGCTGCCCCACATCATGTGTAAAATGAAATCCTGTCAGATTCAAATGTGATCTTCTAGGCCAAAATTTTCCATCTGCTGTTTCGGCTTGTATCATACTCCACACAGTCTCTTTCCTTTGGCTGGCCTTAGGGAGACTGTGGAACAGGTGTCTGGAAGTGGTTTTGGCGTAGATGAGGGGGAAACAACCTCAGGCTTAATCCAGATAATGCAATCTCAGTAGAGGGTGGGATCAGGACTGGGCAGCATTGCGGTCTCCCTGAAGGGCCCAGTGCACAGGTTCTCCTGGTCTGACCCTCTCTATGAAAGTGCAGGCGGCATTCTTTAGAAGGGGGAAATGTCAGCTGACTCACAAGCTCTGAGTGCACCTTGCTCCAGCTGCCCATGCCCTTGTAATGCAAGGCACACGGTCTGCCCCTGAAGCTTCGGCTTCTACAGAACATCACCGCTAGGTTGCTTGTGGGTTTAGGCAATCCATTCATATAGCACCAATATTCATATACCAATGCTTTCCAAGGCCCAATATATAGTGTGTGTAGTCAGGATTATCACTCTAAATCGGTTATCAGGTTATGTGGCAGAAAGCAAGGCCCTGTATGAATGTTCCTGAGCCCTTAGATTGGCTGTAGCATCCTGCTAGTGAAATCTATTGGCTTGGAAGTATAGATCCATCCTTGGGGAAAATCCTACTATTTCCAAATAACTTTGAAGATGTGAAAGTTCCAGTATGCTTTTAAATTAAAGGATACCACTTTTAAAATAAAATTTATTGCTATAATTTTAAATAGCGTGTGCTGCTGTTTTGGTTAGCTGCATTTTATGGTTTTAATGTTTTACCTTGAAAGCAACCTTGAAGGGCTTTGCCTTGAAAGTGACAGAAAAATATTTGAAACACATGTATGTATACATACATATCTAATTCAAATGGGACCTGGAGCTAGCAAACAGCACATCTTGTGCAAAGCTGAACTTTGGACTTTCCTCATGTACCCCAGAGCTGCCCACGAACACTGGGGTAGACTATGCAACAGTAGCCAAGCAAAGCCAATTTGGTCTCCAGTTATTTGGACTGTAACTCCCATTAGCCATAGCAAGCATAGCTAATAACAAGGGATGATGGGAATTGTCACCCAACAGTATCAGAAGAGCCACAGGTTGCCCTCTTGGGATAGATAACATTGAGGTCTTCAGTAGATAGGCAGATGCTGGCAAAATTTGGGGGCTTTGTCTTGCTTCAGTAGGAGCTCTTTCTGCTTCATAGTGATCTAAAATCATTCCACCTATATCTTGTAGATTGTCCATGCCTTTCATGTCATCCTTTACTCATTGATGGAATCAGATTCTGTGCAAATATATGCATTTGCACAGATCTCACTTGTGGAAAGTTCACATTCCCAAAAATGCACAAGCACCCCTCAGAATGAGCAAATTCCTCAAAATGCATATTGCTATACTTTAGACTATAAGGATAGCATGGGGTGCCATTCATTCATTCATTCATTCATTCATTCATTCATTTAAAACAACTATTTTATGAAAATTTACATTTTTAAAGTCCATGGAACCTATATGACACAGGAACAGCAAGTCCTCAGACATAATTCTTAGCCATTTGAAGGCATCTGAGTCTTTCTCAGGCTTCATTGGTACAAAGCCATAATTGCCTCCAATGCATGGACTTTCTCCTGAACTGGAAGAAATATTTAGTAGATTAACCAATTACTCCTTGAGTCTAGAGTCCCAAGTGTTTTTGCTAGTCTTATCAACCTCTTTTTTATTTCTGTTTTTCTTTTCTTTTTTGTTTCCCACAAAATTTCTCATATATGTAGAAGTTCACCTTTTGTCTCTGCATTATTCCTTTGCTAAGCTAAGTAACATGCTGACATCTGAAAAATGTTACCGTTCTATCAACACTATTTTGCCAACTTCACAATTCTATGGTGATTTTTGTGCCTTATATCAATCGCCATTTGATCACAGGCATGCTCGAAGCTGAGGACAGCTTAAGACACACTAGCATTTCCTTCACATACTTCTACTTACACAAGCACCAAGTTATTCCTCACTTTTGCCTTCTCTGTTCTTCCTGTCCAGCATTCAGTCCTGCTTTCCTATGCACAACTACCTTAAAATAGTGCTCCATCTTGTTGGCTTTTATCATTCACTTCATTATTCATTGTCTCTCTATATAATTTCTTTGAAACAAACCAAATGTGGTTTAAAATATTCAGGAAAGGGAAATCATTATCAAACATATCATGCAAGATTGTTTATAACCTTAAAAACATAGCAAGCATTAAAAGAATGTATGTTGGATCAAGGCAGTTTCTCCAGGTGACAGTTTCCTTCCTCCACCACATGCTAACCCACCCCATTTAGTAGGGTTAGGGTTAGGGTTAGTTCCCAATCCTGGGGCAAGTCATTTTCAGAGCTGGGGCAAAGAGAGCTGGGGCAAAGGATGGGTGGGAAATTCAGTTTCTGCTAGCCTAACACTACTTGACAATACCTGTTCTGATATTTGAGGCTTTTTGCATATTCATAGGCAAGAGACAGGGCACATTCTTGAGAATCCAGTGGCATGTGTGTGTGCTGAGTTTACTACAGTTTGTACTGGTTGGTTTTTGTTTGTCTATTTTACACTTTCAATAAAAGTTCCCTGGCTCTTGCAACTCTCTGCCTGGGTCTCCTGAGTTCCATTATAATCTTGCGCACATGCATGCATCTCCTACTGTGGCAATGTCAGAAGAGCTGAAAACAGCCTCACATTCGGCTCTTGCCTGGCCCTCGAAGGGAGTTGTACTTATGTGCTGTAACTTGTAACACACATCACTTGAAACCGAAGACCATCAATTCATTTCACACAGGCCAATGAGAGACCACAAGCTTTCAACAATCCTTCCAGCCAATTTCTTCAATGGTATTACTTAACACCAGGAATGAATATGGTGTTCATTAACAACTGACTTGACTCAGATTTGCTCTATAATGTCCCCCTAAATGAAAGGATTGGAGTCATATTGTGAACATATCCAATAGTTCCCTTGCTCTGCAATCTTGCACCATATGTTTTCAAAATGCAAACTTTTTCTTCCTTGGCTTGCTGCTTCATATTAGACTGTGCTGTTTCCCTTGTTAGGAAAGTATAAGTTTTATTTTCTACAAATCAAATGGTTCAGAATCTAAAACATGCAGTCGAAGCTTTCTTGTTTTCCTTCTTAAAATGTATATTTACTCTCAGAATATAAATTTTTGCATATAAATTGCTACTTCACTTTTGCCCTGTAATTGATTAATAAACTACATAAATGGAAAGAGGCTAAATTTCTAACTAGACACAATAGGGAAAAGTACTAAATAGTATATTTTATTTATCAATACACAGCCTTTTGCTGAACAGCTTAAAAATAACATTCTGGAAGAAGAAATTTTATCTTTCCATTCTTTTCTAATTCCACTACTTTCAGGAAAGCCATCACTTTCCTCCCCCTCCCTAAATTATTGTGTTTAGTTTTAATGGACCTGAAAATATTTGTCTCATGGATGCCTTTAGAGCTGAGACAGTGAATTTAAATAGGCTTTTGATTTCTGAAGCTTTCCCCTGTCAATGTCAGCTAATATTCTTTCTTAGACACTGACTGGCATTCAGCAAAATGCTGCTACAGACATCACCTAAGCTACTGCTCAGTCAATTTCATTAAGCAGTCTTCCAAAGGAGCCTTGCAAAAAGAGAACTAATAAAAATGTACAGTATTTATATTTCATGTATTACCTAGGTTTTGATTTCCTTGACATCTTAATAATGTCTTGCAACTCCAAACAGAAATCATGTTTGGCAGTCTGCAGCTAAATGGGAGAGGGGTTAATTATTCATATCTTTTTTTATTGTTCTGCAGTTTTTATGAGCATAAATATGTCATACTGCAGAAGCAGGAGATATGGAAAAATAGGAGGTATCATTTAAAATCATACCAAGCCCGTCTATCTCATGGATTAATTTAATGAACAAAACTCCTAGAACGACAATACTTCCATTTTGTCTTCCACCCACCCCTCTTTCTACTCCCTGATAAAAGCAGACAGTCTTTGAATTGCTTGGAAGACATGTGAATGTTTTGAAGTATGAAGTATTTGAGCCAATTTACATAAATCATGGATTCACATGATACCTGCTTTTCATGAATCGAACCATTCAGAATGCAGGTGATAGGATTATATTTGAAAGCTCCCCTGTTGGAAAAAAACAAAACAAAACAAGACAAAACAGAACTGAACAAAAACCTCTCTGACATAGATAAATGGGATGTCAGGAAGAAGGATTCTAGGGTAGTTTGATCCCTGGGATGCTACATTTTGATGTGGGGATTTTCAACCCAACTACAAAATGAATGATATTACCTGGGTAAAACTAGAGTCGGTTACTGAATCTCCTTTGCTGAATTTCCCCCCACTTCTAATGGCCCAGGTGACCAAGACTTTGTTCAATGTGGCACTCATCGTATTGGAATCAGTCACTAGAAATGTCTTTTATATGATTTTATGCTTCACAAAGAAAACATAAAATTAACTTAAAATTAAAACAATATTTCAAGAATGCAGGATCTTTGCAACAAAAAATGTTGTAAATTCAAACTGGACCACTGGTTGGTATATTAGCAAAAAGGAATACATTTCAGCATTTGGTTTTTAAATTGTTTAGTGCTGTTGAAACTTGACAACACTTTTTAAGGGGAAAATACAGCATCAAATTATGCATTTAATTTAAGAACAAATTAGAAATAGCCCTTTCTGCATTTAAGAAAATACTTTGCGTTAAC
The DNA here is from genome assembly GCF_004798865.1 of Varanus komodoensis. Taxonomy (NCBI): domain Eukaryota; kingdom Metazoa; phylum Chordata; class Lepidosauria; order Squamata; family Varanidae; genus Varanus; species Varanus komodoensis. Next base: position 65,978,371 of record NW_025335268.1, read on the forward strand.
AGCATAACATATGCATTTCTATTCACAAGTTATTTCTATTTAATTCAATTGAATTTATTCCCAAATAAATGGCTATAGGATTTAACTGACACTGCTTGTGTCAGAACTGATTCTTTTGAGTTTTCAATTACACAATTTACATGCTTTTAGAAAATTAACATATAATTATTTGATTGGATTTAGTTGCCCAAAGAAATGGACACTGTTTCTTCTGAAACACCTCTTGGTTGATCACCAGTTCACAAATGCTAAAAACTAACCTAAAAAGAATCCAACCAACAAATAAATGTTTAGTTTTTTTGAAATAATTGTAGCCACTTTGTAAACATTTTAACTGTGGAAAACACAGTAAAATAACCAAATAGAATCTTTCTCTCCAAGGAAAAGCCATTGAGTTGGCCCAAGTTATGATCACATATAGATTTTAACAGGGTAGGAAATAGCTGCCACTAATCCCTAACAGCTTTGGCAGGTTCCACTCAAAGGTATAAGTGATGGTAAATAGAAAGGGCAGAGAGAGCTGAGACATCCTCATGGTGAGTCCCGTTGGTTTGTGTGTGAATGTGCAAACAGCTGAAAACAGCTTCAAATAGATACACTAGAATTCCACCCCCCACCCCCCAAAAAAAACCTCATTAAAATGTGCTAAGGAATTCAGTTTGGGTTTCTGATGCCACTCAATAAAGGGGCAGAATCATTAAATGGATTGTGGCAGTTTCTGTCCTGCCTTTTGCATTTCAGGGCAAATGACAATGCCATTTCCCATTTCTCCACTTCCCATTTTGCAGTACTGAGGCATTTGTTGCCCACAAAGACAACAATATAAAATGGAATGCTGTTCCTTTTGCCTTCAGTGCACATTAAATAAAGTTTCACAGACTGCACTGAATGCATTTTTGGGACATAAAACATAAGGAAATGAATGCATAGTGCAGACATAAAGCTTAAGGAAATGAACAAGCGGCTTTTCTAATGATGCCATGCCAGTGGAATAGCATTCATTGTGTCTTTCTCTCCCTGCCACCCCACATGAAGAGAGTGTATTTATGAGGAACAGTAGTTAACATTTGATTTATCGAGTTGGTCCTCTTTTTCATTTATGCTGCACAGTAAATCATTTGCGAGGATTAACTTTACATCTCTGAGCACTATATATTAAAAAAGGTTCTTTAAAGCTAATCCTAAAAGGATTGTGAAAAAGCACATCAAAAAGCAGAGCACACCTTGCGTTACGGGAGTTACAACATTGCGGTACTCTACAGATGTGGAGGCAGCAAATTACACCACTCAGGTTTTTGAAGTGTTTGCAGATAATCAAAAGTTATCAGCTGCCTGCATGTATCCTGTTGGCAAAAAGTTACAGTTGGATATCAGCTTTTCAAATGGTTTCGGAATTGCAATCGGAAAGGGGGAGCAAGAGAGAAATGTTCCTTATGATGCAGGAAATGTGCTGGAAACCGCAAGTGACAACTGGCAACAAGAACAAATATTCTTCTAATATGCTTGCCTCTGCAGCTGTAAGGGTTTTCTGCCTGATTTCCATTTGCAGTTCTATCATCTGCATTTTATCCTTATTTTATTCCTGTGTATTTTCTGAAACATCTTCCACTATCCCTTGATGTTAGAGAAGATGGGTTAAAAAAGCCATTATGTCAAATTTCTTATTCAAAGAATGATCAGCCCTTTGCTATCACTTCTGCTATGCCCACAAATTAAGCAAGAGTTCCTGACTGCAGTGACCACGCTTCCATATGAAGTAAGAGCAGAGTAGCATCTACTGCAGAATGTATGAGAAATCAGTTCAGTTTGCACTTCAGTTTGCACTCCAGTGCAAACACATCGAATTCACACATCTCCAACTTGAACACAATTAGCTATCGAAATCATTACTTTTCTGAACTTTATAATGCAGTTCTAAAATACAAAAAAGCACAGAGAAAAGTGTATTTTTGAAACAGTACAAATTATATGTATATTTGGGAAGATACAAAGAAATATTTTTTTCAATTGTAGTTTTCAATGTGAAAATCCATGCATTTGACATCATTTGCAAGGATTGCATACATTTAAAACTGTGTAAACCATGCAAATATGTTGAAAATGATTACAAATATAAGCATGCAAAAAAATAAAAAATAAATCCATGTTCTGAGACAACAAGATACAATGGACTTAGCTGAAAAATGAGAGCCTCACTTAATCAAGCTTGGCAGATTTGCTCATTCCTACTTGTAGATCAGTTTTCTTTAGATTTACGTAGGAGAAGAGTTAGGAGAAGATCCTGCTCCCCTCCCCTCCCCTCCCCTTGCTATAAATGTGGTACCTTTCCAGAAACTTTTTACCCTCTGGCATATTGTGAAGCAGAACTCATTTCACGTTCATGGACATTATATGACAGAGTTTATCTCATGTAGCCCACGTCAATTATGGGTACTAGCCAGGAAACTTCACTAAATGATGGTTCCAACCATTGCCATAATCTTTCATGCCATGCCCAGGAGATGGGTTGGCGTGGATGAGAATCCCACTACAGAAAGACCAATTGCCATGTCAAAACTAAAGATAGCTTAGCTTTCCATCAGTCAATGGAACTTGTCATCTATTACAGAGGAAAGTAAAGAGGAACCATTCCCCTCGTATCCCCAATTTTGAGGCTCATATAAAATTCTTTCAATGAAGTTTCAGGGGGAAAGAGAGCCAGTGTGGTGTAGTGGTTAAGAGCATGGGACTGGGACTCAGACAATCTGGATTCTAGTCCCCGCTCAGCCGAGACAACTGGGTGACTTTGGGCCAGTCACAGACTCTCAGTCCAACCTACCTCACAGGGTTGTTGTGGGGATAAGATGGAGGAGGAGAATGATGTAAGCTTCCTTGAGCCCTTTGTAGGAAAACGGCAGGATATAAATCGGAAAATAAATAAATAAATAAATAAATAAATATGACTTTGCTGCACTCCTGGATGGAGATACCCCTCTCAAAGGGTGCAGTATTTCCAACTGTATCAGTCAATCTCAGCTGTTGTATGCAGGTCTGTGGTAGCACTTCCAGCTACTTCCAGTTCATCAGAAAATGATGTCAGTAGAGCTAAAATGGCCATTTATCTTGAGATGTAAAAGAAGAAGGAAGTGAAACAGTCACTTGGTTTAATGGCACCATTCATCTGGCAGATTTTGCAGTCTGCCATCTCCAATGAATGATATGCAGCTAGAAAAAACAAACAAAATGCCAGTTTAGGGGCCTGAGGAGGTACACAACATCCAAGGAAGAGTGCATAATTTTTAAGACGGCTAGCAAACTGGTCAGGTCATGAAGCAAGCAAGCATGAACTATCCCGACCATGGAATGGCTGACTGCGGCCTGAGATCTGAGTAGCAGTGGCTGTCACTCAGGAAATCAAGTGAGATGTGACTCTAGTTGTTCCAGAAAACATTCTCCATCTCTGCTTTATACCCTGGCAAGAAAGCCCAGCCTCTCAAGCAGCCAATAGGCTCCCCTAAAGAGGAAATGAGTGCTTCTGTTTATCTTTTCCCCAGTGCATTCTTCAAAAGTGCCTGTCGGTGTTGTGACTGCTGCCAGAAAGAGCCAGCCCAGGTTCCTCACTGTTTGGAACCTATAGGGCTCAGAATAAATATTGCTCAATGCATTAATCGAATGATACAGTTCCGTATATATTACAACCACTTGGAGGGCTGTTCTTCAAAGAAATATGATGATTCTGGCCTAGGTTATAAAGCAGGGCAATGGGAGTCAATAGCCATATATATCCCACAGATGGTCTGCCATTACTTGAACTGTCTGACTCAAAGGTAGGTTGCTGGAACTATAGAGGTTATTTCATTTCAGCACATAACATACAAGCTTACTTGTTACTGAAATGAAATGGAACTCTGTAACTCTATATTGCACATTATGGAATTATAGACAATATTACTTCCTCCAGAACATTCTTTTTAATGCAAAGCATCATTGTCTCTAAAATGAGGGGACTATTTCACTACAGCTCTCTTGCTGCTTAGGAGAAGGCTTAATACCTAGCAGCCAATTCTTTGGGGGAAATGCAAAAGCCTCCCTCCTATGTGATGGTACCCTAAATCAGTTTGTCACCCTGGCTCCTAAATCCCAAAACCATCTTAAAAATCAAGTCTCCAGGGTAGCGGCACTGCTGCTACATCACCAATTGAAAAAAAATTCCAATTTACTTTCCCCTTTAGATCTGCCCGGAGAATGAGTCTACATCAAATTGGTATGATCAAGGAAGATATCGCTTGCAGCAGTCTCTCACAAGTTTCGAAATGACTCACAAGGGTTGAAAAGCTGTATGTGCATTGGTAATGAAGAAGAAAACAGCAGGAACAGGAGAAATCAGCAATCCCAGCTTTTCCATATAGCTCATAATGTTAAATTTCCAAACAAAAGGGGGTAAATAGGAAAATGTAAATAGAATAGATATTTCAGATATAATGAGATTGGGAAATAGAGTTCAAAATATAAGTGTTACTGATATAAATGTACCTTAAATTTGTAGGCTAATGATCTGGAGGGGAATGTAAGACTGTGGTTAGCTGGTATTGATTATGTGTTCCTGTAATTTCCTACATTGGTATCATAATCAACATATTGTGAAATGAACAAAAGCTATCTTTTATGTATGTATATGTACACACACACACACACAGAGGGGGGGGAGAGAGAGAGAGAGAGAGAGAGAGAGAGAGAGAGAGAGATTCATCATATCCTGAAAAGTACATGTCCAGCTTCAGAGAGGCAGGTAGAAGAGATGTTTCAAATGGGTTTGCTCATAAAAATATTGTTTTATAACATTTTATACTATATTTATTCATCCACTGCTGGATAAACTGCTTTTTAGTTAAACAATATTTTAATTGTTAACTGGTTTTTATTTAATGGTTTTATATTTGCTGAGAAACTCTGAATTTTTAATATCATCCTATGCCTGATTGTTCTTTGTGAGCCACCCTGAGGCTACAGCGATGGGCGCGGCATAGAAATGGTATAAATAAATAAATAAACGAACAAACTAAATTAAAATGACTAACAAAACAGATGAAACAAACTCCAGGTGACTTGTTTGATGGGCAAGGCCCATTGTATCAGTATACCTAAAGGAAAGTTGCAAAACGTTGAATAGAAATGTTAGCAAGTTGGCCCATGCATTTGGAAGGAGCTATTAGTGGCCACATTTGAAAGCATTATGGTATCACCTGGTCACACTAGAAATTGAGCCTTTATGGCCAATCATAAGTCTTCTGTAGGCACCCTGTCATTTTCCATCATTCCTTCTTGCCTCTGTCCAAATTATGTTTGACCATATGGAATACCTTCTCACTATGCTCATTTTTATTCTCTAATCCTAAGATTGATGTATATTTTGTCTTCCTTTACTGGTGTTTTAATGGGAATGTGGACTTTTGGGACTATTTCTCCCTATTTTCCTTTACATTGCCCCTACTATGACCTGGGTTTCTGACAATGAAAGGAAAATTGACTCCCTTGAGGACTAGGCTACCATTACCTTAGCTGTGTAGTTCTGTCTTTGTTTCCCTCACAAACAACCTGTGTCAGAGACCCAATCCAGACAACCCCTTGCTCCTCACTGTGGTTCTGATCTGAATCAGGAAGCTTCTACCACACCTGAAATAAATAAACAAATGAATACAATAAACAAACTTATGTAGCTAAAACAGATGCATTGGTTTAAATGGGACCTCACTGGAAAATTCATACTGAAGACATGTTTTCTGATTTTGATCAGAATTCCCACACTGGAAAACAATTAAAAAGAAAACAAAAACCAGGTGTGGACTGAACGCTATACACAGAGCTGAAGTGGGCAGTATTTCTTCTGAGCAAATGAACAAAAAATGTCCTATTCAAGAATCTGGTGTAGACCTGTTTGACTGCAAGTTCATACTTCAGTTAAACAGAAAGGTTATTATTAAAGGTTAGGGAAGACTAATGAAACAATCATTAAGTAATTGGAAGACTATAAAAGCGTCCCATTTATGTTCCATATTAATTCTTGATCAAAGAGGGGAAATGTAGTATGGCAGAATGTCATCCCCCCCGCATCAAAGGTGCTACTTGGGTTGCTTCCAGCAGGGCTGTATCATGGGCCCCTGGCTCCATTGCAGGTCAATTCTCAGCATATTCAATGAAAAGCATCAGGTGGATTGTGGCCTGGCCTGGTCTCATGACAACAATATTGTGACTATTACCTGCATGACAGCTGTTAACACCCCAGCCTGCATTTTACCCTACAAGTTATGACTTGATTCACCCCTTATTAAAATAACAGTACCAATCATTACATTACACTACCTGGCACAACTAAAGTTAAGCTATTTTCACAATATGAGCATTATCAGTGGTTGGTATTTTTAAATGATTTACATTCATCTTTTTTTTTTTTTTTTTTTTTTTTTATTTTTTTTTTTTAATTTATTTATTTTTTTTTTTTTTTTTTTTTTTCTTTTTGCTACTTTGCTTGTTAGGTTCAGTGAATTATTGTCTTCTTCTATTAACTTGCTTTTACAGTGATGTTTGTTTCAAACATTAAAGTAGATTTAAACCATTCATCTTGGGTGCTGCAGTTTCCTCTGGCATTTACCTTTTCTGCTTTGCTACAATCAATTTTCTCTATTCTTCAATTCCTCTCAAAGAGACAGTTGTTACAATGTTTCTCACCTTTGACTGAGAGCTGGATATTTCAATAATGTGTTGTATCAAATATAAGGACATAACTCTACTTTTATAAGTCTAAAGTCAGAAACAATATGTATAAAGGGGGCTATGATCTTAATTTCAAATACTCATTGGACAAGAGAACCAAGCATTCCTTTCTCATTTCTGTATGCATCTTTTCTTTCAGTCTTTTTGTAAGTAAGATGCATTATTTGGATTTTAAAACTAAAGTCAATTTAGTTCCCAAAACATCATAGTTTATTAACATACCTGAAGCAGACAGAAAATGTGTAAAATGTATTATGGCCAAAATATTTATTGGTTATTATTTTGCTAGTGTAACTCTCCTTATTCTAACAAATGCAATTATACACGAACAGGAGTAATTGTGGGTATCATTTAAAATAAAAATTACACTCCTTGTACTTGTAAATTATTTTCATTTCTGTGACCTGCTAAAAGTGTGGAAGTTGCATTGAAATCAGTGGGGCTTACTCGTAAATCAGCCTGGTTAGGATCCAATTGATAACTAATGGCTTTGGGGATATTCATTTGGAGAAAATACATCCACAGCTTTCCTTTCCATCAGTAGCTGTGCAATGAAACTAAAATGGGAGGGGGGAATAAGACTGCCTTCACATCTCCCATTTTCAGGATAAGATTGTTTGATGAGAGAAATTGATATAAAGCAAAAAGCTACTCGTCAGGTATTATCACCAAAGAAAGCTGTAATCCACCACACATCTGCTCATGACATAAACAACTTCAAAAGCTGCACACTGTGTGATGTGGGGACAGCATTCACTTAGTAACTCTAAGGACTACAAATAAAAATATATATTGTTGTTCATTATAAAATAATTGGTCACAAAACAAAACCATAAAGAGGAAAAGAGAGGAGAAAATGAAACTAGATTTGAATTTATCAGTTAAATGCATCCATATGAAAGGTGTGTGTATATGAGAATGAATGTGTATGTGTGAATGCAAATGCAGATTTTACATTACAACCATACCTTTGACAATACAAACCTTTCAATGCAAATACAGATTTTAAAAATCATGCATAAACTTCAACACAAACTCCAAATATCCACACACACACCCACACCCACAAACAGGGGATCTTCAAAACGTTTCTGCACTTTTATGTTTCATATTTTATAAAAATATTTTATATATATTTTTGCTGATGGAATTAAAAAGTTGGTATGGCACTGGGAAAATGCATTGTAAAGGAAGGTGACTATGCAGAGAAGTGATGTTATTTATTTTTGAACAAATAGAGTTAGGAAAGAGTGGAAACGTTTTGAAGAACCCGTGTGTGTGTGTGTGTGTGTGTGTGTGTATAAAATCCATATATCACCTATTCAAATGTCAGCTCTGTCATTAAGTCTTCAGCCCATTGCACTTTAGGAGATGAACACTTAAGCTGCCAATGTTGTAATATTACTCTTTTGGTTGTGAAAAGAGTTTGGATAATCAATTTGTGCTGGCTGTACATATATTTACTGATATACATGTAATCTTATGCAAGAGTGTATATATATATATCAGTGAATATTAAAGAATGTTCCCATACAAAGTTTATCCACAGAATAACCTCTTTACAAAAATGGGCAACTATTCAGCAATACCAAAATAGGTGGATAAAAGTGGAATTAGATTTGTTATGCCTCCAAATATTACCGAACTTAAAGAAGCCAGTCTTAAATATATATTGTGGTGTCCAGTAGACCTGGAACAAGAATTTTAGCTGAATATGACGTACCTTGAGGTTGTTAAGATACAAACAGTAAAGCAGCGATCCATTGATTAGGCAAAATAGTACAGTTCAGTTCCCTATTCCATTTTGAGTGTATATTTATTCTCCAACAGTATTTACAAAAAGTATATCAGGTGTTGCTATAACTGATCAGTATCCTTCTGGTACTGAAGGAGATTCTGAAATTGTAAAAACAGAAAGGCCAAACCTAGATTCTAAAAAGAAAAAAGAAACAAAAATAGAAAAAAGTTGCAATTCAGCCATTTAGCAAGAACTGACTAATCATATTTGGCACCTAAAGTAGAGAATGACAGAAACTCATATTCAGTACTCACTAATTGGTCCAAGGTTAAAAAACAACAACAACAACTTTTCTTTCCAAATTCACTAGAAAATATTTTCTTGTCAATTTTTAAATATGGATTTTCACATAGAGTCAAAATATCATAAGAGAATGGATCAAAATATAACTGACCTGACTACACAGCATTATCAGGTGTAACCATGGGAAGAACTATATTAATTTTAATATGCTGTAAAATGATTTACATCCATTAGAGAGGGGATTCAGACAAGAAGATTCCAAAACTGATAAAGCTGGGAAAATCGCATCTAAGTGAAAAACAGCAAAAATCAGTGCATTAACAGGCTTGTGATATAAAGAGATCTTGAAAGTAAAATCTATCTTCTTAATTGGAAGTTGCATTCTTTTCAATGATAAGAGAGAGGGATCTCTGATGCCCAAAATGTACAAAACAAGGCATTGAATTTTTGAAAATATGAATGAAAAATGAAAGTATAATAAAGGAATCCTACTTGTAGCATAAACAGTCTTCAGTATAATGATCATCTTAAGTGTATTTACATTATCCATTAATCCACCTATTCAAACTTAGTTGGACATTTGAGATACGTCCCTGGAAATAAATATTCCCAAATAAGAGCATAATCAGAATGGTCAATTAGCAAATAAATCACGAGATCAACTATCTCCAGGTGGCATCAATTCAGGTTTTGGTGAGCTAATGATTAGCTAGAAAAATCACCAAATACTCTGAGCAACTGCATCAAACCTGAAAGAACTGACCAGAGTTTTGAAATGAACCATAAAATATCATCATGATATATAATTATTTTGAATTCAGGCTAGAAGGACTACTACCAATGGCACATGCCATTGGATCAAGCTAACTCAAATATTAATGAAAACTCTGAAGAAAGTGTACGTCCCTGTTCAGGACATCTCCAATTGAAAAGAAAGGTGAGAAGGAGAAAGGTCATAATTCTAGCTCTTGGGGCAAGTATAGCATCCTCAACCATTTCAAATATACTGCAGAAGAGTCAAAATTACTCAACATCGTGAAAATACATCTCCAATGAATTTTGTCAAAGGCCTTTTTAGCAGACAAAGAAACAATGACATCCTGTTCTGCTGTATCGGTATTTAAAACTTGCAGATCAACAACCAATCTAAAATTACCAGCCCTCTGGCTATATTTTTAAAAATCCAACCTGATCCGTACTGGAGATAGGAACATGCATAGCTGCTTTCTAATCATGCAGTGATGGTGAAATAAAAGCAAATTTTTATGAAATTTTGGTAGGCATCATTAGAGCTAATTGCCTAAGTTAATGAAAGAAAAATAAAGAATCCTTATTATTTCCCAAAGAACCATTGTATCAACAGTAACCACTTGGGTATTGCAGGCTTATTTTGAGATTGTTGCCAGAAAAACACTAGCAAGATTAGTTAGGATTTTCTTTCTCCAGACTTCTTTTTCCTGTCCAGTGAATAGACAGCATTTAATGTGGCTTCACTCTGGACTAACCATAACTACAACCTTCACCTGATCAAGAAGCTATGCCTCAGAAGCGCTTTTGATAGAGGACAGATCGATGACAGACAGACAGACAGACGTTAAGAGATGACAAGCAATCATACTATTTATTCACTCTTGCCAATCTAAGATGAGAAGTATCAAATGCACTATATTCAAGTCAAAAGCGGTCAGCATGAGTAAATTTTCCATATAGATTTTTGAACCTGTATCTACATCTAGGAAGTGCTATTGGTATTTCATCACAGATAAAAGGTTGGTCGCAGGGCAAAGAGGTTTTCGCACCAGCCCCCCAACTACAGCTGTCAACCTTTCACCCAAAACTAGTTGTTCTTGGGACTTGATGCATCTTTTTGAGTGTGATGCATGAAACAGGAAATTCTTCACCATAATGTCCAGAGTATGGAGACCCCTTCCTATTTAAACAGGTTTGGTGGAGATAGCAAACAGTGGCAGTATTGGTTTTATTCCATTGTTTCTATTGAGGTCATTTATTCCTGACTTGATTGTTTTTTTTTTTTAATGGCATGTTTTTTCTCTTTCACTATTGTTCACTGCCTTGAAAGGGTTTTTTTTTTTTTTTTTTTTGGAGAGGGGTTTGTAAACCAAAGCAGCTTATAAACAGACATCAATATTACAAATAATCAAAGGGAGGATGGGTTGTTTAAGTTATGACCGAAGAGAAATTGGTCATTTGTGAAAATAAGACAATATGTGTTAAAAGCTTGGGGGTGGCGTTTACAAGGCTTTTAAAATAGTTATGTGCATTCTCTGTGTCTCTGCAATATGTAAAATGTATGGTTTTGAAAAAGAGGAAAAAGTAACAGAATATAATGCAGGATTTTACAAAAAGAAGCAACAAAAGATGAGAGTTCCAAAGGGTATGCGTGGTAGCTAAGTCTAGAAATTGCTTCTCTCCAAAGAAAATAGGACCCAAGTTCCACTTTGATGCATTTACCATTAGCCTTCTCTCATGTAATAAGCTTTAAGTATCAAAGCGCTTTGATGAATAATAAATAGAAATAGGAATGAACAAACAATTTTACATGAGGCAAAGAAGCTTGGAGGAAATATGCGAGTCTTGTTTTCATTTGTGTCTTTTCATTAAGGTAATGTCTTCCACATCTAACCTTATTAAGAACTGAAATATAAAGCAAAAAAAAAAAAAATCTATTAGCTGGTGCCTGGAGCTACATAGACTATAACTGATCAAAAATCGTAATCGAGGTCTTGCAGTCAACTTAGTCTTTTTAGGGTATTAAGTAGGGGATTGCATTCACCTACATATTTTAAAGACTTCACAGTTCTTCATTTCAAAAGGGTGACCTATGCATCTAGCACATGTGCTAAGATGTGCTGGGTGTAGACTACAAAGGAAAAATGTGTCAGTTTCTTTTTTTCCTATATTCAGAAGTTTTAAATCTGGAGGTCCTGCTCTCCCAACCATGAACAACTTTATGAATATTAGGGTATTATGCATATTATGATATGAATATTAGGGAATTATGAATATTATGAACTTTATGGATATTAGGGAATTATTAGAATATTATTCTACCCACAGTGGACTGAAGTCTGTGGAAGGAAGGAAGGAAGGAAGGAAGGAAGGAAGGAAGGAAGGAAGGAAGGAAGGAGGCAATTCTATTTAATACAAATATGTATCAATACATGAGGTATGGAAGTCAGCCTTTTAAAAGCAAAATATTCAAAGCTTTGAACTTGCAAAGATGACTCTGTTACTGTTACTTTCTCCCACATTCTTTTTATTTTGAAAGAAATCTCAAGTTCTTTAGGTCTCAAATTATAGATGTACAAACTTTGTTAAATCCATTTCATCTGTGTTTTGCTAATTTTCAGGTGCCTTTTGTTCTGCAGACTGTTTATTGACAGAATTGGATTTTGTACAAATGCATTCATCCTCACTTATGCAAATTCTCATTTTTTAAAATGAAAAAATCCATCCCAAATATGCATTTTGTCCTTTAGTCTGTGTAGAAAATGCACATTTCCTGATGTTTTAAAAAATACTTTTAATATTTTCCATGATTATAAAACATAATTAAAATTGGTTTGAATCCCTGTGGAATTCATGAGAGTTGAGAAAAACTGGTCCCTTGTGGAATCCATCAGTCAGAATCATAGAATCCCATTTGCCAGCTCTTCTATTCAAAGTATGGCAAGTTTATTGATGTTAGTAATTTCTTATAAAAATAATTCTTATTTATCTAATGGGAAAAACTAATAATTGATACCAGGACTTTTACAACCATTTAGAAGCTAGATTATAAAATCTCTTTGGAAGTTAGAGAATCAGGACAGGACCACCACTGAGAAAATTCGGGAACAGAGGTATGTGATTGGAGAAGGAATAAAATGTTTATAGTTCCATTTTGCACCAAACAATTTGGCCACTGGAATCTCAGCAAGCCCTACAATTAGCTCATGAGCATCCTTTGAATTGCCCCATCTTGCTTCAGACCAAAGCCCTTTCTGGATCAGAAGGCACTCATAGTAACACAGAGCCCTTTAATCACTTCCCTCCTTTTGATGTTGCTGCTCTCAGACACAAATCTCTTTACAGTGGAACATCTCGCGCATGTCGCCAGTGCCAAATGCGGATTTTTCTTTAATTTAGTGTTGTGTATAACAGTAGGGCCTGAAAGTAAGTCATTGTCATGGAAATGTTGGAATCCCCTTCGCCAAAGGCAAGTGACAGACATCTCTATATCTGTATGAATAAAATGCCAGCTTCTGCAAAACAGGGACTGGGCTGGCCAGGCAGGGGGAGTCTCCCAGCATACAAGAAAGGCCTCTATGCATTGTGAATTTGTCACATGTTTTTGTTTTCTTTCATTTATGTGCACACACACTATCATGAGATGCCATTTGATTCAGGCTGGGTTAATCTTTCTGGGCCTAATCAGTGGCCTTTTGCACTGAAACATGATCTGTGCCTTTCCGAGTTTTTGTATGGCAGGCAGCTACGCAGCAGCAACTTCTGTAATCCCTTCTCCCACAGTTAGAACTACTAGAAAGGCTTAATAATATCCCAGAGGCAAAGATGAAACCGTATCTGTACAGCTACTGTTTGCTTAGAGAGCTTTTGAAGTCAAGCTTAAGATGTCTTTATTTCCCTCCCAGAAAGATTTCTTCTCTCTTTCTTTTTAGTTCTTTTACTCTGATGTTGTCATGATGATGGCTTTCTGCTTGAAAAAATATTCCAGTGCTCCCATAAACCACTAGGGAATGCGAAAGGCTTTTCATCAGAGGCTTCGGGTATGTAGGTAAGTACAGTTTGTCACTGCGGAAACCTGTAGCCGTGCTAGCAGAAATTTCAACTGGGGAGATGGGGGGAGATATTTTTAATTCCGCTATCAGGCTTAGGGCCTTCCTTTCATTGACAGCCTATTCCTCAACATCACTGGCTTTTAACTTTTAAAAACAAAATCTAAATTGATTTTTTATTCTGTAACATCACACACAGACCTATTTTGTAAGTGGAAAAATGAAAAGGGAAGTAATGTCTTCTTCTCTTGATGTCAGGATGAAACCCAAGCCTCGCATCTCTAGTTGTCTCCAGGCACTGAGAGTTCTGCTAGGAATACACACACTCCCTTGAAGTGTAATCCTACATGTGTCTACTCAGAAGTAAGCAGCACTGTGTGACAGGACATGGTATCCTATGGGAAGCTAATTCAGATGCAAAAAGCCCTGAAAGAGCTACACCTTCCATAATTCATGGCACTCCATTGTATTATTAGTCAAGATAAATGACAAAAGGGTTTTAGGCAGAAGGGAAGGAAAATAAAACTCTTCATGTCCCCTTTCTTGTCATCGCCTGAATTGCTCTTGGGACCTGCTAACCCACCTAGGAGGGCATGGGAAATAGCAGTGTTACAGGCAGGGGAAGCTGGTCCATGTGTTCATAGGAAGCTGCCCCTCCAGAGTCAGGCTGTCCCCACCACCTTCTAGCTGAACTTTACTTATCGCTAGTCTAGGTACAAATTCAGCACCCTCCTTTGTCACATGGTCAAAATGACCAAGATACAACATGAGTTATTTCTTTGAGTTCAACTTCATGGGTCTCAGTCAAGATTGAGACCACTGAGCATGGACAGTGAAGGCTTAATCTTTTTCACCCTAGCTATTCCCACCCACACATGCTTCTATTAAAGTGGGGGGGGGGGAGGCCTTCCTTTGGCTTCTGGTTCCAGTCAAGCTTTGGCAAAGCAACATGATATTCTCAATTGTTGGTGTGCTCCTGTAGTTTCACGGGGGGTTTCAGTCCTGGTGCCTGGTTGTCTTTACTTGCTCTATAGTCCTGACTTCCATCTTTGTTCCTTGATTCTCAACCCTATGACACATCAGCTTACTCTTAATATCCAGTTCCTGGTTCATCTTGGACTGTTCAAGCCTATGGCTCAACTCTCTCAAACTTAAATCTCACTCTTTTCTCTTCTGCTCTCCCTTACAATGTTCAGCAATAGTTTGGTCTTTTTTCTCCTCTTATTCTGTAACCAAATAGTTTGGTCAGATACTATGCCTAAGGTCAGCATGGCATGTTCATTATAACATTTTGCCACCTGCATAAAAACAAAACAGGAAGTGCTTGAAATTCAGCAATGCAAAAGGAAGGACTTGGTGTACATTTTCCCTAACCCCCAGCATGCACAGACAATGCACCTCAGATAATGCAGATAATCCAATTAGAAACTCATTTATCTGTGCTATCTATATCTGGTTTCTTTATGCCTTGGAGAGGTCTCCTAGTTGGACACAAACCTTGAGTGAAAGCAAGCACATTGTACAAAACACAGGTCTGCAATTCTGGGTGTTTACCATCATCGATACATGGACAGTTTGGTACCAATACATCATCAGCTTCATCACAGTATATTTATAGTTCACTGTTCTTCTTCTTTCCAGGAACTTAAGACAGCTTGCAGGTCTTCAGTACAACTTTCCATTGTGTACAGTTTCACTTAGTAACAATGCCAGTTTTTTTTCCCCTCTCTTTGCAGCTAAATCCTGATTGTATCTTCCTTTGTCTTTCATACAACTTAACACTTTCAAAATCAACAATAATTATAGCCGTTGAATCAGTTTTCCATGGATAGTACTTGAAATCTGTATGGATTCCAGAAACTGAGAGGAGGAACTTGGAAGGAAGAACCCAGCTGGAATGTCATCCATCTGTTTTGAGGACCTGGTATAACAGCATCCACATACTGCTTCATGTGATCAGAAATTGAATTATCTCTCATGGCCAGCTGGATCCTGCTAACTGGGCAGCTAAGAAGAAGCATGGTGGAGACTTTGCCTTTGCAACACTCTAGTGTGCATATCACTGGCTGTAGGTCTGGCTCCAGGGCTCCAGAATGGCTTGGCGAGATCTGCGAGGCACAGCATGTGTGAGTTAAAGCTAGCCAGATTGAGGACTCTCTGATGGATGAGAACAATACCCATCAGTTAACTGCCTGCTCTACAACCTCTCTGGAAGCCTCTGCCTGCCACCAGGAATATGCTGTTGATAGTGACACACAGGGCTGCTGGTGAAGGGGAAAGGAAAGTGGGTCTGAATTCCTATAAAGTTACCTGGATTCCACTGGTACTTACACTTTGGGCTAATTCAAGTATCAATAATCAGCATCACCCAGTTACCTTGCAGAGGTCCATAGCATTTCCCATTTTTAGATAGGAAGACTTCTATCTGAAACTGGCTTGTGTGAAAATTACTGCACAACAAGATATCACTCAATATGGAAAAGGTTTCAGGGAAATATCCCCATAGATATTACATGCAGTGTTACAGTTTCCTTAAGAAATGATGATGACAGTGGCAGTTTATTTGATTGGTACTCTACCTTTCTACCATGACAATAAATGCAATCAGCAGATATGTGTCAGGAATTGTGCATGTTTTTAGTTCCCAGTCAGGACTATTTGCATCCCCTTTACATCCCTCTAACCATTCTGCATTCAGCAAGTCTAGATCCACCCAGCACTGCATCTTGACAGACCAATTGTTCAGTTTCCCAGGAACCACTTAGGGATTAAGCTACCTTCTCAGTGTCCCTCACAGGTGTGCTACTTCTGTGCACCTCCTGTGGCCATCCTTAACCATTGTCATAATGTCTGCATATCTTTCCTGTAGGGGTTAAACTGGAATGACTGAGAAGACAGGACAAAGTGACTTGACTTATCAGAAAACTCCTGCAGTGCTGTCTCCTGTTACTCAATTGAAGAGAAGAGTTAGTCCCTTTCTGAGACACTGACTTTCTGCTGATTTCCCTTCCCCTTCCTTTTTCAGGTTAATGAGCCCAGGGCTGCCAAAAAACCATGCATCTTGTGGTGCATCATAGTTCCAGGTGGCAGCTGAAACAGCTGCTGCAGCAGCACCACCTCAAGATACAGCTTGACGTTCCTGATCTAGTAATCATACTAATGATTTGGTCTGGGCCTGATCAGAACCTGAATGGGTGCCTGCTGAAGAATGCTATGGATGCCACCGTGAACTTTGTGGAGCAAGGGCAGAATAAATGCACACTGCATCCTGCACATCCTTCCTTCGGTCCGGCTGGGTGCCTCTCTTCTCTTTCCTGGCTTTTGCCTGTAGGTCACCAGTTTCCAACAGTTACAGTCATTTTCTTCACCTTTTCCCAACCTTTTCTTGCATTCGGTTTATACTTGCCAATACTCAGATTGTTACAAATGATCTAATACTGATTTAGATGTCTGTATTTTTAAGACATGTAAAACAACAACACCAACAATGTAACAGTATAATAGGCGTTATGCAATTTTGATAATCTGAATATGGCATATTATAGCCAGAAGAAAATAAAGAAGCTGCATGATGGCATTGCAGGAAATTCATGAAATTGCTGTCAGCCTCATCCCTTAGTTTTAGCAAACACTTGAAAGACTGGGAAGGGATAGTTCTACTTATGCCAAAGCAAAGCAGGACTTCAATTTACACTTGGAAAGATACCTACAGGGCTATTTCTAATCATCTCATTCTCCTTTCTCTCACTTAAAAATTCGCACTGACTGAGATGTTACCTATCATTCTGAATAGTGT
Organism: Varanus komodoensis; assembly: GCF_004798865.1. Lineage (NCBI taxonomy): Eukaryota > Metazoa > Chordata > Lepidosauria > Squamata > Varanidae > Varanus > Varanus komodoensis. Next base: position 65,995,757 of record NW_025335268.1, read on the forward strand.
TAACTTAATTATATCTTATCTGTAGAGGAATTAAGTATGCCAGTGTGGCTGACATGAATTATTAAATAAAAAGGGGGAAATGATCAGTAGATTGGTATGTTCTGTATTTTAAGGATGATTAAAAAAAAAGTTTGCCCTTAACCTCATATCTACCTGCCCTTCTCAATGTTAAAAGAGGCAGCTTCTTACTTGTACCATACTTGAAAAAAAAACTTGAGCTCAAAATACAAAAGGACATACACTTGATCATGAACACCAAGGCCCATTAATGAATGCTTGGTTTGTCAGCACCTGTCAAGCATTTAACATTTTTCTTTCAAGCCAGGTATGTAAAGCAGACATGTCAAAACCTCGTGGGAGCTTGTAACAAAATATTGAACAGGAAATCTTAAATGTAGGCTGGGAAACCAGAAAATCCAGAAAATCTAATGTTCTGCTGTAGGGCCAGGACAATGGATATATTCTTTCCTCTGGACTTCAGTGGTATACCACCTAAAATAATTTTGTGCTGGAAAAGAAAGGAAATACTTGCCACCTAATGATAATTTGCAGCCACAGCTGAAAATCATTTGATATACGCAAAGGATATTTTCTTGGGATTATGGTTTCGCTCATTTTCAACCCTCGGTTCCCTGGTCTGTACTATGTAATTCTCAGTAGCCATTTGTATTGTATGCCATGCTGATAAACCTTTGAACAGTTGTTCAATTGCCCAGGAAGAGTGACCACAAGGGAAGTATGAATACCAGCTATATGTAGTTAACAGAATGTTGCAAGAAGATAAGGGCCAAACTTTCGCCTTAGCCAACAAGCAAATAATAAGACATCCAGATACAAAATTCTTGTATCTGGTTCAAGAAAAATTCTTTAGAAAGTGAATTTAGACATGGAATTTCCTACGCTATCATTAACAAAGACACCTATCATCCCCAGAATAAAAATATGTCAGGAAACATCAGGTTGCGTAAGTGTGAATGGTCTGCTTGAACCAAAGCAGAACGCTAGAAACCTCCTCAAGGACTTGGGCATTCTGTATTGATGCTACCACCCAAATGGTCCTATTTCTTGGACCTGCCAACCATGATCCTAATAATAATGGAGCACAGAAGAGGAACTTTGAAGGTGTTCTTATATTCATATAAGAAGATATGGATCTTCATGTATCTTGGCCCCTGCCCAGTTCCGGCTTTAGCAGGTGTGGGCAACTCATGCCCCTCCAGATATGTGACTTGCAACTGCTCTCAGCCTTAGCCAGCATAGCAAGTGGTGAACAGTGATGTCTGGAACATCAAAAGTTGTCCACCTCTGCCTTAAAGTTTAACATACAGCAGTACCACTCCCCTTGCACTTGCCGAATGTGTCTCTAATAACAATAGCATGCAGAGCACAGTATCTACAGCTGATCATAGAGTCCCAGTGGACATAGGAAGCAGCTCTCTTGTGCTATCCCAGACTGCTTTGTAAACACCTGTGCTTTGAGCAGAGCCTGGAAACAAATAGGCAACCCATGCTGTTTGTGCAAGTTAGAGTGTCCTGATAAATATCCAGTAAAATCTCAAACAGCTGTTTCTGGACAAATGGCCTTCAAGATCTTTAAATGCAATTCCATACAACAGCATCGCAGCTGTCCATGGATTGTTGCTATGTGCCATCAAGTTGTCTTCAACCTGTGGCCACCCTAGAATGAAAGCTCTCCACAGTCCATATGGGCACAGTAAAAGCATGAACAAGGTTGTAGCTGTCAAAGACATACTTTATATCTGTGACTAGTGGCTGTGTTTGAAGTAAGCGTCATGCCCTGGTCTGGATTGTGACACTAGCATGAGAGGTAGGAAGGTTTTTAATATAAAAACTAAGTGAAAAAGTGTAACTAGTAAAATGAAGGTGGTGGGGGAAGACACAGCTACCAGAAATACATTAAAAATAACATCCATTTTGGCTGAGAAAAAGCCACAGTTAATGAACTATGTATATAATTACATCAGACACTGGTTTTGGATGTTCTCTATTCCCCTCCCCCAAAACACACACATACTATAAGATGGAAATAAGAAAAACTACTGACCATCAACATCAGTGTGGTGTAGTGGTTAAGAGCATGGGACTGGGACTCAGACGATCTGGGTTCTAGTCCCCGCTCAGCCACGGAGCCAACTGGGTGACTTTGGGCCAGTCACAGACTCTCAAGCCCATCCTACCTCACAGGGTTGTTGTTGTGAGGATAAGATGGAGGAGATACAAGCTGCCTCGAGCCCTTTGTAGGAAAAAGGCAGGATATAAATCGATAAATAAATAAATAAATAAATAAAGTGGGCTTCAGTCCCAGATTCCAGATAAATTTTCCCAGAGACTTCATATAATAATCATAGAGAATGGTAGACATATGTGTCATTCTGCAAGCCAGACGTCACATAGAACATCACTGCTTCCTTTTCAGACACACCTTGACTGGAGCCATCGCAAATCAGTGTCTTCTCGTATTGAATACAGCCGTGACATACCCTTCACCATTTCCAGTGTAGATTGTTTACCTGGATAACCAAAGAGGAATTCTCATTCCATCCACTGAGGTTCCAAAGAATATATGCTTGCTGCCAGTGGGAACTACTATCTCAGACTTAAACACATCTTATGCATGTGTATATGTGTGGGTATGGTGAGGGGAGCTATTGACAAGACTGCTTGAGGAGCCCAGGGTGGTTATTAAATTAAAAAAAAGATAGTTGCTTACCCACAAATAACATTATGTTTATTTTGGACCTCCCCTGCACATTTTACAGCACTGAGAGGATATACTTACATATCTTTGTTATAGAGAAACTTCTGGATCTTCAACATGGCTGGTTTTTATTATCAGGATGTTACATGTTGCTAACCATGGATCAGACCCAAAGGATATTAGGCACAATCCATAATAAGAATAATTAACTGAAGTCACACTGAGATGTTATTTTTAAGCAAGTGGATTGCCATGACTCTACTTTACAATCAAGCACAAGGTACTTGAAGCCCTGCATTAAGCAGGGGTTAGACTTGATGGTCTTATAGGTTACTAATGTTCTATGATTCTAACCCAACTAAATTAAAATCAGTGATTTGCATCTAGAAATGCCTTCTGAGGAAAGAAGGGCTTTTTCCACTGAGAGCCAGTGTGGTGTAGTGGTTGAGAGCATGGGAATGGGACTCTGGTGATCCAGCTTCTAGTCTTCACTCAGCCATGGAGCCAACTGGGTGACTTTGGGACAGTCACAGACTCTCAGCCCAACTTATCTCACAGGCCTCTTGTTGTGCAGATAAGAATAAGAGCAGAAGGATGATAATTATGTAAGCCACATAGAGTTTGTTGCAAAAAAGTGGGATACAAATCTAATTAATTAATAGGAAGTGAGAACTAATAGAGGCTTCCTCATGGAGGAAATGGGGTGTGTAGGAACCTTTGCTGCTACTTCCTGAATAAACACATTCCATGGCCCAGGTTACTCGTTTTTCTGGAATTCTTTGTGAACCCATGAATCCAACCTAATATGAATTTTGTGACAAACTTTCATAGGAACCTTGAAGTTGTCTCTGTGTTGCTAAAAAATATCAGTTTATATAATTTTCATTTAATGTACAGTTTACCAGCAGTCTTTTAATTCTTTTTCTATTCTTGTTAACTTGACATCTCAGCTTCGTTAGCTGAATAGACAATTGTAGCACTTAATCACTTCATCATTATACACAATTAACCAAAATAAATATAATAGATGTTGCAGGCCACTTAGCAGTGTGAAACACTGTGTCTGTTTAGATTATCGAACTACTCTCCATTCAATTTATTGAACTATTCTCGATTTATTGAATTCATTTATTTAACTCTCTGTGGCATTTAAAAAATACAAAGGGACGTACCAGTAATGAAGTAGAAATGCAACAATAAGCTCTTATGAATTGGTGTTCCATCCTTCTACTCACCTCGTTACAAATAATAATGGAGATAAATTATTAATCCAGTCCTTTAATATAAATGAATTAATACAATTAGCATTAACCCTGGAGTGAATCTGAAGCAGCACTGTCAGAAAAACACCATGCCTTGCCTGTAGTCCAGCTCGTACCTGATCTATTTCACTTTGCATGAAAATATTACTATGATCTGAAACATTGTAGAAAATCCCATTTTCTGGAGACGGTGCCTCTCACCTTCTCTCTATCTATCTATCTATCTATCTATGGCAGAAGAACTATTTAAAGACAGCAGTGCTATTGAAAGACACTATCCTTTGTTGCCATATATATATATATATATATATATATATATATATATATTCATTCATTCCTCAGGAAATGTGTATTGATTCTCCATAATAACATAAAGATGAAGATTTGTGTCTTGGAACTTGGACTAAGTGCTCTAGTTTAGATACTTCCCTACTTTATGGACTGAGATATTGATTGAAATAAATGATAGCAGCTAGTGAACATACAGAACAGTAACTTCTAAGTATGTTTAATTGCAGCAAAGTAAACATCTCACCTTTGAACATGACTGTGTATGTACACCCCTGTAATTTTTTCTCCATAGCTGTAGAATAAATGGCATATTAGTTGGCACCTAAGACATGGCTGGCATGGTTTAAAGAGGACACAATCTATTTGTTTTTGATTTATAGTTTATCTTCTAAATAAGAGAGAAAGATCATAGTAGATTGTAGTATAAGACCACTATAAAGTATAAGACCGTTATAAAGACTTTGGCAGAAGTCTGTGAAACTTCCCTTTTTCTTGGGTTTGTGGTCTTTGTATTGCGTTTCTAAATATTTTCAGCCTTACGCTAATAGTATCCATGCAATCTCACAGTTCTTTCACACGTTGATGTGAATCAGTGCTATTTTTCATGTGGCATTTTCTTACCCAGAGGTATTCCCCATGTAGGAAAAGGGGAAAACTAACAAACCAGAGACTTACTGAGTGATGTCTGAAGATAGTGTGAGTGTTTATTTTGCTGAAATTATACTTGGAAGTACTGCTCAATATTTAATATTCAGAATCATTTCCTCATATCCATTTTTCTGTTTTTATAAAGAGGGATAACCAAAATACAGCACTTAGTGCAACTTCTAAGAAATGTAACTTCATCTTGATATTATTAAGGAAAATCAATATGCAAGTGCAAGTAAGAGGAAATCTGATCTGGACTTCTGCTACTTAAATCCCTTACTAAACTGCCAAATAGAGTTGTTTTTAGCAATAAGAAATACACAATAAGTTTGACGACACTGATAACAGTAAAATGGAACTGCTCTTCAGCACTTTGATGAGATGAGCTACAACAGAGATGGTTCCCATCATGCAAGTTTTTTTCTGTTTATCGTACTGCAGGTGGTAGAATTAGAAGAAAGGAGGTTGCAGAGGAAAGGTTAGTGATGGAAGAATCTCATAGAGCATAGCAGAGTAAAGATTGTCTCTAAGGAAGATTCTAACTTCTAATCTGCGGTACCATCAAGAGTCATGTGAAATAAATTTAGATCCAAGTAAAACTTGCATTCATTTAAGGATTTACTTGAAGGTAAATATAGGGATACACAAAAAGGCAAGAGATACAGAGGCAAAAGGCCATAGCCAATGCTACCTGGGAGTTAACATTAATTATGCTGTGCTGGTGTCAGGGAAATTCAGTGCAATGCCAGTAGTGCTGGCTGAAATGATGGGCTTTCTGGAGAATCCTATTATTGGTGATGCACTAGATCCTTTGTTTAGTGCAGTATAATTTATTTGAGGCAGTGTCACATTGCACAGTGCTTAACAAGAGTAGGAACGTGTGTGTGTGAATGGTTATTATTTAAGCCCTTGCAGTAATTAAGATCCCACAGTCTGAAAGGCCTCCAGTTACTTAGGGTGATGGGAATTCAAATGGTGGATATCATTGTGTCATACACCAATGAAACAATTTATAACTTAATTCATTTCCATGCGAAGGATAAGACCATAACTGTATGTACAATTAATTGGGACCAAACTGATTCAGCTCTGTAAAATTTCAGTTCTGTGAGTTGGTCGCACACTATAGCCCTATAGAATTGCTGAAGGTTAGCATTTTCACAATCAATTGGAATGGGAATTTAAATTATTTTAATTTCAAAATAGCGAAAACAGAAGCAGCAACAATCCTATCAGGATGAAGGCAGAGTAAATAATTCAGTGTATTGTCAAGATTATCTTAAAATCCTGCAGCAAGGAAAGATTGCTAGACCCTTGCGGGCAATTTGCTCCAGAAATGTGAGGCCACTGCAAAGAAGGTTGGGTTAGATGTAGTCAGCCACATAACCGTTCTTCTAGAATAAAAATGAGAAGGACCTTTTTTTGCTGATCTTAAAATGTGGGCAGGTTTATATATGAGCTAGTATTGCATGGTGGCTGAAATGTGAGGCTGGGAGATCCAAGTTCTAGTCCCTGCTCAGACATAAGCTCACTGGATGGCTTTAGGCCAATCACAGACTCTCAGACTAAGCTATCTCAGGGTTCTTTGAGAGAATAAAATTGAAACAAGAAGAAGAAAGATGGGATAGTAATGAATAATAATAATAATAATAATAATAATAATAATAATAATAATAGGGTGAGGGCAGTCCTTCAGGTAATATGGTCCCAGATTATTTAAAGCCTTAATGGTATACTAGTTGAAAAGTCACTAATTTATTATAAATAAATAAAGTATTATCCAATAGAAGCTCTTTGGATGGTTTACCATGTTAGATAAAATACAATATAAAATACAAAATAATAGTAAACAAAATAATAATACACATTCAGGAAGTTGGATGCTGGTTTTGGTTTGATTTTTGCTTATGTTTGTTTATTATTTATTTATTTATTTATTTAGAGAACTTCTATGCCGCCCCATTCGCCGAAGCCTCAGGGCGGCTCACAATCATAAATAAATAAACATAATATAAAACAGTATAATTTAAGTTTATTTTGCCCATTTTAGTTTTAACAAAAAGTTGCCTGTTAAAATGAAATAAAGATTTATTAACACTTGCAGTTGTTTCTGTCTCAGGTATGGTAAGACCAAACTTACTCCAAAACTACCAGTGCAAAGACTGATACCAGATTTAAAACAAGCTCAGGTCCATGCTGTCAAATCATTACCTTCTAGGAAGGATGGATGGATTGATGGAAGAAGGTAAGTCTCTTCCACTTAACTTGGAAGGGTAGTGATTCATTCTACTGCTCCTTAACTTCACTTAGCATTTAATTCTTACTTTTGCAGGTTTCCAGCAGTAATCCACTCGCATTTTTGCACCTGTGAGCTTTTTAGTTTTTGAAAAGCTAGGATTTGTGAAATCAAACAACCCAAGGCCGAATTAACTTCTTTGATCTGAATGGCAGATGTCATCTCCAGTGTTTCTTCCTTCATATGCTGAACTCTCACTGATGTCAAGAACAGAGATGAATAGATAAGGTGAAAAGAATATTAAGTCAGTATCTCTAGGTGTAGCAGCATATCATGCAAAGCTGCCAAAAGGTCATGTCTTTGCTTTGTTGTGTTACCTCAGAACAAAGAGAATTGCTTAAAATTTCATTTTGCATTGTAGCATATATATTCATTTGACTTTTTCCATTGCTGGAGACTTGTAGTAGAACTTCCTACAAAGGCTCCAGAAAATTACAGCCTTGACTGATCATTGATGTACAAGAGCAAAGTCTGATGTAACATCTGCTCATTTTATGCCATTGTCTTGACCGAGCTTTGGATCACAGGTGACTCCTCAGTACCAGAAGGAAGTCAGAAAGAAACATGCCAAGAAAATAATATTGTGCGCTTCACCTAGATTTGATGGAGTCAAGGTGAGAGGAATGACGTCTTTGCAAGAGAATAAGACTATTGCTAAAGATAACATCACCGTATTGATGTGCACCACCATATCTGCCAGCTGAGCCCACCTCCCACAGGCCAGAAAAAGTCAACAATGGACACCCCATCTGCATGGAATCCAGAACCCTGGTGCAATCAAGAGCTTATGCACATACAGGCATGCAGCATGGGGGGTCATGAGTGGGCCCAGTGAATTCAGACAGGAGTCCAGGAGACTCTGCCTCCGTATGTGAAGATGGCAGGAACAAGTTGAATGTTCCCCTTCAGGGCTTCCTGCCAGCATCTTTCCTCAAGGGCAGTATTTCCTTGTTGCAGCAGTACAATGATGTACTTTCTCCGCAGCATACCTTGGTTACAAAGTAATGTAAAACCCTGCTTTGTTGTTGTATGATGACTTAGGAGAGGGACCATAATAGAATTAAAGAACACAGAGGTTCCAGGTTCAATCAGCCATCTCCAGTTGAAAGGGTACACATGATATTTGATGGTGTCCAAGATGGAATCTGTGAAAGTCTTCTACCCCTTCTTCTTGCTTTATGGGGTAACTGGTATCCCCCAGCTCACACTTTGTAACTGTATTCCTACAGACTACTTAGGACATTGTCACAAAGTGCCTAATCTAAAATATCCCTGGACTTCAGCCACCTGACTTTCACCTTTCATTTTTCTACAAAGCAAGATATGTCTAGGGCCCAAAAGTACGTATCTCCATAGGAATTGTCATACAGGAACTTTTTCTATCCCAAACAGTAGAAGCAAAGCAAAGGAACAAAAGAAGGTTCAAAACAGATCATCCTAGTCTCTTTTTAAAGGGGAGATTCTTAGCTAAAACCACTGGAAAACTTAAATCTGCCTTTAATAGCTTTGTTATGATTTTTGTGAAGTTAAGAGGCCAAACAATTGTTATGCAAAGAAAAGATGAATAGGTCAAGCATCTTAATGTAGATGCCCTTGTTTTTACTTAGCATTGGGAAGATTTAAACCTTAAATTACCTGCACTTGGTTAGAGCTGAGTCATTCCTATGTTGATTGTGCTCTCCTGGGTGGAAATTTCATCCAAAACAAAGCTTTTTCATACACAGCATTTTCCTTGCCTGGGACATTTTTGTTACTCCATATGTCACCAATGCTAGTTTTTGTTGGTGGGTGATGCGGAAAGGTGGCATAGAACTAATTTTAAATTTAAAAAAACCTGAGCTGTTCTAAAAGTGAGTGTGTGTAAAAATACATTGGCTTGCTAAGCCCAGTTCTGAATCAAGCAGGGGTGAAGGAGCAGTTATTACTAGCTCAAGTTACTGCTGCCTTTCAGATTTCTTGTGACTCACAAGGCACCCTTAAGATGCAATGCAAGATACTTAAAGGACTTGAGTTCTACTGCAACTGGCACATGAACCCTATATAGTATGTTATCACAGCTTGAACCAGTGGCTCTAAGAATCACACTGCCATGTGGAGAGAAAGCAGTAGAATTTCGATAAAGGTTGGTCTGCATAGGATTGGACCGCTGGGCTGTTAGGTAAATGATTTCTAAATCTGGTTATTTTTGTCATTACTGATGACCAAACAAATATAGAACATGTCAAATTTCTGTAAAAAGGAGCTCCAGAGTACTATCTGAGTAACGTAGGCCAAAACTATTAAGGAAAGAGTTCATCTTTCCTTCTGTCTTCACAACATACCTAGCAAAATAATTGTGATAAAGTACAGAAAGTTCTGCAGTCAGGACACCAGCTAATAAATGCTGAAATATGTGCTAATTTAAATTCAGGACATCAAATCCCAGGAATCTTACAAGGTTTGCAAAAAGCACTGATCCACCAAACCATTTTGATGTTCCAGTTCTGTGCTCTGATGAAAATATTATATAAAATTGTTCCTTTGGAATTTTCAATGAACTGTAGAGGAAAAATATAATGAAGAAAGAGAGAAGGAAAAGTGTAAAATGAATCCATGGGAGTGCAAGCATAAGCTATCTTTATATTCAGCCATGATCATGGGAAAGATGTGAAAATGAGGGTAATGGACAGGGGGACTCCTGATACCTTCCTCATATATTTTTTCAGCTCCCAGAGAGGTACTTAAGAAAAATACCAATTGATTGACGCTAACACACCTTAGTTTTAATTTCCTTCATGATAAAGTACAGCCATTGTAATGTTAAATGTGCATTTCATTTTAAAAGGATCCAACCAGCAATTGTGTTTGAAAGTGCGTACTTGCACAAATAGGCATCCTTCCTCCCTCAGCCCCCAAAGTACTGCATTGTTATATGTTAGCCTAGAGGGCACACTTTCATTGGGAAAAATGTGTACTTTTAAAATGTACTTCCTCCACCCTTCACTGAAAATACTCACTTTTCTAGATAGAAACAAATAGATGTTTACGTTCAGGAATGCAAATGAGGTGAACTGAGCTGCAGAGAGAATTTTGCATGTTTGTTCATCCATAGAGGAGACAGGACTGAGTTACATGAGATGGTTTCTTCTGTGCATAATATGACCAGCATACAATGCCAGTATCTTGGACATGGAGTGTTTCATTTCCCCATGTTATGTTTAATTGAACTCTGTTGTTGACTGAGTGAAACTGTCCAATGCATCTTATTCTTTTAAATAATGGGAACAATATATCACATTATAAATGGGACACACTAACAGCAGAAACCTATATATGCATAATCAGAAATGTGTTCCATTGAACAGGATGAGAAAGATAAGTGGGTATAGGATTGCAGCTTAAGATAACCAGAAGAGTCCCTTCTCCATGCACTATCTATAGGGAAAATGCAGTATGCTTGTACAAAGGAAAGGGCCTTCTAGGTAACAGTATGCAATTTTGGAATGCCTTTCTAAAGGAGCTATACCCGAGATCATGCATTCCTTTGCACCCTGCCAATTTCCTGCCAAAGCTGATGCTCATTGACTTCTTGCAGAACCCAGATTTAGGGCTTCCAGGGACAACCTGAAATGAGCACTACTGTTCTCTCCTGATCCTGAGAGGAAGCACTGATTCTCTGCTGCATGTGTGTGTGTGGGGTGGGTGGGTGAGGAGTAAAGTATTACTACATTTAGCCACTGGATGCTGGCTAAAGGTAGTAATACTTATATATATGTATACATAGGTAGAGCTCCTGTGATGTGGAAGTGCATAGACAGACAGACAGACAGACAGACAGACAGACAGACAGAGACTGCTGTGTGCTTCTTTCAGAACTTTCAGTAGATAATCAGGGTATCACTACTACCACTATAACCAGCATGAGACAGACAGACAGATTTTATCCACAAAAGTAGTTCACAGAGTGAATCAGAAATACGAATGTGTAATTTCCACTGTCCATTGAATAACAGAAATCACTTCCGTCCTTCACCAGATGGATCTAATGCAGATCATCTTCAAGAATAAATAAACAGAGAGACAGATTCGGCAACCTGGTCCTTTGCAAATGTCTTCCTTCCCTACATAGAATCTGTTACACAGTTCGCTGCAGCCGTGTGTTGGCTGTCTGTCAAGGTCACACATACTGATGTTTCAAATATTACTCATATCCTTTTTAAAATGACTCATTAGAGGTTTAATTTTTTTAAAACAAAGTTTTATTGCATAGTTTCAACCCCCTTCTCTACATCTGCATTTGAAGAAATGAATAAAGCTTTACAGTGCATGATTAGCAGACATGTTTATTCAAAAGTAAGCCCTATTGCGCCCAACTGGAATTACTCCTAAGTAAGTGTGCGTAGGATTGAAGCCGAAAACACATACTTTCCTTGGTGTTAAAACAGAAACAAAGCAATAAATTTATGAAAGCTCCAAGAGGAATTGCCTATTTTTAAAGTACATTGCATATGTTATTATTCATCTCTATGAAACATTAACATCATCTGTATTCACCCCTTGCCTGAGATAAACAAATTTCTGTCTGATACAGCAAAGAGACTGCAGACACAATTTCTGACAGATCATTTATAATCTAGGAGCAGGGTTTCATTAGTATGGTATCTGTTACCAGTAGGAATATTACTACTATTTTAAATATTTCCAGAGCTATAGGACAAGATGGATATATATAGGCAGGGGAGGGGGACTGAAAAGTTCTCAACAGGACTAAGAAAACAACAAAATGAGCAAAACAAAATGAAAGAAACAACACAAAAACAAACAAAACAAAACCCCAAAAAGACACAAAAGAAAAGTAAGTTTTGCCAAGAACTCTCTTCCTCACCCCATGTGTGTGTCTGTGTATAACATAGGAACACAAGTCCTTGACCAGAACACAGAAAAAATTCGCTGTACGAATCCATAAAACTGATCCTTTGTGTGAGGGAAGCTGGACCTCTGGCCCAGGAATCAGGGTCTTTCCTCTTATGCTATTTTATAGTATAAGAGGAAAGAATTAGTGCTGTGGCAAATTCCATGTTCAGTCCCTCAGATTTTTTCTTCCTCCATATTTATGCACAATATATCCAGTTCAGAAGACATTAGATTACTTAACTTTCAAAGTACATTTACAAACAAGAAAACAACATAATTAAATGAACAATTAAATTAATTAATTAAATAAGCTAATAAAATAAGCACCTTAGGAACATTCCAATTTCTAATATTTATAAACTAAACCAGGTATTAGCAGGTACTTCTTTTCTTCTGCACTGTAGAACAGGAGAAGGCGTCTTCTGGTCTTCCTTCTCTGCTCACACCCAAGAAATAGCACATTCAGGAGGAGTGATCAGCCCAGTCCAAGAGTCAAGACCATTGCGTTAATTGAATCCAGGACAGGCAGGGTGTCTGAAAGAGTGGTCTAAGGGGACTGCTGAAGACTGAGACATCTGTCTGACCTGAAGAATCTGACAAACAGTAAAGAAATTCCATTGTCTGCAACAACAAGCAAGATCTGCCTGAGCTAATGTATTGCTGGCTGCCAATCAGCAACGCTGGCTAATGAGGTCATCATTTTGCTTTTAACGGTGTTCCACGCTCTGTCTTCTGTTTGGACTTCTGCTGCCTGCATGACATCCTTGTCCTCCCTATGGAGTGATTCCCCTCTGGTTCTGCTGCCTGCCCTTGAGGAAGTCCAGGACTATCCCAGGATGCCCCAGGTTGTTCTTCTGCTCTTGGATGCAGCCTCAGCTTCACTGCATGGCTCTAAGTAGGGGCTCACATTGCTGCCTCTCTCTCTCTTCCCCCAGGTAGGGAATGTCACTTCCTAATACTTTAGCCTTTATTTTCTGTCACATAGGCAATGATTAGGAATGATGGGTGTTGTAGGGCAATAATATGAAGAGCCATGAGTTCATAGAATCACAGAATAATAGAGCTGGATGGGGTCAGAAGTCCATCAAGTCCAACACCAAGGCAGGACACCAAGTTAAGCCATCCCACTCAAATGGCTGTCTAGTTGCATCTTGAATGCCTCCAGTATAGGAAAGCCCACAACTTCTCCAGGTCACTGACTCCATTGTCACACTTCTCTAACAATCAGGACATTTTTCCTGATAACTAGCCAGAATCTGGACTCCTGTAACTTGAGCCCATTATTACATGTCCTGCACTCTGGAATGATTGAGACAAGATCCTTTTCTTCCTCTTTGTGGCAGCCTTTCAAGTACTTGAAATGCTATCATATCTCTCTTCAGTTTTCTCAAGGTTAAACATGCCCAGTTCTTTCAATGTTTCCTCATAGGGCTTTGTTTGTCTGGATCATCCTTGTTGCCCTCCCCTGAACCCTTTCCAGCTTGTTTACTTCTTAAACTGTGATTCTCATAATGGGAGACGGTACTCCAGATAAACCTATCCAGTGTTGAGTAAAGGGATGCATCAGTTAATGCAGTCTAAAATAGCATTTGCCTTTTTTGCGGCCACATCAACAACAATTCCAAGATCCTTCTCACTTGCAGTATTGTTCAGCCAATTGGTCCCCATCTTGTAATGATACATTTGGTTACTTCTTCCTAGTTGCAGAACTTGGCATTTTTCCCTATTGAATTTCATTCTGTTCTTTTCATCCCAGCAACCCAGCCTATCAAGGTCACTATAAATCTTCTTTGTGTCTTTCTTTCCATTGTGTTAGCTACCCCATCCAGGTTTGTGACATCTGCAGATCTGATAGGTGTTTCCTGCACTCCCTTATCCAAAGTATTAAGGAAAATACTAAGAGCACTGGGCCCAGGACTGAACCCTGTGGTATCCCATTTGTTACTTCACCCCAGTTTGAGAAGGTGCTCTCCTTGAGTTTGGTTCTGATGAGCACTCCTTGAGTTTGATTCTGTAGCTAACTGTGGATCCACCTGATAGTTATTCCATCTATCCCACTTTTAGCTAGTATGCTACTCAGGATATCATAGCGCACTTTGTCAAAAACTTTGCTAAAGTTAAGATAGATTATGTCCAGCATCATGTCCAACAGTCCATCAGGGAGGTTACCTAATCAAAAAATGAAATAAGCTTATTCTGACAGGCTTTGTTCTTGAGGAAGCCATGTTGCATTGTTTTCAACTGCCTGCTTTATAATGTGCTCCAGAATTTTCCCGGGGATTGATGTCAGACTGACTGGTTTGGACTCCCCAGGTTCTTCTTTATGTTCCTTTCCTGAACAAAGGGACAATATTAGCCCTTCTCCAGTCATCTGACACTTCCTCTGTCCTCTATGATTTCTCAGAGATAATAGACAATGCTTCTGAAAGTTTTTCCACCAGCTCCTTTATCATTCTAGGATGGAGTTCATTGGGGTCTGGAGAGTTGAACTCATTCAACACAGATAACCCTTCACCATTTGCTTATTCATCTGGAGCTGCCACTCTTCTCTATCAGCTTGTACTTCTCCTTCCTCAGGAAGGTCATGGATCTTCTTTTGGGACAAGATTGAGCCAAAGGAGGAATTGAGCACCTCTGCTATAGACACTTAGTTCTGGGATGCAGTAGCTGATCTGATTTATTTTTAAAAAAATGACTTTGACAGATCTACATGAACTTCAGGGAAATGGCTATCTCCTAGAAACTGGAAAATCAGGACAGGATAACTAGATACTAAACTAGGTTGTCTTCTTAGAGGAACTTGTCTGTAAAATGGGCACAACAGCAAGCCCTAATTTAGGATTTTGGCAGGGGTGCGAGAAAGGACAACATGCAGCCTTGTTCCTGTACATAGAAAGGCACCAAGGAGCATTAAGGGCTCAGTGTAGGAAAAGGTCAGGTAGGTACATTTATATTCATTTTCTACAGTTTAATTGCAAATGTGCCTATTCTTTCTAGTATCCCTGATATCAGAACATAATGGATTAACCAAACACATACAGTTGTTCTAGATTTCATGAACACAGTTGCATAGGACAAGAACTCTAGGTGCAATGATGCACACCCTTTTATAATGGAAGACGGTTTTATAATTAAATGGAAGCAGTGGTGAGAATGCTTAGATTATTAGTCCTAGTAATTGCTCATTTTGTGATTTAGGTAGCATTCTTCCAAGTCTGGAGTAAGGCAGCTTTAAGTACAGAAGAAAGACAACACAATAGAAGAAGAAATCGTGCAGGACAAAGCACACAAAAAGAGACCACCTTGGCAATCCTATACGTGTCTACTTGGATGGAAGTAAGAGTCACTGAGATCAATGGGCTTATTCCCAGGCAAACTGATACATCCCTGGGAGTAAATCTTATTGGGCTTACTGGGGATTACTAATGAGCAGACATGGAGTGCATTGCACTGAACCTGCGAGAATATGAATTATGCCTTATCATGGGTGAAGCATATTCACCTGGCAAAATTTCAGAAAGTAATGAGGAATGCAATTTAAAAACAAAGACACATAGCTCATAACTACCTTTAACAGGCACGTGATCTGAAATGCTGGTTGAACAGTATGTTTGTTTCATCACTGTTTTTATTGTCATGATGGTTAATTCATTCGTTTTTTTTTTTTATATTATTGTATTTAAAATTTCCAGATCCTGTGACTGAACACTCCATCCTGCAATCCATTTTGAAACAAGAAGAAAGGCAATGCTAAGAGGCCATATTCTTACCACAATAAAGCATATAGTATGAATAAAAAGGAGACAGTCCTGCATGCATGCTTTCCTGCAGCTAGGTGACAGAATCACATTGCTACTGGATGTAGAATCCAGAAAAGGCATTCTGCCAATACAATAACAGGAGGGTAAACAAAACTTATCATACTGCAGTGTCACCCATTAGGCTTCTGGTATCATATGCTTCTTCAGAGACAATTAGATGGCGCATATGTCCCATCGTTTATTGTTCCTTCTAATACTAAAGTATTACATTGTTTGGAATGTCAATTTCTCTACTACATAATACACAGTAAGTTTGTATACCTTACAAATCAATGTCATTTCCTCAACAGAATTTTTTTGCTTCCATCTCTGAACATGAATGGAGCCTCTGGTCTTGAACAGACCAATAATGTATCCCGGAACATAGAGGCTTCCTGGAAATGTGAATAGAAAGATTAGGTAGCATTGAAACTGGATATTACAAGGATCCTTTCCATGAGGCCAGCAAGTGCTTCCAAGTGCCATAGACCAGCGACATTTGCAGAATTTTATGGGGATTCTAGCCAGGCTAAATTTGTATACAAGGCCTAAGATTCCTGACCTCTGACATTAAAAGGGAATATGGTACAAGGTTCTCAAAAACATTCCTTGGTCTGCTAGGCTTGACCCATGTTCCAAGCAACTGTGCCTCTGAAAAGAAAAGGACAGGGAGGAAGGCCTCTGAAGATCATTGTAAAGGGCCAGCAGAATCACGCCAGAGAAGATGGTCTTTCAAATGATCTGGCCAGTAAGCGTTCATTGCTTTATAGTTAAGCATTACAAACAGCTGAAATGATGCCCAGGAATGAATCAGGAGACAGTGTAATGCTGAAGGCATCTGTTCAGTGAAGTGTATTCTGAGCACTTCTTAAGAGAGGCACCATGTTGAGCATATTGCAAGCTCCAATCCAGTTGTGACTAAGGCATGTGTAACTGTGGCCAAATCTGCCTTTTCCTTGGAATGGCTACAAGAGGGATGGTAGCCAAAGGTTGCAAAATTGCTCCTGTGAACAGCAGCAACCTGAGCTGCCAGAAGGCAAGCCAGGCCCTGATGAATCTCCAGTGTGCTTCTGATCTTGCCAGGGGAATGCAACCTGCTCAGACAAGGAGGAATTCTGCACTAGGCCCCTTCTCTCTATCAGGGAGTTCAGTGATTGCATTTGTGCAAAACACATGGGCCACTGTTGGCCCACATGCTAAGACTGCAGCACCATCTCTGCTGGGCTGAAAATGTGATCTTGTATCACACACAAGTGCAATTGTGGGGAAAGTGTGTGCAGGGAAATCTTTGGAAGGTTTATTTTTCATCCATTAAGCTATAGGCAAGTATAAAGAAGAAAATTGTAGGAATTTCTTTGAAAGGAGGAGAAATGGCAACTTCTCCCATACAAAAAATCCTGGTGATGGAAAAGAGATCGGGTAAGGGAAGGGGGAGGTTGAGCTGTTTGTTGTGTTGCTTCCCCACTTCCCATGGGGTAAAAGCAGATGAATCAGTTACCTCTTCCCTTCCAGCCAAACGTAATTACTGAATCCAAGAGCAGCCTGTGATGATTTTCCAAAGACTAAGATAATGTGATTTACTTCTGAGTAGGCATGTAATTTCTGGGAGAGGAATCAAGAAGCAGAATTGCGTTTATCTCAAGGCAGTGAGCAAGTCAGAAAGAGGGAGAGGAGTCACTGGGAAAGGGAAGTGGGAAAGCAACTGACAACTGATTGGTCATATCTCCTTCTCAGCCTTGCTATAGAGAGAAGGGCCCAGGTCTCAAGTGTTCCAGTCTGCCCAGATAGATGTGTCCAGTTCTGAGGAGCTCAGGGAAGGGCAGAGGAAGGGAGGTGACCTGGCAGTTTACCTAGTGAAGATTCTCAGGTAGATTATGGCAACCAGCACACTTTAGAAAATGAAGGGACATTTCAAAACATTTCAGAAGGAAGGGTGGCAGCAAGGATATTGAGAAGGTGTTCCTTGACCCTGTCAGGAGACCACAGGCAAACTGAACAGATAGTTTAAGAAGTGTCCCTCGGGCAAGAGGAACCACTCAGAAGGTGGAGTCAGCATCTTTTTGAAAGGAAAGGATGGAGAGGAAGTTTCAAACTGGATTCAGCTCTTCACATGGGCAGACACTTCTCCCACATCTCAAAAAGAACATTGCTTAGATTGATGCTGTTGTGTAAGCTGTTCATCTCTAATGAAGGGCCGTGCTTCCGAAGTCTTGTCAAAGTCTGCTGGATGGAGGAAGGAAGCCAGGGGGTGGAGTGAGGGGAGGGGGAGACAAGCTCACAGCACCTGCTGCCATTTTGTCAAAGCTTGATAGGACCCTTTTGCAGTACTGCTGTTCCTTGGCGTACCAGCCCACAGAAGTCAGTCCTCCTTCACACAGTTTGAGCACACTCTGGAATATGTTATTGCTGTTCTGTGCCTTCAAATTATCTCTGACTTATGCTGACCCTAAGAAAAAATATCCTTAAAAATGTCCAGTCCTTGACAGTCCTACTCAGCTTTTGTCGACTCAGGGCTGTGATTTCTTTTATGGAATCGATCCATCTCATAGTTGGCTCTCAGGAAAAACAGCACCCCATGTGACACCCCAGAAAAGTCAGCAATTGCTGTGCTGGTGGAAATGTGCACACCTTCTGGCTGCACTTGTACTCCAGAATAGCTTTCCCATTGACTTGCATTGTCTCCATATTTTCCGAATTAAATCTCAGTTTATTTGCCTACATCTAGTCCACAGTTGTGTTCCAGGAGCCATTTAGGATCTCTGTAGTCTCCATGGTCTAATGGCATTAAGGAAAGACAGAATCTGCATCATTGTGACATTTAACCTTCTTCCTGAAAAAGCTTTTGGAGAGTTTCCATATAACCACCCCTTGTAATAACAAGGGGTGATAAAACATTGTAGGTCCTCTTAAGGGTAAAATAGTTGAGCATTATGGTAAAATAGTTGCGTAGCAATACCTCCAACAGCACTTTCTGGGAACTCCTAGCCAAATAGGATTGGAGCCACTGGCCTCAAAAGTTGCTATGAGGTCCAGCAAAATCAACAGAAAATGTTGGGTTTGTATCATTTAAACAGCTAGCAATGTTGTAAGCTGATGACCAATAATCTGTTGTTCCCTGATTCAAAACAGTTATGTCAAATAAATCTTTGAGTGATGATGTCAGAAGTGTGACACTGTAACCAAACCATCCATTTAGTGGATAGAGAAGGAAAGAAAGATCGATGACTATGCTACTTTTGTGCTTAGAGTGATTGTCTGAACTTCTTAAACGAAAATGCTGTTCCAGAGACTGCTCCCATTTTGTTTCAATTATGACATGCTAAATATAAGTTGTCCAAATAAATAAATAAATGCCTCAGAATGGCATGGCACAGGATAAAATAAATAAACAGAAGTCATCTTTGTTTGAATTAAGAGCTGCTTCTGTGGTTGTTATGGAAAATGGCGAAGCAATGATGTTAAGAATAACTATTAGTTATAATTCACAATTTCAGTGTAAGTACTTTGTCAGAGATTCTATTCATAACTGGAAAAAATACCACCATGTTTGTAAGCAAATTAAACCCACCAGGCCCATGTTGTGCCTTGCCAAATGCTTATCAACTATTCTCTTTAACAGTCCCAATAAGACTGATAAACCAGAAGTTTATTGAGGCCTGCTTATATAGATGGTGGGCTGCATTCAGCTGGACAACTTTATGCAGTCCATCCTAGCTTATACAACAGTTTAAGGGTTTGGAAGAAAGGAAGCACATGCTTCCCATTCTAAAGCCACAGTAAAAAAATGCATATGTAATCAATTCAATTTTTTATATGGTTCAGAATTAGGAAACCGTTTATAACTAGATAAGGCCATAGAACAGCCAAGCAAGTCACTAATTTCTGTTTGTTTCTAAGTGAAGACTGATGTATGTGTCAGCTAAGTTTATTTATTAACCCATGTATTTCCATAAAAATGCACTCAAGACCACTAACAATCAATACAGAAAGCACAGTTATAACACTGCTATTAAATCTAACAAAAGCAGCACAGATAAAATAATAAAATAGCAAAAGAGCATATATGAAAACCGGCATGAGAAGAGACACACACACACAGAGCAACAAATGAAATGAATCAACTGAATAGACATGTCTCCAAACATGGACAAAGGATCATTAGACAGGGAGCTAAATGAGAGCATTCCAGATCTTGAGAACTAAGCATGATGGCCACTCACAAATTGCTAAAAGAGAGAGAATGTCTCACCACAGAAGAGGACCAAAAAAGTGGATGTTTTGCATAAAATTGCACATGCTAATTTATATGTATAGGCAAAAATGTAGAGATTATCATTAACCTTTAAATAGAAAAAGTATATGTCACTATAGCCAGAAGAAGATGATAGGAGAACCAGCCATTTTCAAGCTCAGCTAAATTTTCCTAAAACTACTTCAAAGCTTGCTCCTAATTTTGTTTTGTTTTTTAGATTCCGATTTTGATTATATTCCAGGAGGGCCCAATTGTAGGTCTGCTTAGATGTAAATGCCAAAAATATGAGCTAGGGAATTCCAGAACCCCCAAGATGCATTGTGAAGATGGTTAAAAATAAAGTGTTGTGTAAAAGGAATGGGCCTCACTTTTCACTTCCTCAAGGATCCAGAGGCTCTGCAAAGGGTAGAAACCTTGAGGACCTTGCTGTGACAGTTATTTACATGCAGGCTTTCACAATCAATGTTTTTGTGGGTTTACTTTTATTTGGTTGCTCTGTCTTTTACAGCTCTAAAGTGAAAGCAAAGTCTGGCTTTAGAGGAATGTCTGTGGAAGATGCCTGCTCTTAAGAAGACATTATCAGGCAAGATTTCAAATTTCAGCTAGCTGGACTTGAGCACTTCTTGCGCTTCTGAATACCAACCCTAGGAATCATAATAAAATCAATGAAAACTTTTCTTCATTTTTCTGGCACTAACAAAATAAAATAGGTGGTAAACTACTGATGGCCCTTTAAATGTGCCATTTGGGCCTTTGAATGGGCTTTCCAAAAGTTGGGAAATTGTGAAAAGGAATCGAGAGAGAGAGAGAGAGAGAGAGAGAGAGAGAAGCTGCAGTCACCACAACGGTGGTTGTGTTGTGGTTGCAGTGAAAGAGGGAGCCAGTGACAGTCACTCCAAAGGGCCACTTGGGCATTTGGTGCAATGGCAGTCACTGGCAACAGTATAGATACGCTCAGCAAGAGCGGCAAGGGGGTTGCCAGTCTTATTGACTGGCTCACTTACTGCTTCTCTGAACCAGTCACGGGGTGAATGTGCCAGGTTTGGATGATTCATGGTGGGTCCAGCATGAGCAAGCCATGGGTTGTCAGTGGGGCTTCTTGCCCCAGAAGAAGCCATCCTGTGTAAAGCAGTCTGGGTCAACACAATACAACAACCACCATGACTAGTAATCCAGGCTGGGTTGCCAAGACATGTGCACCTGATCGTTAAGTGCATGGAGCTCGATCTAGTTTTGGACTCCAGCATATGGGTAGGGGGATTTCTCTGGCCTGCCTCAGAGCACATCTGCAATTATATTGTCCAATAGCGATACTTTTGTTTTAGTGATTTAAACATACTGACTGGGATGCCTGTGCTTATTCTTGAGTGCAAAAGGACGACAGATGTAGCTACTAGTCACACCTTTGAAGTAACATGTGCCTTTGGTGTGACAGCAGCCACAGAGCAAAATGTAAAAGTAACTATGCAGGTGCTGTCTCTTCTGCCCTGGTTCTACTGACTGTATTAAGGGGAAAGAACAAGCTTCCTTTGGGATGGGCAGGGGGAACAGAACAGAACAGAACAGAACAAAACAAAACAAAACCATATTTAACATTTTTCTCACCATGGTTGAATGTCCTGCCTTCTGTTGCTTCTTATATAACTTGAACACACAGTAAAAAGAGTCTTTGATATACCTATGGATAGATGTGGATATAGGTATATTAAGGCTCCCCACAAATATTTAAATTGCATACACTTGGAAAAGAGGCAGGAACATATTTGCATGTTTCAATGTGAAAAATATGTATGTTCCACATCTGAGTTTCCATGATAAAGTATCCTGAACAAAAGTATAAGGTCCCCCTCCCTGGTACTTTCCTGCAAGAGGTAAAGGAAAAGCATGTTATTATATCCATAGATCTGAGAATGTGCCACCAGGTTCAGGAGCACTGGCATATTTCTACAGCCCACATTTCATCTCAGGAAGCAGAATGAAAATGAGGTGGCTGAGCCTTTTTAGTTTTCTCCGTCTGCAAAACCTTCAGCACTGCAGGATATGCTGCAACACGACCGAGTAATTGTGGCAGGAAGATACGCAAAGCCAAGGGACATTATTGGCTCCCTTTATTTATTCTCACTTTTGGAAGCACCTGCAAAAAGTAAGAAAGAAAGACCCTGCCACCATATTGCTGTGGATTTTTTATTGCTCAGTCATTTTGTCAATAATACACTGTCTAAAATTTAAGGAAAGGCCTTTTATTCCATGCATGGTGCTCCCAAACACACAGAAATCCCAGAATATACTGTTTTGACTGGGATAATTCTGCTTATACTGCCAGAGTGAAAAGCACCCCAATTAGGGTGGGCACACATGTGAAAGCCAAGCTCCTTGAAGTTCTCCAAATTTCACCTCAAAGTTCATGACTGTATCAAGATGCAATCTTGGTCTTTTTCCCCCCATTTTTGCATGAAAGTGTGTGTGTGTTTCTGTTTTTCAAATGTGTATATATTGCAATATATGCATCCTTTTCCCATTGATTAAAGCATGTTTATGTGCATTTTTCAAATGTATGTATATTGTTAAACTCATTTTTTGATCCATGAAGCCCACTGCAAGGTCAAAATATACAGACTTTCACCACCGATTGCATTTGAGCCCACTGTTCAATACAGGAAGTGTGAACTGGGTAAATTCTGGTTTAAAACAAAAAACAAAAAACTGAACTGAGACAAATTTCTCATACATTCTTAGTCACAGCACAGTTTTTCATTGTAGTCAATTATGCTGGTAAAAAACTCTGTTGGTTTCCAATTTCACATATATGGGTTTGTTTGTTTTCATAAGAAGTGCGGTTGAAGAGTACATAAAATCAAATAATATCCTGAGCTGTTTGCCACTACCAATTCTATATTTAATGTATAGTAGTTACAGTGACCTTTGGCTCATAGAAAAATGAGTTTTCATCAGAACCCTGAGCAACTAATGAATTAGCAGGGTGTACTAAAAGTAAGGACTGCAGGCATTGAAGCCAAAATAACAAGTCTGAAGGTGGTATTTGCTGGTGAGAGGCAACGGTGCTAACAGCCCCAAAACTCGAGAGACACAGCACTGGGAGGGAGCATTTTTATGTGTTTCTCTTTGTAATATCGAAGAACATCCTGGAGGTTATTGGGGCCTTGTGCTATGAGTCTCCCTGTCCTATTTATGGTTTCTGGAATTAGTCAGGATCTCCTCAATCAGCTTAGGAGAACTAATCTGTACCCAATTCTTTTTTTGCTTGTTTTTGTCTAAAACAAGTTAACCTAAAGCCAGTCCAAGGTAGTTCCTGACTGAGGTAAGAGAGATACTGGAGTAGTTGACTGGAATGACTGCTAAACCTTCAACGCAGGAATAGGACAGCTTCTTTCACTACTCTGAGGACATCAGGCTAGCTTAGCATGGGGGAGTGGGTGTCTAGCCCCACAAAAGAAAACAATATCCATTCAACCTAATGGCCACATGACCCATTGGCACTCTGTCTACATTTTTCTAGTCTTCAAAGTGTCATTTTTCCCCAAATAATGGATTTCTGCTTTCCCAAGGGGTCCCCCCTGAGTTCAGGGGAGAGCCCTTATATTCATTACGCTGCCGTACTAGCTGGGAAAAGGCCTCCCAATCTGGCTGCAGGAAGGTATGAGTTGCTCTCAAGGCTCCTGGAACAAGAATGCAAACTAGCATCTGCCTTCTCAGCTGTGATGCTGGTGCAGATTGCCTGGAAGAGCTCAGCCAGTGCTTTTGCTGTTTTAGAACAAAATACTACATGCCTATCCTTCTGGTTTGTTTAGCAGTACATGGACTGTCAAGAGAAGCAGAAAATACAAGAGAATAATGAAGATCTTGTAACATAAATTCTTAAAAGCCTAAGTTTGTACTACAAAGCTGCTGATACTAACACGGTTTAGAAAAGTTTTATACAAATTATGCTCAAGTTGTATAACTAGAATGTGGTAAATCGTTCACAACATAGTTCTTATGATTGTGTCAGCACTTCTGTTATCTCATTTTTCATGAAACTATAATTAGCATGTATAAAATTCACTCAGGATGGGAAGCTGGAATACAAGGTCTTGCTCTTGAACAAAATTGCTTACCAAATTATACACAGCTTAGTTTTACATGCCAAACAAGAAGTGTAGGGGGCTCCTCATTTTGAAGCCCCTTAATTGGCACCTCACAGTGGAAAGCAGAACATGTGATAAGCATGAGCAGTATTCTTCAAAGAATGAAATTTACGCTGCCTCGACCCCGGCTGCCTTTCAGCCCCTTGTCAGCTGTCACTGCTGTAGGCTTAAGAACCTGGCTCTTCTTGAAGAAACTGTAGAATTATTATCATTTGGCTAAAAGAAATGAAGAACAGTTCCAAGTTTCCATGCTCCTGCTTCCATCTCCTCATTGTATCAATGCTATCTTATTCCATAGGTCTAGGGTCAGTTTTTTAAAAGATCTGCGGAAAGCTTGCTCTTGTTCTGAGATATCCAAGGGAGAATCAACTTCCTATACTCTAAGGGTCTATGCAGGAATTGAGAGATCTGTGACCGGACAACATGTACTTTAAAAAAAAAAGATAATTTGCACCTCAACATGACTGCCTTGAAGTGGCATTGATGCAGTACCCAATGTTCTCTTCCCATGGAGCTAAAAGGCACTGAAGTCTGGGCACAATGATTGTTCTCAGAGGTGACAGTCCACGTCATTCATCCATCAGTCTGTTCTGTCCCATTTTGACATTTATCTGAACAGTTTAAACAATCTGCAAGATGTTGTGTATTTAAATTCTTCCTTTAATGTATATTTAAATGCACGTATGTATTTATTTGTTTATATAATTTACTTCCCAGGTTTCCAAATACGAGCAGCACCTATTTGGCAGGGTTCAGCCTCAGTTTCTTGGCTTTTACCCAGCTGAGCACTGTATCCAGACAATGGACAAGGTCTGCCCAGCCTTTCCTGGCTCAAATGATATGGGAAAACAGAGCTAGATATCAACAGCATGTTGATGACACTTGACTGCAGATTTCCTGATGATAGCCTCAAACTGGCTTGATTTATTGCTGGATAATTATCACATTGAGATATAGTAGAATCCTATGGGACTGCATAATTTAATTAATCACCATGGATCTGGGGTTTGGTGACTCAATGGACATGAGCCCAATAGGATAAGGGTCTTGGCAGCATCATGCCACTGCCTCCTCACTCGTGGACTCAGTCCAGAAGGCCACTCTGGTGAATAGCATCAAAAGATAAAGAAAGATGGATCGTGATGCAAGATGAACCAGATAAAATGAATCAAGATGACCACACCGTGCTTTGTTCCTTTCTCAATAAAGGCCACCTCTTGGGATGTGCAAGGCAGATTAAGTAGGCCTAAACCTACACTAGAAATGTTCTAGATAATCTGTTTCTTCCAGGGACATCTGAAGCTTTGCAGTCACCAGACTCTCCAGCACTTTCATAAAGGGTATGTGTGACTAGTTATTTTAGTATTAAGTAAAAATTAAATACATCAATATATATTCAGCACCTCTAGGTCCACTGTGGGCATTCTTGAAAAGTGGGCATACCACTGTGGCATTCAAATGCATATGCTTAAATGGATTTTCTGTCAAGATACACATTTCTTAATATCATCTCAAAGTAGGATTTTCAAAAATACATTTTGAGATTCCCTTGAGTGGAGAATTGCACCACAAAATTCAGAGAAGTGCAAAGTCATGACAAAGACCTGCATTCCAATCCAGACTTTAGTCCAGGTAGTACAGAACAAGGAAATTTCTGTTGGAAGGAGCAGAGAGTGAATCTCAGCATCCCTAGTACTCAGGTTTATTAGCCCAAGTATTTTTTTAAATCTGAACCCATCTGTGCTGCTTTGCTTTGCCTTCAAAACCGCTGTTGCTTTGCTTGTCTGAGATACTGCTGTGTGTTGGGAAGAAAACTAGTACATGCACCATTCAAACTGATGGAGACAATGCCTGTATTTTGATCCTCAGGTTTATTCCCAAGGACAAAAATGCGTTGTCTGACCCTCATCCATGGTTGTAATATAGATCAGAAATGGAATGTTATTAGGCATTCTTCCCACCCATGAAAATGTTTTGCAAACTTGTTTGATAGAGATGCATGCGAGTCTTTGTGAGCCTTGAATGCAAGTGTGAGCAGAAGCACAATTCTTGGTGAATTTTTAGAATTTTCCAGATTTGTAGTCATGTTTGGGATTGTGTGATAATTGTTAAATTGTGCATTTCTGATGATGGATGCCAGTATGGAAACCCGTGGACATATTTTGGCGATCACAGTCTTGTTCATGTTCAGACAGGCTAGGTTTGCATAATTGGTGAAAAGGAAAAAAAATGTACTTCTCTACTTGGTGTGGGGTCCAGAAAAAGTATTTAGCATGTAGGATTCTCATGACTCAAAACTAAAACAGCAAGGACAAGCTTACTTTTCCTGAGGCAAACATTGACTTCTCAGTCTACTAATATCTATTTTCCTCTGAAAGGGATGATTTGAGGATTTTATGTACTCCAGAGCAATGAGTACATAAAATCAAATAATATCCTGAGTTAATAATATCCAGAGTTATGGATTTTGCTTCTTTAGACAAGTTGCCTTTTGAAGAATCAATGGGACATTTTCAATTCCACTATGTTACATTGGTTGGGACATAAAAACAACCAGACACAGAATGAATAAATTCTTGGAATATTCTGCTCCACACACACAGAGACCAGGTGCTTATTTGTACCTGGAAAGAAAGTGGCAAGTGGATGAAATTTGGAGGGAATTCTGTAAGTGACGGAATACAAAAAATGTTGTAGGACTACTTCTGCTTAAATTCTGCTGTAAAAATATTACTAATTGATTATATTTACAGTTCTAACAAGCAGTGACATTTATTATTACTAATTTGAATAAATTATGTTGTAATTGATACATGCAACAAATCATTAGTTACTATTCATGTAAATGTAAATATTTAAATAAAATAATTATAGTTTTTTCCAATTCTTAGTATCTGGCTGTGATCCAGATAGATATTTCACAAACAATGTCACACCAATTCAAAAACAACTCTGTGCTGTCTGCTATATCAAGTTTACAGTAGCTCAGCCTTTGACAGGCACTATCTGAAACTAATCAATACCAAAGGACATAGTTTCACAAACAAAGATTTCCAAAAATTGTCCATTTTGACAAGCCTCTGAAAGAAGGCCATGGTTTCATATTGTTTTTATTGACTGATGTCTTCAAAAATATGTTGACATTGAAAATTCAAAAGCAATATAACTGTAAATTCAGTTTCTGATAAATAGTTATGAAGAGAAAGAAATATGCTGTGAGATACACAGGGCAAAGCAAGACTTGTATGGCACAAATCCAGAATATATTACACAAATAAAATATGATGGGTGAATCCAGATTAATGAGTTAAGTTACTCGTGGCTAAATTATATGATTAATTTCAGTGGAGTCTCCTTTAAGCATGACTACATCTGCATCCAACCTCTGTCCTAAGCCAAAAGAAAAGAGAGAGAAGAAAATTAAGACCAGAAAAGGTTCTGAACTGACCCAAAGGACTACCCAGATGCAGAGGACCAAAGCAGTATAGTTATATGTTTTTCGGCGCCAGGCGAAGACCTTTTTATTCAAGCGTCATTTTAATTGTTAATGTTATTTTCATTTTAAAGTTTTTTTGGCCAGGGTGACTTATTTCATACAGTTACGTGTATTTTATATTGTTATTTATGTATTTTAATGTATTTATTTGTAAGCCACCCCGAGGCTTTGGCGAATGGGGCGGCCTAGAAATTTTCTAAATAAAATAAAATTAAAATTAAATAAAAATAAAATAACTATAGAAGTATGATGGTTTTCACATTTTTTTCAGCAGAGTTCCCTGACTACCATCCCAATACGCAGGTGGAGCCAGCATTTGTAATACCCTCCCAGCATGAAAGCCCTAACTTAGTGGGTGCTCCTGTTTTAAGCTTACATTTGAAATCTTCATTCAGCTCCAGTGTTGGATCGTGACTGTGACCTCCATCCAGCCCAGCGGCCATTGTACACAGTCCAAGCTGCCCAGGCAATCTGATTTCTATGTGATCTTGGCAATTGAAAAGAGTGAGTACAGCTGCCATAATAGCATTACAGCATTCTTGAAACTTGGTGCTAACAGTTCAAGAAGACACAGTTCTCTCACGAACAGTGTGAGAGGACCACATCAATTCAGGGAATGAAGAGGGCACTATGTTGTTTTCAAGTGAATATTCTGGGGCTTGTTACCCTGGTAGGTTGCCTTTTGCACCTATTTCACCTATGTGGACTTTCCTACCTGTGATAGCCCTACAATGCTCATTATTTGTCATGTACATTATGGACTGCACATGTACCGTAAAATAAAATCATGCAACAATCCCTAACAGTATTAAAATATGAAGAACACAAGAGAAAACTTTGCAGTCCAGTCAAATATTGTTACTGATTTGTGCCAAAAACTTCAGACAGGATATATTTGTTCCACAAACTTCAAATAGCTCTCTAGACTGTTTTAAGGAAAATGACTGATTCCTTTACATACCTTTAGAGGAATCTAAATACATTTTTCGTACTGATAGAATTGTTTGCAATTCCTGCGTTGCAGTTTTGGAGCGTTTGATCTAATTCATTGTTCCATAAGAAAGAGAGCTCTCCTAATGATGACTATGGTGATGGAAGCAGAGACGGTAGAGAAATAACCCCAGAAGTCCAGTAAAACATACTAATATTCCTTTAAAATCTTTGGTCCACTTGATATCGTGGGCACAGTATTGTCTGTAAGCCCATATGGGGAAACCTTAGACTTCCAGTGATTTTACATACAGCAGAACCTCTTGTATGAGTACCCAAGAGAACAGCTAAAATCATTTGCCTGGGAGAATTTATCTTTAACTAAATGCTGAAAGAGCTGTAATGCATCGGATGGCAATCTCAGTTTGGATTTCACTGTACAGCATTTTCATGTTACATTCTGCTGTTACAAAAGGAAAGGGAATACTCTTTCATTCTCCATACCCAAATAAGGAAACTGATACATCAGATTAATCTACTTTCCCCTATGAAATAGCCCCAAATTAGGCACTCTGGGTCATAGCTCTCAAATTACTAGGCCCTAAGGCTAAAAAGCCATATGGGTCTATGAAGCAATGTGAGAAAGGCAAAATAATAATTAATTCCCTTCAAGAAGATAAGGTTCCCATTAATGTTACACATGAGTCAGCATTTTTGCATGAATAATTAACTGTGCCCTCCAAAGAGAGCAATATCAGATTCTTGCCGATCTGATATGAAAAAAAATGTGGAAATTCTTTTATAAATGGAGCAAAAGTGTCAGCTGAAGGAAGAGAGATATAAACGAATGTGATGCCACTTCCATCATCAGTGCAAAGGTTAGAAATTAGCTGGGGAAAAAATAGCAGGTCCATTTTCCTTTCCCCCTCCCCTAGCCGAGAGAATATCTTAATAGCATGCACAGGGAAGGTCTCATACTTGCCAAGGAAAATTATCTTTTTCAAAGTGAACTTTCTCAGTGAAGGGCACTATATAGACACACATCTAGGCCTCTCAGTGCCCAACAGTTCAGAATCAACAACATGGCAACTGTGGCAAGTATGCCTACTAGAATAGGAAGGTAGTGGGCTGAGGGGAGACAGGAGCTAAATGACTTTGGTGCAGGTGCTAACATGTTAAATTTGAATTATTAGGTATCCCTGAAGAGAAATAAGATTTCCACCAAAGCTTTTTCCTTGCATCTTATCTATGAAGGATACCCGATCTTCAGTGCTTACACAGTTAATGTGAACCAAAAAACAAACGAAGTATGACTAGCTCTTGCTGTTGAAATGAGCAATTGTCTTTAATATAAGGCTATTTTGTAAATTGCCCCTGTATGAGCAGCAAGTGAGGGAATCCTTTAAAACACAGAGAAATTAGGCTTTGCCAATCTATGCCCATGAGCTTTCTATCCTTTTAGCATCCTTTTAGCATGTAGCAATATACTTTTTCCATATCCAGAGCAATTTAAATAATTTGCATTGCATTTGTATTTTGGTTCTCTCTCTTTCTCTGAATAATTCAGATTTTAAAGCATTCCTTCTGAATCCCTTGGGTATGTAAACATGCCTTAAAA
Source organism: Varanus komodoensis (assembly GCF_004798865.1). Classification (NCBI taxonomy): domain Eukaryota; kingdom Metazoa; phylum Chordata; class Lepidosauria; order Squamata; family Varanidae; genus Varanus; species Varanus komodoensis. The sequence continues at coordinate 66,026,107 of NW_025335268.1, forward strand.
CTAAGAAGATATACAAACACAAAAGACCCTTGACTGGGCTAACCTGAGTCACAGAATAGTAAACCAAATAAACATGTCTTGCTAGAACTTCTACTGGATACTCAATGTTGATATTACAGAGCAACCACTCTTTAGATATTGCTGTTGCTGATTGTACAAGAGGTGTGGCTTGTCCTTGCAGAACTACAGCTTGACTGCAGCAGGATGCTCCTGACATGTCCTGGTCTTTAAACCAGGCCTCCAATGAACGCCTGCAGAGAGGAACCCCACTGCCCAGTGGTGCAATTGGAGTCAAAAGGATATAGTGGTTCTTCTGCTTGGGCAGGATTTGGTCAAGAGACCTCCTGATGGTGTATATTGTGTTCTCATAATAGAATAGGTCTGCACACATGACTTAACAGCTTGCCGTGGCTCAATTTGCCCACGAGGACTGTTGGGTTGTGTGGGTGCCCCATTCCTGCATGGCGCCTGGGGGAGTCTGGTGTGCTGTGGCTCCTCCCAGCAGGTCAACCCAAGAAGCAGGAACAGGGCACTAGGCAACCTTCAAGTAACCCATTCAAAATCCATGGATATTTGAGGGGTTTCTGACCCTCAAAGAGCCCCTGCATGACATGGCAAACTGGCCACCTGCAGGCCCCATGCTGTCCTGGTGCTCTGCAGGTGCTTGGCACAATGCCGCAGCCCCTGCAGGTAAATTAAGCCACAATGGACTGTCTTGTCCTGCCAACCAGATCAGCATTTGTCTGTGTGTCGGTGAGGGTCTGCTTCCCATCTCTGTTGAAGGTGCCCAGAAGCTCTTGAACTCTTCTTCAAGAATGCTGCCGAGAACACCATGAATAGTCCAGCTGCAGAAGCACAATTTATTCTGAAGAGCAGAAACAGAAGGTAAGACATTTAGGTTAAAACAACACCTGGAGGGAGATAAGACACCAGTTCAAATGCAGATCATGTGTGCCATTCAATAGGAGATGGGCAACCGGTTCTGCATGAGAAAAATGGAAAAGTTCCTCTTTAAATATGACAACCCCCACCAAACAACAGCACCTTAACCCACTTCTAAAACTCTATTACATCTGCCAGGTTGGGAAACCTGGAAATTTTTGCCTACAGCTTCCATCAGCCCTAGCCAGCATAGCCAATTACAAGGGTTGATAGGAGTTGTATTCCAAAACATCTGGTATACCATCAGTTGTCCACCCTGATACAGACACTGATTAAGTAAATGCTGTGATGCACTCTAAAATTTGTAAAAGCAATTTGTAAAGCCTTTATATCTCAACGTAGTATTCTAGGAAACACTGTATTACAAATCATACCTTTGCAGTTTTTCTGAATGTTCTTTAAGTAGTTACACCTTTCCGAGGAGAGAGCCCCTGACGTGTGAATGATCATCTCTCTAAACTTCCTCAGTTGTTTCAACTGTGCAGGACCAAGCAGAGCTCCTCAGTTTCACATTACAAAATGTCTTCCTTCAGCTGAAGCTCCAATCAGTCCGCAGGCTTTGCTGCCATCAGTATTTTTCCGTTAAAGGTCTCGGATGTTGAGGATGGTTTAGATATACATTTCATTAAGGAATCCTCACTTAATGACCTAATTTGTTGAATTTATTGAGTTGAGGTCAGGAGAATTCAAGACAGCTAAACTTACATGACCTCCGTTATAGCTTCCCAAATTAAAGATGCTTCAGTGGATGCCTCAAGAGTCCTATTCTTGCTCACAGCATTACAAAGAGCTTTTTAAGTCAATTACAGATATTCTGCAGGTGAGCAGAGAAATGGGGCCTGTATTGAAAGTGTGGCAGTCACATATGTCTGGCTGTAGAATGTTCCAGCCAAATGGCTGCGTTTGCTTAATAAATGAAGCTACATGACTTGTTTATATGTTAATTAATTACTAGATGTGTGTCTGGAGAAGGGAGGGATTTTCAGCTGGAATACAGGACACAAGAAGGAGAGATTCATCATTTTCTTCTCCGAAGCCATTGGAATGAAAATACACCCAATTCTAATTGTGTGGAGAGCCATTTTTCTTCTGAATGTGTTGGCCTCCATGTGGTCTGTTTCCCACCACCCCTGGGTCTGTGATAGCAATCCAAACAGGAACATTATTACAAGCTACATTAATCATAGCCTGTAGCTTGGTTCCACTGCAGTAGATGCAGTTAAAGGAGAGGAACCACAATCCTTTCTGACTTAATTATGATTTAGATGGTAATCCAGTCCACATGTTCATAACCCCTTGAACTCAGAGGTTTACCAGCCACTTATGCAGGTCATGGGAAGGGCAGGCAAGAAGCTCACCTCTGCTGTTCCCCTGCTCCACTGAAACACTTAGGTGATTTCTGGGCCACTTCAGAGGCTGAGTTAAGGAGCCCGCCTGCCTGACCACCAGGATATTTTGTATCATTGCAGTGCCTGTGTCCATACCTCTCTGTTCCTTAGCACCATCCCCTAAGCACCATCTCCACCCTTGTGGAAATGCAGCCAGCTGCAAAGGGAGGAAACCCACCTTGAAATGCGCTGAAGCTTTGTGACAAGCAACCCTCTAGTGTTTGTGGACTTCCTCTCATGTTTGGCCCTGTCTTGGAAGGTGAATTGAGCTAAGAGGAAGTCTCCAGATACTTGCAAGATGAAGCTTTCACAAATGGAAACCTTCTTCTTTGTCACGCGCAGCAGCACAAACAAAGGTTGTTGCATGTGGTGTGGAAGAGGGATGCTGCCTGCATGTTCCATGGGGCTTGATTCCTGGTGAGTGCCCTGCAAAGCCAACTGGACTCCAGGAGTCGAGTTGGGGGATCTGATGGAGTTCCACTCCTCACACATCCCTAGACCTAGCTATAAGGTGGAGCTCTTTTCCAAGCTTTTAGCTTGGCCTCCAAAGTATCCAACTGGTCTCCTGACTCTGCCTCAGACCAAAAGGTTGCATGCTAGACATGCACATGGTGGGCGTGTCATGAGCGGAGCCGGCTGGAGCCAGGGGTCAGACTAGGAGACCCCTTCTGACTCACTGTAGTTTCTTAACATGTATGAACCAGAGGCATTTTTTGAAGATGCTTAGGATCTTTCTACATGAGTAATTAAGGACCAGATTGTTTGATACATCTATCAAAACATCCAACATGTGAAGGAAAATGTGCAGGTCTACATGACTCCTCTGCATGTCCCCAGCATGCTGTTCCTGCTTTCGCCCTCTGCACAGGAATGTCAGGACACAATCTCCATATGCCCCCTACAGTTCAATATGCAAGGACAGAAACTGCACAACTTTCAGGTTTCAATAGAAAAATCAGTGCCATGGTTTGCATCTATGCACACTGAACTTTCTATGTGTAGGTAGCCCTGAGAACCCCATCCTTATGTGTACATGTGGAGATCACAGAAATGGCAAAGGGGAACTGTATGCACATACTCCCTTCCACAAATTGGTCCAGATGTATTTAAACTCTGGTTGAAATCCAGAAGGAAAAAAATCTCTGAGCTAGGGTTGAAACTAGATAGTCTCTAGACATTACTGAAGCATGAAAAAATACAGTGAAATCCAGCCTGCCTCTCCTTGCCCACTTCTACTGCTGTTCGGTAGGACTGCCATAATGCTACTCTCATTCGGCAGTGTTTTTTTCCCCTCCAAACGAAAGAACAACTCAGTAAGAAGGAAAAACCAGATGCAATAAGGCAACAATTACAGCAATTATACAATAATTCATTGAAAGAAGATTTTAGACACACATACATGCAACCATATTTATTGAAGAATGGCCAAAACTTAAGTAAATGATCCCAAAGTCCTGGGGGGAGAGAGACACACCATATGAATGGAATCATTCAAATGAGGAATTACTAATAGCATTAAAAAAAGTCAAAAGCAAGAAAACCTAGGAACCAGATGGCCTAACAATAGATTGCTGTAAAGCCATAGAAATTAATTTTGTACAGCCTGTATGAGATGCATAATATTCTCTGAATGTTTTTGTTCTTCTTCCTATCTCTACATACCAGTTGTCTCTGTCTGAAGTATGTGGGCAAGATTTCCAGGCCACACTAATTCAGCTATCAGGAAAACAAAACCTCCTGTAATCTTAAATGGCCCAGAGTCAAACTTAACCTAGAAACTACCTTTATGTGTCCTGTTATGATCTTCAAAATGTACCAACAATCTAATCCACTATAGTCTATGGTTCGGGTTTATTAAATGAGGGCAGAAATGGTAAGTTTCTTAATGGCTCATCCCTACTGCAGGATTTCTCCTCACCACCAGTACAAGCTCACCAACATTCAAACCAGAGTTGGATGCTGAGTTGTAGAGTTGTAAGGCCTACCTGTTAGGACTGGCCTTAAAGTAAGGTGTGAAAACCTGTGGCCCTTCAGTTATTTTTGGGATTCCAGTCTCATTACTCCTCATCTATGACCATGCCAGAAGAGTCTGACGGAAGATGCAGTCCAAGAAGTCCAGATGTTCCTCCTGCTGCTTTGAGAGGTCAGGGTTAAGTTGGGAAAATTAAGGAGATTTCACTGGAACATAGCTACAGACCTAGTTTACTTACATTTGTTTACGCTGACCCTCTTTGTGAATTTTGCGGTGTGTGGACTATAAAACGAAGCCAAGGATTGCTAGAAATGTCTCAGGAAAGCATTTGTTTTTGTCTGTTTTATGAGTAACCATCATTTTCACAGACAAGCTAGAGATATTTACAAGCAATAACTAAAAACATCCAACCAAGCTCTTAACATGTTCCACTGGGTGAGCTGCCAGCAAAGCACTTTGGAAAAATGAGCCAAAAACACCAGCCAAAGTGTGACTAGTGTCAGCCATTCAAATGCTTTATTCCCTTAGAAATGCAAACTGTTGGCCAGTGAATAGCGATCAGTTTCAGAAAGATCCATTCTAATATATTGATTCCAAATTCTTGACAACATAAAAAGGCACTGCTTCCTCTTTGGGCACAAATGTTCTTTCATTAATATAATAAAAGCTGTTGTTGAATATGAAACCATCCGCCTGCCCAGCATTGATGCTACAGCTAAACCCTGTCACAAATGTGTGGGATTTATGAATCAATAAAATACTATCCATTTCAGGGGCAATGTTGCTATGGTTCAATAAACCTGGTACAGCACTATCTTTAATATCGTTTAGTGAATCCATCGCTTATAACAGTGTTTCCAGAAAACAAACAAACAAAAAATCATGGGCCCAGTTTATAAGATACTGCCTCCCTGCTAGTGTAAAATTTAAGGCTTTTTTTATCACCAAGTAATAGTGAACAATTACTGATTCATTTTTGTGATGTAATAAAACAATGCATATCTGGACATGTGTAAGGTGCTTTCTCTCAACTAGTTCATTCCTGGCCTGCAGGTTAAAGAAACAAACAATGCACTTTCACAACACTCCTGCAAATGACATTAAACCAAAGGCAAGCTCTACATAAAACCAGAGCTTTCAGAAAGAAAGAAACAGCTTCAACAGGATGTGCAAGCATGGGATAAGTACTGTAATGTAGTCATTAACGTGTTGTGGGAGAGAAACAGAGCTAAATTATAAGACGTGCTTGGGACTCTCAGTACAAACCTATTTCCACTTATCTGAATGGCATCTCCATAGCTTGTAAAGGCTTGAAAGGATTTCTTGGGATTAATCAGACGCTGTGTTATAATAGAATGACTAGCCTTCTGAATAAGAAAGTACTGCAGGACTGCAATTCCTATCATGTCTCACCATTGCCTAGGCTGGCCTGGGCTGATAGGAACGTCACTTCAATGCCATCTGGGAGCCCACACATTTCCCATCCTTGCTCTGAAGAGTGAGCGATTGACCACATTGATTTATAAAATAGAGTTGCACAGCAGACTCAGTCCCTGATTTGACTCGGAATGCACATTTTGCGCATTGGTCAGGAGTAAGTGGCACCTTCATGCACCAGTGGGCTGAGAGAGCAACTCAACCTGCAGTGTGTTTGGTACAGATTTTTTTCCTCCATGAAATCCAAATCAGCCATTGACTGAAGGTCACCAGTGTGGAGGGAAACAGATACTGAATTTCCAGTAAAATTCACAGTTCTCTCTCTGACTGATTTTGACTGTTTTCAGTGTTTTCCTATTTAAAAAGGCAGAATTTTATTAATTTATTTTGTCCCTCTAATTAGCTGAAGCATATCATCTTCCCATGGCAGAAGAAAGAGAGCTGGAGAAACTGGATCAAACAGCAGCAGCATGAAGAAGTTACTGTTCTTTGTGCCATCACAAGGTCAGATAAATCCATCAACTGCCATTTTTTTCTTTCCCATGTTAAGTTCAGTTAATCCCAAACTTTGAGAACTTTGTCCACATGAATATTTGCATGCCTTTTCCTCCTAATGCATACAAAATTTCCCGATAAACACATTTTGCAAGCAAATTCAGTAATAAAAACATTTTTGTGTGCAATTTTACCAGATACATGCATTTTTGCATGCATTTTTTGATTGCAGAATTCCACTATAAACTTCAGAGAGGTGTAACTTTCAAAGGATAACATACTTTCTGTGTACAAAGAGGTACAGAAATGTACAATTAGGTAATTTCATGTCAAAGTGCCATCCAAAGCCTATTCTCCTCCCTGTTCACAGCAATCCATGGAGCAGAATGCATAATACCATTCTGCTTAAGGATAACAGCAACTTATACTCCTGGAACATGATGAGAGTCAAATATTTTGTCCATCCAAGCCAGTGTAGGGCAGCTCAGTCACTCTGTGCAAAACTGCCCTTGTAAAATATTCCATATTTTATACCTAGAGAAAAACGAGTTTGATAAATGTTTTTAAAAGCACACATCATAATTTCTTTTACAAGGCACATTTAGGTTTTCTTGCTGCAATATATCAATGTTCCATAACAAAGAAATAGCAAGTAAGGCCCCACTCTGCTTCAAGCTTGAGAACGTCGCTGTCTTCCTTTCCCCCTGAGTCACAGTCTGTTTCTTTTGTTCCAAGAGCCAGGAATCTGCCCCCTCCTTGTCCAGATGAATTATCTTCTTTCTCATTCCACATCCAAGGGGAATTTTGTTAGGATGATATCATTCCTCTGACCTGTGTGTTTCTTCCTGTATCTCGTGGGGCCAGGCTCCAGACAATGACATGTGTTGTGTGTGATGAGAAAGCTGAATCTCCTGTTCCCATTCACATTATAGGTTCTGTGGCCCAGAAGGGTTTTTCCCCTTTATTTCCTGCAATCCACAGTGGATCAGAAACTGAGCACGAAAGGAAAAGCTCTTAATTCAATAATGCAGCCTCTCTTCCTACAATGCCTTGTATAATGCTGCCAAAATGCTCGTTTTCTTCTCTGTGGTGTCAGCCGTTATGTCTGCTTTGAGTGGGAGAAGATTTGACCAAAACTGCCAAATGCCTCACATGCAGTAGCTTGTATAGAAGCCAACCCTCATCTCCAAAAAATTGGTGTTTCAGGAACTTAATTCTTGAGAAGCATTCTATTGGTTGAGAGACTACCGGGGTGTACATTGTACCACCCTAAGCCACTGGTGCGTTGTCCAAACTCAGCATTGTTTTGTCAGGATGGCTTAAGTAGGACTTTTAAGCCACCCTGGTAAGCCATGGCATGCTGCAAAGGTTCAATTCTCCCTCTGTGGTTTGCTGGGTCATCCGAACCCAGCAAGACAATCACACATCAAGTGAGCCACTTGCCAGAGTGACACAATCCACACGCAGCTCTGGCCAAGCTATTCCCAATGACAGCTTCCTGCAAAGTGCCCAGTCACAGTTAGGCAGCGCTGCCTCTTCAAGCTTGGGGAAGCAGCATCTGGCATATTTACTGGCATCCAGCTGTGTGCAGGGCTTGAGGGACTAGTGTGTAGCTGACATCACTCATCACCTTCCCCATTGCTTTCCACAGCAGGGAGGGAGAGAGGCTTGTTCTCCTCGACCTACTCCCAGATACATCTAGGAGAATACACCCTTTCTCCCTACCACACACTGCCACAATTGCCCTGCCGTCATGCTGGGGGAGGAGAAGAAGGGCATTCTCCAGGCCATTCCTTGAGCAGAATGCAACCCCACCTACTCACTGCATCAAAGCCCCCCCTGGGGATAGGCTGTGGGGCAGAACAGACATTCTTCCTGGGCAGTTTGGGACAGCTGCCAGCACTGTCCCAGTCCCCAAAGGACTGGACTGAGGTTTCACAGTCTGAGGCCTTGTGAAACTGGGCTGAGGTGGAAGGAAGTGCTTAAGGACCTGAACCAGGCCCGATTATTTCTTTGACACAGACTTCAGCCTGCTTTAAATACAGGGTGATGCCATAGCCACTCATGGGATTAGGTGGCATGTGAACCTGCATAACAACAGCATGTATGCAACATGATAAGACCGTAGTAGCTTGTCATGTTGTCAGAACCCAGCCACAGTGGCTTGTTTGTGGCTGATTATTCTTTCAGGTTCAGACAACACAAAAAGCCCTTCTATGCATTTAAAGTCACCATGGTTAATTGTGTTGTGTGAATTCTGTGAATGACTAAGATGGAGGGGTAGAAGGAAAAAGCATCCACATAGTCTATCTCAGCCAGTGCCTTCACCAGGCACACGGGGGCTTGTGTGTCCAAGAAGCCTCGTTAAGAAACTTGCATGTGAACCAACTCAAAGGTACGGTATTTGTTCGTTTGTATATTGCATTTGAATGCCACCCCATAGCCCTGGTGTTCTCTGGGTGGCTCCCAGAAAACAGAAGCGACAACGTGACATAATGATAGTAAAATAAAACAATAACATCTAAAACCACATAAAATCAGCTAATACAAGGTGAGGATAAGGCTAATAGGTGAGGCAGCAAGAAATAATTCTTGTAACAGGAAAGGCCAAGACCGTTTGCCTTGTTGCAATGCTGGTCCTCTCTTAATATTCCATAGCATAGCTGGTTACAGGCAATTATGGAAAGAGGCAGATTTAGTGGTATTTGGGTTCAAAAACAGCCTCAAAAGAGCTTTTGGCAAGGCTGTACTTGTGTGTGCAGAACACTAAGTACGTTTGAAGTGCCAACACTGTCCTTGGAAAATAACATTACCTGTCACTCTATTTAAGAAAAAATTCTCAATTCCTTGAAACGGATGCTTCTTTTAAGGATGCCTAAAAATCATGTGTATGTTAATCTTCTTTGCTCTAGTGTTTTATTATCAACTGAGAAATGCTCACTTTGCCCATTTCTAATCCACCTAGGCTTTTCCTCATATTTCATTTAAAATCTTCAATGCACTTTATTTATATATTATTTAGTAAATCATTATTTAATGATAGTTTAATTCAGAAAACAAAACAAAGCGTAACAATGATGAAAACAAATCTAGAAGCTGTATATTAATTTTGAAAGGTCTTCCCCATGCCTTGCCTTTCCTCCGTTTCCTTTCCCCTTTGTAATTTAAAATTTATCCAAGGTACATTGTAATTTCAAATGCATACCTGGAGTTATGATTTTTCTTGATATAGCTGAGCTAGATTTCCTGCTGCAGAAAATATAGAAATTGGGAGGAAGGAGTGAAATAAATCTATTTTTATTAAATATTGACACTGATCACCTCAACGTGAAACACATAGTTTGCTTCAGAATTTTTCTGAAAAGTTCAACTTAATTTGGGCACCTGACAGCTTTAGACTACAAATTGGCTGATGTTTTTTGTTTCTTAGGATTACAAATTAAGCTTTTAAAAAATCTCTCTCTCTCTCTCTCTCTCTCTCTCTCTCTCTCTCTCTCTCTCTCTGTGTGTGTGTGTGTGTGCGCGCGCGCGTGTGCGTGGTCTGCAAAACCAACCATGACCATACAATTCTATACAGGCCAGATTTCTGTGTCTGAGCATTGTTTTCTGAAAGAAGACCACATTTACTTCTAGAGGAATACCTTGTCAACGTGTTGTCACATCGCCCTCAGAAATTAGTAATGTACACAGACAGGACTGCAAGTGTCCGTCCACTTTCCCAAGTGATCACCATATAAATTTGGGTAGCCCAGAGCAGGAATGGCTACTCTTTCTATTGTTTCCCAACAAATGAGGCAAGCTGTCTGTAGAACTTCCTGTAGCACTTAAATACTGACAGACCTATCTTGCATGAAATTATCTAATCTTCTGGTATCAAAGGCAAACTTGCACATCATGCTAATCACATAGCTGTAGCCAATATTGTGTGTGATCCCAATTTGGATCAGGGTCAACAATTTTGGGGAGGGCAAGATTAACTCTCTCCCTCCCTCTCTCTCTCTCTCTCTCTCACACACACACACACACACACACAGAGAGAGAGAGAGAGAGAGAGAGAGAGAGAATGTATGCTTTTTTTCTCACCCTTCCCTGCTGCGTGGCTGGGCAGTTTAGGGGGAAATGAACAGGACAAGGTTTGATAGTTCCCTCTCTGAACAGCCCAGTCCCAGTCCAAAATCATGAATGCATGAAGTTGCAAGCAAGCACACCATGGCTATGACTACACGAGTAGCATAACAGGTCATTTGGTCCTGTCCAGATCATGTGGAAGAGAACTGCAATGCACTGTACTGTATCTACTGCCAATTATGCTCCAATTTACATTTTGTTATTCACTTCCCTACCACCACCACCACTTGCTTCTCAACTGAACATGATCCAATAGTAAATATGCAAGTGTACCATAACATCAGGCACTATTATTCAAAATTCTACTGCAAATTGTTATCTTCTTCTCCCAAGTGCTGGTGACGTAGTGCTGAAATTAGGTTCTTACGCATATGATGTTGAACTGTCAGTGAGCTCCTTCTGCAGTGACTTTCTGTAACCACTAACCTAACTAGCCTTGGAAACAGCAGTTTATTACATATTATGTGAAACTTGCAACAGTGTTGTGATACATGTGAAAATGCAGAAAATTGTTGTGAGAACACAGCCGCTCCTTTGCAATCCACACACCCAAGCCTCAAACCAAAGATGCTGGTATACACATGTTTCTTCCAAGGAAAGATAGTCAAATCTGAACTACAGAGGTAGTGAGCAAGAAGCCCTTCATTTCTGCTCTTTCACTGGGCAGCCCCATCTAGGAGATTTCTTATTTATAGTGCATACTTGCATTTCTGGGCCTAAAGAACCCTCTGCTGCTGTAACAAGCGGAAACTTTCCATCCACCATCAAGTCTGTTAGATTGAGTTCAGATCTTCTAGTGTAACTTCTAGTAGGAGGTTAGGTGTGCAATGGGCACCGACACTAGTGACAAGTTAAACATTTACACAAACAATTTAATAATATGGTACTTGGTACATAGGAGATAACTAACAATTATTCTGGTGTTTTCAAAATACCATTTAGTAACAAGTTGTGAAGACTCACAGGCCCTTATAGGACTTCTTTTCCCTCAGGCCAAATTCCCTAACTCGCCATTCTGGCCATACAGCCAGGCCCAGGTTCAGGGTACAGTCTTCCTCTGACACTGAAAGCTGCTTCCATTGTATTCCTGGCTATCTCAGTTTGTACTGCCTGCTTGTATAAACTTTCCTCTGACAAGATCTTAGAGCAGCTTGCTGGCATAACAGAACCACTTGCTCCCAGTTTCTGATCTTCACCAACCACTTAAGGTTATCCAGCAGAGAAAGAATAGCTATTCTTTGATCCTGTTTTCTCTTTGTTCTTCATAAACACCACCCTACCAACCTGCAGATTGTTCCTTCTCTCTGCACAAGTTCCCTCTCTTAACCATCAACTATCATACCTTAACTATCATTTCCAATCCAATCTTTCCTACCATGCCAGAATCCCAACCAGAACTGAAATTATGGGATCCACCTAACAATATTCAGAGTGACTGCCTCTGTTTCCTCCTTTGGAAGGTAGTTCAGCAGCTACTACCAGGACTTTGATAGCAAGCAAACAAGGCTTCAAGCCTACTCTGATCTCTGATGGCCATTGCCTCAAGTTGCCCATACAGAGTACATATTGCAGATACATAATGGCCATATGGTTATATGCAGGGTATTTCTTTCAAAGTATGTTGCTTAGCTTGCTTACTTGTTGTGGTTCGGGAAAAGAAGACTGAGGAGCTGAGATATGATAGCAACCACAAGTGCCAAGACAAAGAGGAAGAACAGGATCTCTTCTTGATCATCCCAGGGTAGGTCCTTCCAACTGTACAGTTCCATGATTCTATGATTCTATTTGTGTGCCACAGCTTCTTTTCTGGGGGGCTTCTACTCTCTGCTTGGGAGCAGAGTGTACCTATTACTTGGTGGATGGATCTGCCTTTTGAAAAGGAAACATCCAATGTCACAAACCTTTTCCTACCTGCATTTCTCAGTCCTTAGCTAAATCAATTCAAATAAAAAATGATCATTCTGTGGTAAGACTAGAGTCATTCTCAGATACATTTTTCCTCTGAAGTGGGATCATGATAACTGCCTACCCATGGGGTTTGGAAAAGAAATGTGGAGTTTGCTTATTTTTAATCTGAATTCATGATGAAACTGTTTTTGCTATATAAACTCCTTCATAGAGTCTCCTCAGGATGGTGATTTGTAGCTTCCTTCAATAGCCTTGATAATAAATGAATCTTATCCAGTCATGCTATCAAAAGCAGATGCCTCTTTACTCCTTAGGCCTAGTGAAAAAATACATGATCTGGCGAGATACATGGATAGTCAGGGTTGGTTTGCACTTCCCTAAACCACAAAGTTTAATTTTTAAAGATAAAGAGGGAGAGGTTAAAGGTCTCTGTTCCAAATGCCTTTTTCCAGATATAAAGCACTGCCTACCTCCCAACTGTGCTCAAACCATATTCTGATTCTCTTATCTCAGTCCTATGCATTCTTGCTTGCTAGTAAGCATTGCAGAAATCAGTGATTCTTACTTCTAAGTACACATGCAAAGAATAACTAGGCATTTAACTTGTGAATCACTACTTACTGAGCATTGGTCTAACACTTGTCTGTTCGACTTGGACTATTTGTTTATTTCTTAAATTAAAAAACCAAAGTCATCTAAGCAGTGTAGAAATGGAAAAGATAAAGCAGCCAAACACATGCTGCTCCAGCATTGGAAAAAGGAGGTATCAAGCAATCTTGGACAAATTATTTGCATTCAAGCTGACTGTATACTGACATAAGCATAAGGAGGACAAGTATGAAATCATTTAATCAGCCTATTGGAGACTTAATCTCAATAAATGTCCATTTATTCCACATGGTTTCTCCTGTTTGTGATCTGGAAGCACCACCACCTTCAGGGCCTGTCCTACCATTAGGCAGAGTGAGGGAACCCCCTCAGATGGCCATCCTCTCTCTTGGAGGATCAAGTACAGATCATGTCTTATAGTCGGTCTGCTAGCCTGCTGTCCTAGCCTGTGATGGTGTGTAGATGGTTTCTCTATTACCAGTGTTGTTTTAAGATTCAACGGCAAGTCCAGTTGGCTTCGGTACACGGAATAGAATGGAGATCCATCTTGTCCTTCGCCCTGGGGCTTTTCAGGCTTTCCCTGATGATATTCCTTGCCCATTCCCCAAGGAATAAACCCAACTGTTGCTCTGTTGGACTTGCTTGGATGGGAAGCAGCATTTGCAGGAGGAAGGGGGTGGAAAATAGACCACACCACAGTACATGGTTCACCTATCTCATGAGGTGATGGGGCAGAGTCAGAGAGCTCTGGTCCCAAATCTTGTTACAGAGTCCCCTACTTCTACCCAGACCTTTGTGTCCATGTTTTCACTTCCTGCCTTCCCTCTTTCCCACAACTATATTCCATCACTGAATGTTACTGTGTCTATGTTTGAAGTATATGAAAACCCATACTATAACCATTGCTCTAATGATAATAACAGTAACCTCTAATGATAATGACAATAACAATAACGCCATCAAATTATCTATGTATCTAACAAATTAGTTTGCTTGGGATTGAAACGATTATAGATTTTAAATCAAGAGGAGTGGAGAATTAGATATGCCACCCTGAAAGGAAAAACAAAGGCAGGATAGAAATATAATACAGAAAACAAATTGTCTTTTACTCAGTGAAAGAATGCAAACATTGTCACTTGTTGAAGAAACAGGCAAATTTCATATATATATATATATATATATATATATATATATATATATATATATTTCTTGTAGGGACGTCTGATCTCAACCATCATTATAAGGTACCAAAACCATGAACTGCAAGATCACTTTTCACCAAGGATTTTCCTGCAGCATTTTCCCCCAGCTCAGTTGCATTATGCCTCGTAGATTCCATTTCATTTTTTCTACCTGTCACCTTGTTCTAACATATGCATAGTCAAGGTCAACCTCTGAGGCAGTCTTACAAACCTTCTGCTCCTTTGCCTTACACTTCACTGGTATAATGGGAAATTTCAGAGGAAAAATGCAATTATAATTGACAGCCTGGCAACCATGAATGCTCAGGGATAGATCCAGGAAAGTACTTTTTCCCACTAGAACCAAGAGCTGTTTCACACATGATTATTTTCCAACACATACCATGCATATATAGAAATGTTTGCCCAGCTTATGTACATTTTAGAGATAAATGGGTCTGTTAGTATCATTTTTGCAAAGATCGTTTTTTGAGGTGAAGCTCAGTCCATCCCACTCCTACATTGGCTTGCAGTGCCAATATTGCAGTGTTGTGTGTGGAATAAAACAAACATTTTGAATATAGTTAACTATTGACCAAAAAGAGTTTGTGTACGTTTTCAAAATGTACACATTTTTCTTTCTACATTCTTCAAATGCACCCACATTGTCAAATTAGTTCTTTCAGAATACACTGTAAACTACACAGGTACAGATTTCCAAACATTTGAGTCCATGTAAGGCACCAGGACTCCTTCATGGATCACTGCCTTGTCGTGGCGAAGGGGCTTGTGTAGCTCAATGAAGCTATGAGCACTGCCATGCAGGGCCACCCAAGACAGACAGGTCATAGCAGAGAGCTCTGACAAAACTGATCCACTGGAGAAGGAAATGGCAACCCACTCCAGTATCTTTGCCATGAAAACCCCATGGACAGTACCAAAAGGCAAAAAGATATGACACCGGAAGATGAGCCCTTCAGGTCGGAAGGTGTCCAATATGCTACTGGGGAAGAGCGGAGGGCTAGTACTAGTAGTGCCAGAAAGATTGAAGCCACTGGGTCAAAGCCTAAAGGACACTCAGTTGCAGATGTATCTGGTGGTGAAAGGAAAGTCCGATGCTGCAAAGATCTATACTCCATAGGAACCTGGAATGTAAGATCCATGAAACAAGGCAAGCTGGATGTGGTCAAACAAGAAATGACAAGACTAAGCATCAACATCTTAGGAATCAGTGAACTAAAATGGACAGGAATGGGTGAATTTAATTCAGATGACCATCAAGTATACTACTGCGGGCAAGAATCCCTCAGAAGAAATGGAGTAGCCTTCATAGTCAATAAAAGAGTAGGAAAAGCAGTACTGGGATACAATCTCCAAAATGACAGAATGATCTCAGTTCGAATCCAAGGAAAACGATTCAACATCGCAATAGTCCAAGTCTATGCCCCAACCACTGGTGCTGAAGAGGCTGAAGTTGACCAGTTTTATGAAGGCCTACAACACCTTCTAGAATTAACACCCAAAAATGATGTCCTTATCATCACAGGGGATTGGAATGCTAAAGTAGGAAGCCAAAAGATAAATGGAATAACAGGCAAGTTTGGCCTTGGAATACAAAATGAAGCAGGGCACAGGCTGGTAGAATTTTGTCAAGAGAATACGATGGTCATAGCAAACACTCTTTTCCAACAACCCAAGAGACGACTCTACACATGGACATCACCAGACGGTCAACACAGAAATCTGATTGACTATGTGCTCTGCAGCCAAAGATGGAGAAGCTCTGTACAGTCAGTAAAAACTAGACCAGGAGCTGACTGTGGCTCAGATCATGAGCTTCTGGTTGCAAAATTTAGGCTTTAATTGAAGAAAGTAGGGAAAAGCACTAGGCCACTCAGGTATGACCTAAATCATATCCCTGATGAATATACAGTAGAGGTGACAAATAGATTTAAGGAAATAGATCTGAAAGACAGAGTGCCTGAAGAACTATGGACAGAGGTTCGCAACATTGTACAATAGGTAGCAACTAAAACCATCCCAAAGAAAAAGAAATGCAAGGAAGCAAAATGGCTGTCTGAGGAAGCTTTACAAATAGCTGAGGAAAGAAGGGAAGCAAAAGGTAAGGGAGAAAGAGAAAGATACACCCAATTGAATGCAGAATTCCAGAGAATAGCTAGAAGTGATAAGAAAGCCTTCTTAAATGAACAGTGCAAAGAAATAGAAGAAAACAATAGAATAGGGAGGACCAGAGATCTCTTCAAGAAAATTGGAGATATGAAGGAAATGTTTCATGCAAAGATGGGCCTGATAAAGGACCAAAATGGCAGGTACCTAACAGAGGCAGAAGAGATTAAGAAGAGGTGGCAAGATTACATAGAAGAACTATACAAGAAAGAGTTTAACGTCCCTGATAACCATGATGGGGTGGTCACTGACCTCGAGCCAGACATCCTGGAATGTGAAGTCAAATGGGCCTTAGGAAGTCTGAGCAACAACAAAGCTAGTGGCAGTGACAGTATTCCAGCTGAGCTATTCAAAATCTTAAAAGATGATGCAGTAAAAGTGCTGCACTCAATATGCCAGCAAATTTGGAAAACTCAACAATGGCCACAGGATTGGAAAAGGTCAGTTTACATTCTGATCCCAAAGAAGGGCAATGCCAGAGAATGTTCAAACTACCGCACCATTGCACTCATTTCACATGCTAGCAAAGTTATGCTCAAAATCCTACAAGTTAGGCTCCAGCAGTATGTGGACCGAGAACTACCAGAAGTACAGGCAGGATTTCGAAGCAGGAGAGAAACTAGAGATCAAATTGCCAACATACGCTGGATCATGGAGAAAGCTAGGGAGTTCCAGAAAAACATCTACTTCTGCTTCATTGACTATGCTAAAGCCTTTGATTGTGTAGATCACAACAAATTGTGGCACGTTCTTAAAGAGATGGGAGTGCCAGACCATCTTATTTGTCTCGTGAGAAACCTATATGTGAGTCAAGAAGCAACAGTGAGAACTGGACATGGAACCACTGATTGGTTCAAAATTGAGACAGGAGTTTGGCAAGGCTGTATACTGTCGCCCTGCCTATTTAACTTATATGCAGAGCACATCATGAGAAAGGTGGGGCTAGATGAATCACCAGTTGGAATTAAGATTGCAGGGAGAAATATCAACAACCTCAGATATGCAGATGATACCACTCTCATGGCAGAAAGTGAAGAGGAATTAAAGAGCGTCTTGATGCAAGTGAAAGAGGAGAGCACAAAAGTTGGCTTGAAATTCAACATTAAGAAAACTAAGATCATGGCATCTGGTCTTCTCACTTCCTGGCAAATACATGGGGAAGAAATGGAGGTAGTGACAGATTTTATTTTCCTGGGCTCCAAGATCACCACAGATGGGGACTGCAGCCAAGAAATTAAAAGACACTTGCTCCTGGGGAGGAAAGCTATGGCAAATCTAGACAGCATCCTAAAAAGCAGAGACATCACCCTGCCAACAAAAGTGCGTATAGTCAAGGCTATGGTTTTCCCAGTTGCAATGTATGGCTGTAAAGCTGGACCGTAAGGAAGGCTGAGCACCAAAGAATTGAGGCCTTTGAATTGTGGTGCTGGAGGAGACTCCTGTAAGTCCCTTGGACCACAAGGCCATCAAACCAGTCAGGCCTAGAGGAGATCAACCCTGACTGCTCTTTAGAAGGCCAGATACTGAAGTTGAAACTCAAATACTTTGGCCACCTAATGAGAAGGAAGGACTCCCTGGAGAAGAGCCAGATGCTGGGAACAATAGATGCCAAAGGAGGAGGGGGCGGCAGAGGATGAGGTGGCTGGATGGAGTCACTGAAGCAGTTGGTGTCAGCTTAAGTGGACTCCCGGAGATGGTGGAGGACAGGAAGGCCTGGAAGAATGTTGTCCATGGGGTTGCGATGGGTCAGACACGACTTCGCGACTAACAACAACAACAAATTTTCTGTGCCCACTATAGTATCAGGAAGAGATGATAGCTCAGAGGTAAAACACTTGCTTTCCACATGGAAGGTCCAAGATCCAAGCCTTTCAAGACCAGACAAGGCTTGGAAGGGATCTTGTATGAAACCCTGGAGTTCTGCTGCCAGTCACATGTTGGCAAAACTAGGCTGGATTATCCCAGGGTCTGGCTCATTGTTGGGCAGTTTTCTATGTTCCTATTATTTTATTCAAGTATGCAATAAATTATTTCAAACTTTTTAACAATTTTGTAGCTGTACATACCACCAATTTTGTTCAAATGCTTTTATAATGCCGTTTTTGCTCAACACATCTAGCACTCCTCTAATGTACTTCTAAACTGTTTTAAATCTTAGCTGATAGCTAATATGATTGAAATAAAATATTTAAGAACTATTCCTTTATAGTTACATCTGATATGTATGTTGGACCTACTTTACAAATGTTAACTTCACTGTTTTTCTGAAATACTTAAATCATTTCCCTTCTAACTCTTACATTTTTTCATTAAAGGAAAAGGTTTCTATTAGGATGCCATACATTTTTGAAAGAAGCCTTTTACTATGGGACTATAATTGGTAGTAATCTTTCAGTCAAAGATTCAAAACTTTCAAAGAGTCTATTTATCAAGATCCCTAATTTGAAGATCCTAGATGAAGCATTTCTTGAACTCTGTCTTTCACGTCAGTATAAACTGGAATTGTATCCCAGCCTTACTTCTCTCAAAACCAGGTTTGAATAGTTCTAACCAGCCTTGAATAGCTCTGACTCTGAATGTGTTGTGCAAGGCTAAGAAAAGTCTCAGTTAAATAGCTTTTGTAGCACAATCCTGAGCATACCCACAGTGCCACTGATTTTAGCAGGCCATACTCTCAGGCCTCCAAAAGTGCATTTGCTCTCACCACTACCATATACTTGGTTCTATTGTTCCCAGGATACACAGCAAGATTCAGTTTTGACATGAGTGCAGAAAAATCTATACTGAAGCAGACCAATGATCCATCCAGTCCAGGACTCCCTTCACATGATGGCAAACCAACTATTCACAGGGTGCCTCCATTAGGATGGGTATAAGAGTTCCACCTCCTGAAGGTCCTCAGAAATAGGTGTACATAACCATACTATAGGTGTACATAGGCATGTCTATGTGTAATGGAGGTAGTACCCAGTCAACAAAGCTAGAAGTCATTGATACTCTTCTCAGTACCATCTCAGGTCGAAAAGCATTGCTCCTAATACAGAACCCTTGCAAGCCCACTGTTTCTATCTGTCCAATGAGAGAAATTACTGTTTATTCCCACTCTCTGCTTTCTGCTCTTTATTCAGTTATTGAGTTGGCTCAGCAGCCGTTGGTGAGGGACTTTGTCAAAAGCCTTTTGAGAGTTCCAGTATGCCTACTGGATTGCTCCTGTCCACATGCCTATTGACAGTCTCAAAGAACTCTAAAGGGTTAGTGAAATGGAGCTTACATTTTCAGAAAACATACCGAATACTTCTCAGCAGAGCATGTCTGACTCTATGCTTCTATCTTTAACAACACTTTCAACCAATTTACCTAGAGGGACGGATACTCAGCCAACAGGCCTGCAGTTTCCTAGCTCTGCCCAGATCCCTTTTTAAAATTAGTGCTAGACTGACCATTCTCCAATGTGCTGGTGCAGAGGCTGATCTTCAGGACATATTTGCATAAGGTCAACAATTTCATATTGGAGCATTTTAAAAAATCTAGGATGGATAACATCAGGACCCAGTGATTTATTAATTTGCAGTCTGTCAATAGGTTAGAAAATTTCATCTGTTGTCATTGATATCTTCCTTAATACGTCAGGCTCCTTCCCAGAATGCATGTCAACAACAGGAATCTACCCTGCCTCCTCCACTGTGAAGAGAGTTGAAAAGAATTAACCTATGTCCAATAGTTTAATGCAGATCCCTGTGAATGAAAGGGCTTCCCATTCACTTTCATGAGAGACAAAGGGTATGTGAAGTTCAGGAAGCCAAGGCTACCAGAAAGGTGATCAAAGAATGACAGGCCAGACTCTCATGCACACATGATAAGTAGGGTAAGTGCAAGAACCTCAGACTCAACCTTCTCCTTCAAATTTGTTTTCAGCAATACATTCTTTTCTATCGGATTGAATCAGAACGGCCAAAAAGCGAGGGATTTTTTTTCACAGCACTGGTATATGCATTACTGCCATGCATTTAAGTTACTCCAAAATTCAAAACCTGAGGATATTAATGGTGCTCTTAACCACTTAATCAATTGAGTTCATCCTGAAATTTTCTGCACTTTGCCATTAGCCACACCCAGTCATTTTTACAAGGCGCATATAACTCATGCAGCTTTGCTCTTTTCCCGGGTGTGCTCCTTTCCCCTACAGTTGCCAGGCTTATCCTCCTTGTAATTCTGATCTCCTCCATTGCTTAGGGACTTAATCCTCTTCAGACAGTTTTATTAATAGGGGATCCAGAATAGTTAAATATATCAAATAAGTGTTTCAAAGTTTAGAAAAGGTAATGGGCACTAGCCATGGCAGCTAGCAATTCAGAGTTCAAAAACTCTAATTTAAACTTTTTAAAGTTGAGCATAAATGTCAGTGAATGCTAAATGGATAATTTTAAACACAGGGCTTCAAGCAGTTTGATAGATAGCTAATAATAAATTCTACTGGAGTCATATGCAGGCATTGTTAAGATGTCTGGGCCTCCATATTCCAGTAGTGCATAGAATAACAATAAGGCAAGCAATATTTTTAAAAGAAGAAGCAACAAACCAACTTGCCTTTGATTTGTAAGCAAGGCAACTACCAATAAGAAATAGCAAGTGCTGATCAATAGTTTGGGAGAGTGTTCTGTACAGGACCAGATTATCTCCTTTATGGATGTCAGTCCTCTATTTGTTCACATTATTTTTAAGGGTACGTTCATGGATTTGTAGATATCAATAGCAGTGATTATGTATGAAATGTGTATATACAGAAACACTACTTTCCATAAATTATACATTCACAGAAGCAGACTAGATATCTGTAAGTATCCATTTGAAGGTAGTGTCTCTCTGGCACCCATTCTAATATTGAAAATGTTCTAATGTCCTCAGTACATTGCATTGCAGGTGATACATGTTTATTCTTCCAAGGTTGTCATATAAATCTTTAGGCTGTCAAAAGAATGTAGAGAATCCATTTATGCTGACTACTCATTACTTTCCATGGAGCAGCTAAATCGTTTGAAAGTGAGTGTACACCAGCAAATATTAAAGACTGTCCCAGTTCAAAATGTAATGTAATTTTAATTTAATCGAATAATGACCTCATCCCCAAAGGAAGCAACTCCTGGCCAAGACCAAACATGTGTTTTAAAAAGGCAAAACACTGCCAGCAATTAGCAAAATGAGACAAGCCCTTATTGAGGTATGTTGTGGCTTCCAATAGACAAAAGGGTTTTCGTTTGTTTTGGTTTTGCTGAATAAGATAGTGACTAGGTTGACATGGCACAACAAGCAACTAAGGGTAACAGGCAATGGTTGCTTGCCATGCCTTGCACACCCAGTTGCAATTTCTAACCATGCTAAGAATCAAGCATTTGTTGTAGGGGCTTTGAGAGATTGTCTTGCCATCAGTACCCAGCATGGCCTGTGGTGGGTCAAACCACACAGTAGGTGAGCTGCTGGCAAGAATGGCCATTGTCGAATCCCTTTGAGGAATCGCTTATGTCCGTGTGAGGACAGCAGTGTTGCAGCAGCCACTCATGCACTATTATTCTGCAGTTTCTCTAAAGATCTAAGGACTGAGGAGGCTGCTCCCCTACTGTTACCTATTCCAAGGCTACCTTTTCCTGCATATGTGTCCTTTCTTTTATCAGATCAAAACAAATAGGTCACAATGAAAACAGCAAGATTCCTAGCAGTACTATTAAAATACAATCTACTTTTGTTTCTTAGCTCTGAGAGGCTATCTGAAATGAATTACCCAGTAATTTGGTACTGGTATCTAATATAAAGCACAGAATGTTTTGAGTTAATTTTAGCTTAGTACATTTTATTTGTTCTTTCTGTACATTTATATTTTCCATGCTAGGGCTTATGGCTGATACAAATACAGATTGACCGGGGGGGGGGGGGACATTGCCATCCTTGCCAAATGGCTAATTGTTGGGCTCATCATGGGTGCTTGACCCTTAACAGCAACCTGTTGTGACCACAGCATCACATGCGAACCCACTCATATCTTGAGATCCACAGATGGGATAGGCATAGACAGCAAAGAGGGAATCCAGTGATTAGGCAGAATGGACATTCCAGTTCCCTGCTTAAAACCCTGTTCCCCATAGCTATTTCTACATGTGGATTGTTGGTTGCTTTGCCTCATAGGCATTAATAAGTGCTTCCAATCACAATGGAGACTGTTGCAGTAAAAGCAGATAAGCTTCTGTTCAGAAATGTGTCAGTCATTCATTTCAAGCATGCTGGATTTGAAAGGCTGCCCAATGCAATTTTGTGCTTAAAATAAAGAACTATAGGGAAACCATAAAGCAACCACTCTAGTCTAGTGCTATGGGCCTTCTTGAGCTATAGAATCCATAGTTAGTTTTAACAATTAACTCCCCTATGATTATAGCTACTGTTCAAAGGACCTCTTTTTATGGAAGAAATACCTTACTGAGAATTTCCCTTTCACTCATGCATCAGTTCCAAATACAAGAACTGATTTAGGGCTAAGTGCTGTCACCTTTAAAAACTATCCCATACTTGTAGAGCTCCGTGGCCCTTTATACTCATTCTCTGCCTTCTTATTTATGGCATTGTCTCATTTTCATGCCACTATAGGATGCTGATGGTCAAAACAGGCTAGGCAAGTCCATCTCTGTTTCCAAAGGTTTCTGGTGTAGATCAGTGCAGGCTACAAACAGGCAGGCAAATCAGGTTTGAATGTGCTTCCAGGCATATTTACTATGTGTAAACTGTGTTGCAGTTTGAAAAACCCTACCCTGCGTAGTCAGGACCCGAGGGGCTCCAGCATCACCTAGGTCTGTGCCTTAAATACTTTGTGCCTTCTTACAAATGAGATTTATAATACCATCCTCCTCCCAGAGGTGACTGTAACAACCTCTCTCACCTTGCCAAAAGGGCAGCCCTGTCAACCTCACAGTAGTCAATATCCTGTAGTGCATCCATTTAGCACAGGAACATGGCCCTAGCAGAGACACTGCAGTTCTGGGAATCGGTGGCATGGGTGTGACAGAGATAAATAGCTTCAGGCTGCAGAAACCGAGCAAGGACAAAGGGACACTTTGCTTGTGCCATGGGAGAATTGGCAGCCCCCACAGGTTTACCCTACATATGCTTAATTGATGTGAAGAGAGATTTTAATTCTTTGAGCTCTCCAAATTAAGGAGGAGAGGCAAAACAAAGGACACTGTTTTTTCTTGATCCATCATTCCCCACCTCTGAGACAAGAGAAAGTATAACACACCACTTTTTAAATGCATAAGTTAATGTATTTCAAGGGTTATATTAATTTATATAGATCTATGCCAGAGTTGTATCTCTGAGTGATGTTGCTGGAATTTGGTTGGCCTCCATTTTACAGCTTTAACTGTTCCTTTAGCACAGAATTACTTAGTGTACGACTTAAAAGGCATGCTACATGTTGCACTAAGTGCAATGTTTTAATTTGGACAGCCGTCTGAAAGGGATAGTTTAACTTGGAGTCCTGCACTGAACAGGGGGTTGGACCTGATGGCCCTCTCACCCCTTCCAACTCCACAATTCTGTGAATTACAGCAACATAAGTATGCACAGTCCTAATTCCGATTAAGACTGCTTCATTTCAGCAAAGAATAATTAAATTCTTCTTCCCCAATTGTTTCCCAAATCCTACTCCACCCCAGGTAGGTGTGGAAGGAGATTAATAAAAGAGAAATGCCTCGTTTTTTCCTTTTGTAATGCCTTTGCAGTGGGGAAAGAATTTGGGGAAACAAATGACCAGGGAGAGATTTAATCCTCTTCTGGTAATGTGGTCGTCTTCATCTGAATGCCAGCTAGGGATGCACAGACATGGCAGAATCCGCTGTGCAGATTCAGGTATATATCAGGTATATCTCATGCTTGTTGAAAGAATGGGAATTTGCACTATCATTGGTTGTCCCAAAATATGTGTTATCAGGCTGCAGCTTATGGGAAAAATCATGTTTTTGTTGGTTATTTATTCTTTAGTCATGTGTTTGTTGACTGATGAATTTGTATGACTAAGTTTGTTTAATATTATGGATTTCTTCCCTAAGAAGTCCATGAAATCTGCATGAGTCTGGGAAAACTGGTCACCTGGACAATATACAGGTCAGAGCTTCACATATTTACACTACAGTAAAAAGTGGCCCTCACATAGACACTGCATGATTAGCATAAAATGTACTTTGGCTCTAAAATATTCTACCTTTAGTTTTAGAAAGAGTAAAATTTTGTAGAAATTACAAAGTGTAATTCTCTTCCAGAAACAAGAAAAGGTTATGAAGGAAAATGTCACAAATATAGCACATTTTGATATAACATCTTACTCAAACTTAAACATTTAATTAGCAAGCACAAATGCATAGGCAATATAGGTTCAAAGTATCAATAACTCAAGCACAATTCAATCAGTCTGGCTCTCTTAGTTATTTTATTGGATTTTTATCCCGTTCCATTAGCCATGAGGGTCCCTTCAACGTGATACATTGCAAGTATTATTCAAACAAAAGTGGCATCATGTACATGAAATGTAAAAAGCAAAATATGTAAGTTTAGCTATCCCTGACATATCCCAGCAATCCTAGGAAAAGGGAGAAACCAAAACAAAGGACACTTTATCCAATCAGCAGAAGAAATGCTCTCTCTCTCTCTTTCCTCCCCTCCATCCCTAATTCCTCTGCCTTTTGTGGCTGTTATTTGATTGACTTTTTCCATTTTTAATAGGAAGGAAATAAATATGTAAGCACTAGGACTGGGGCATGAGGGGAGGAACTGGTTGTTATAGTTCTCCCAACTCTTGATTTTATGGACACAGGAAGCTGTCTTACACTGAGTCAGAAACTTGGTCAATCTAGCCCAGTAGCACTGACTCTGACTGGCAGCAGCTCTCCAGTCACAGGCTTCCTGTTCCTGTTTTTCCCTGGGGATTCTGGAGATTAAACCTAGGACCCTTCCTGCATGAAAAGGAGGTGCCATGGCTCTTCCCACTTCACAAACGTTGCAAATGTCTTCAGAACTGGGAAGAAAAAGGTTTTTGAAAACTCTCTGACATCAGAGTTTCAGTATCACAAAAGCATTCTTAGCCATCACTGGGATTTGTGAAATGCTGGGGGTGGAGGCTATTGCACTGATTCACCACCCTTCTTCCTCTTTTGAGTAACGCAAGGCAACTTAGATATTCAACTCTATTCCATTTTATTCCCACAACAACTCTGTAAGGTAGGTTAGGCTGAGAGTGAATGACCAGCCCAAAGTCACCCGGTGATCTCCTGGGCCTCGATCCGACCCTCTAGCCTCCACACCAGTCTGCCTTACCTTCCTTCTTTCCTTTATGGAAGGCCCATTTTTTATATGAAACATGGAAATATCTTTGCAGGACTTGGACCAAATAAAAGAGGCAACAGCCATCTTATAAAAGAGCCTTCAAAGGTTGTGGATACGAACACTGAGTCAGGTGAAGAGAAAGGATTTGATTCTGCAGCTGAAATGTCAAGGCCAGTGGACAGAGAATACACCAGATAGTCACCAAGGATCAGACGATTTGAAATGCTGTGGGGCAGTTGAGTGAGCATGTTTACATAGAGGGGAACCCAGCATCATCAATCCATTCTGGTGAAGGGGCAGTATAGGACTCTAATAAATAAAGAAGTAATCCAAGGGGTTGGGGTCAGGTTACGAGGAAAAGTACAGGTGCTCCAAATGATTGGTGCTTAAGCAGGAGGTTCCACCTTGAAGGCAAGGCTTGCTCTCTTCAGTTTGGAAGGCATGAAGTGATTTCATCTGGAATCAGCGTTTTGATCATTGAGTCACATGTCTCTGATGGCCAGTATTCTAACTTTTTGATTGCTTCTTTTGCTATGAACTTCTACAGTGCTCCTCTTTTATGCTACAAAACAGCCCAGCTAATCAACATTATTGTATTAAAACCTTTTAGTAAAAAGCCTTTGTCCTGGTCGCTTGGAAGGAAGGGAAGAAAGACAGGCACAACAATCTTCATAAATGGGATAGAAAGAAATTTTCTTCTTTTTTTTAATGAATGTGGGAGAAAGCAAAGTTGACAGATTCTGGCAGAGGGCTTTAAGTGCTTAGCTCTTAGAGGCCTGAGTTTGAATGCAAATGTATTCAACCATGGTTTTGGTGCTGTGTTATGGTGTCCACTTCTTTTCTTTTCTCTACTTTTCTTTTGACAGGTTCTTTTGCTTGATGCAGTCATCATTTTTAACAACCACATGAGAGACAGATACAGTTCAGTACTCTCTGTGCTAGGAATAGCTGCACCTATTGAATAGGGCTTGACAGATTTATGGTTTGTTTTGTGAGACAAATACATAAGAATAGGCATTTTTTCATAAACTAATTGGAAAGAAATTACATATAAGAATCTTGATTTTGAGAAAAAGTGAAACTGACAGCTTTGTCCCTCTCTGCTCCCAGGTACCAAAGGCTCACACACTGAATCTTGCCATTTTGATGTGATTACCTACCCAAGTATCCTGAGCGGGGGGGGGGGGGCACACTCTCTTTAAACCTCTTTTGTAGGTGTATCCCTTGCCTGTTTCTCTGAAAAGCTTGTGTTCCATTGTACTTCTGTAATTACCTACCTTGGATGCTGAAACGAAGCTATGGTAATTTGCCCATTGTCACCTTGAAATGGTAGTGGTGAGCTGAGGGGAGAGGTTTGAAGAAAAATGCAGAATATGTAAAAGAGATATGCTTTCAGCATCTATTTCTTTTTGCTAACTTCACATTTTCTCACCGCTGCTCTGCTTTGAAAATGAGCCCTTACGCAAGATGCAGCAACACGCATCCTGAAATATATTCTGTGCAACTTGAAAACACAATGCCATTGGTCAAGAAGGAATACTGAGAACTGAAGTCATAGACTCAGCCCTTTAAATAACAAGAAAACCCTGCGAATTTTGATGGGTTGTTCATTTTTAATTACATCTAATAACAGTTATCATTAATGCAAGAGCTACTGAACAACACATTCCAGGCAATTATAGACGTTGCATATCATAGCCAGAGTTTGGATTTTGCTGAAATAGTCACCCACAGCGTGATTCTAGGATCTTTCTTCCTATATTCTGAACAATTATCTGACAGAGCAGAGCAGCCAGGCAATTTCACTGATGATTTGCATATGTGTAGGAATGGTCTAAATTCTGAAGAAACCAGCATGCATGTTGCCTCAAGTTACATGATGGAAGAATGGCATTCATCCATCAGAAATGAAATGGAAATTTTGAGAGTAACAAATCATTCCCACATGAAGACTCTTCTTCCATATGCATCACTGCACCTTTCCTTCTGAAACTTTGCATTTTCTTACTTGAGAACCTGTATGTACTGACTGTCATGTTCTTGCCTCTAAGAAAAGATGCCTAGAAGGCCTGTCTCCTCAGAAGGAGCAACTATCCTTACATATTTCATCCAATTCTGTCCAAAGCTTTGAAAAAGGGATGCAGGTAGTTCTTTTAAAAATAAATTAAAATACAAAGGTATATAGTATAATCTTTCTGAAATTTGGCAAGTGTACTCCCTTTCAAATAGTTTAAAATGCCTGAAGATTTTATTCACTTTTCCTTACCATCAGGAAAAAAATGTAGCTGTTTTTTGATACTAAGTGGAAGGCATGAAGCTTCAGCTTGCCAAATCTCAACTTGGGTCCTGTACTCAAGTCAAAGTAAGCATCAGAATTGGCCTGAGCCAAATAGGGCCATTTTCTGAGGTGCCTCTAAGTGAAATTTCAGGGCCAGTGCAGACCTCTACTCTACATGTGGCATCTTTGGCCTGTATCCATTTGGACCAGTCTGCAAGCAGGGCCTACCACTTTCTCCATTCCATAAGTGGAGGACAGTTCCATTCCACAAGAGCTATCACCACTTGTGCATCAGGGATCTAGCAATTCTTTTAGGGTGTCCCCAAATGAGGTGATATGGATTTAGTTTTTTATTTTAGTTTTAGTTTTTCTGGATTTAGTTATTTATTTTATTTTTTTCTATACCATCTATATTTCCATAGGAATTCTTTAGATGGTTTTCAACCATAAAAACATCAGAACAATTAATGGTACTTGATTAAAATATAATTAAATCAGATTGATATTAAAATTAACAATTAAAGTACTGGTTAAATAAAAAGGTCTTGGTCTGGCACTGAAAAGAATAGAGTGCTGGCGTCAGACAAATCTCTCAAGGGATCATATTCCACAGTCAGGGTGCCACCAATGAGAAGACCCTTGTCCTGTAACAACCTTCCCCACCTCTTTCAAGGAAGGCTCTTAGAAACGGAGAATGATGTAAGCTGCCTTGAGCCCTTTGAGGAAAAAGGCAGGGTATAAATCAAAAAAATAAAAAAAATAAAATAAAAATAAAACGGACCTCTGTAGGAGACCTTAAGGATGGGACATCTATATATGGAAGGAGATATTCCTTTAGATAGCCACATTCTAAACTGTTTAGGGCTTTGTATGTTGTTGTCAACCCCATAAATTGGGCCCATACTCAGTAGCCAGTGCAGATGGTACAGGATCAACATTATATCATCATGGCTTCTGGTCCCTGTCAAAAGCCTGGTTGCTCTATTTTGCACAAGTTGAAGCTTCTGGATCATTTTTAAAGGTAACCCCATGTAAAGTGGATTGCAATGGTCCAAATGGGAGGTTTCTAGTGTGTGGGTTACTGTTGTCAGACTTTCCCCATCTTGGTAAGGATGCAGCTGATGGACCAGCTGAAGCTGGTGAAAAGCAGTCCTAGCCATGGAAGCCACCTGGAAATCAAAGGAAAGCTCTGGATCAAGGAGTATTTCCAAACTACATACCTTGTTCCTTAGGGCAGTGCAACCCCATCTTGATCAGAACTTCCTTCAGAGAGGTGTTGATGACCTCATGGACCCAGAGACACATCTCTACTCTGGCTTTAGCAATCAGCCATAAAGGACAAGCGTCAAGAACAGCGGTGGGAGGACGAAGTCGACCAAGCATCTTGTTCACATCTTCAGGCCTCAACAATTGAAACTCATGCAGCAAGACTGAGTAACATGGTACACTAGATATGTCCCTTACAGGACCAGCTGTAGAATCCAACTCATGGTGGATCTAAGTGATTTTTACCCTCAAAAAGTTGAGTAAATTCATCACAATGGGCAACCAAGGGTTTGACAGGACATAACTTGTAAAAATCCATGAGGCATCTGGAAAAGCTCTGCCAAATGACACTGCGGGGATCCCATGCTGGCAGAGAAGAACATCTTCTTCACTGCCTTCACCGCCATAAAGGAGGCTCGATAATGAGTTCTCACTTGTGTTCAATCGGTTTTGGCACACGCCTTTCTCCACCTGCGCTCCAGCCGTCTCCCAACCTGCTTCATATCTCACAGCTCAGATGTATACAGTGGTGCTGTCCAAGCTCTTCCAGGGGGAGAAGGCATTTAGGTGCAATCATGTTAACCACACTTATCCCAGATCTGCCAACCTGACCCATTCCAGAAAAAAGCATCTCTGCTCAATTACAGTCACCATTGTTTCATACAGCTTACAGAATGAAACAGGTGGTCTCCCTGCTTGCACAATGGCCCACTTGGATACTGCCCAGAGATGTAATATAAATAGCCTATATGCCAACTTGAGGATCACATTGGGAATAACTCTGTATCGATTCTTGAAAATTAGGCATCATGTCCTATAGTAAACTAGCAAAATTAAAATACTCCTGCAAAATAGAATTTCCATTTCTTTTTGTGGACCATTATCTTGGATATACCCCCATATTGTGCAGGGTGAAGCAAGCATATTAAAGATAGATTTAATAATCAGATCTGGTGTACTTGACTAATTAGCAAAATGGATAGTCTAAATGTGTATTTCATTAGGGCAAGATGCATCAATTTCCTCCTGTGCTGTTCCACTGTTGATATATTACACTGCGGTGGTTTATTTCTAGCACATTAGGCTGTGTTGATTCACATGGTTATCTCTGGCAACCTGACAAAATGTGAAGTTTCTGCTACCAAAGACAGAGTGGAACTCTAATCCCATGCAAATTAGAAAGAAATTCTGCTGGTTTTGAGGAAAAACTTTAATGAAAACTACTGAGTTTAATGTTACACATTTCAACATAAGGAGTTGAAAATTCCTTAAAAGGTTTGTGTAAATCAAATCATAAATATCCCTATAAATGCATCCCATTTAATTTAGCACTCCAGTCCTCAATAACAGTTTAGCATCTTTGATTCTAGAAAATATTACAATGCAGCAGCATAACCAACCAATTGAGCACTTTTTCATAGAGACACCAAATTTACCTTGCTTGAAGGCTAGTACACAGTGATCATTTTCAGGTCTTGGGACATATGCAATTGTGCATGTATAGAAATGCAACAATACTTGAGCATGTTGTTAGTCACCTATGCTTTGTTGTTGTTGTTCTTAGTCACGAAGTCGTGTCTGACCCATCGCGACCCCATGGACAACTTTCCTCCAGGTCTTCCTGTCCTCCACCATCCCCCAGAGTCCACTTAAGCTTCAGTGACTCCATCGAGCCACCTCATCCTCTGCCGCCCCCTTCTTCTTTTGCCATCTATTGTTCCCAGCATTAGGCTCTTCTCCAGGGAGTCCTTCCTTCTCATTCGGTGGCCAAAGTATTTGAGTTTCATGTTCAGGATCTGGCCATCTAAAGAGCAGTCAGGGTTGATCTCCTCTAGGACTGACTGGTTTGATGGCCTTGCGGTCCAAGGGACTCGCAGGAGTCTCCTCCGGCACAACAATTCAAAGGCCTCAGTCCTTTGGCGCTCAGCCTTCCTTATGGACCAACTATCACAGCCATATATTGCAACTGGGAAAACCATAGCCTTGACTATACGCACTTTTGTTGGCAGGGTGATGCCTCTGCTTTTTAGGATGCTGTCTAGATTTGCCATAGCTTTCCCCACCAGGAGCAAGTGTCTCTTAATTTCTTGGCTGCAGTTCTCATCTGCAGTGATCTTGGAGCCCAGAAAATAAAATCTGTCACTACCTCCATTTCTTCCCCATGTATTTGCCAGGAAGTGAGAGGACCAGATGCCATGATCTTCGTTTTCCTAATGTTGAGGTTTAAACCAACTTTTGCGCTCTCCTCTTTTACCCACATCAGGAGGCTCTTTAGTTCACTTTCTGCCATGAGAGTGGTATCATCTGCATATCTGAGGTTGTTGATATTTCTCCCTGCAATCTTAATTCCAACTGGTGATTCATCTAGCCCCACCTTTCTCATGATGTGCTCTGCATATAAGTTAAATAGACAGGGCGACAGTATACAGCCTTGTCGAACTCCTATCTCAATTTTGAACCAATCAGTGGTTCCGTGTCCAGTTCTCACTGTTGCTTCTTGACTCGCATATAGGTTTCTCAAGAAACAAATAAGATGGTCTGGCACTCCCATCTCTTTAAGAACTTGCCACAATTTTTGTGATCCACACAATCAAAGGCTTTAGCATAGTCAATGAAGCAGAAGTAGATGTTTTTCTGGAACTCCCTAGCTTTCTCCATGATCCAGCATATGTTGGCAATTTGATCTCTAGTTCCTCTCCCTCTTCGAAATCCTGCCTGTACTTCTGGTAGTTCTCGGTCCACATACTGCTGGAGCCTAGCTTGTAGGATTTTGAGCATAACTTTGCTAGCATGTGAAATGAGTGCAATGGCACGGTAGCTTGAACATTCTTTCGCATTGCCCTTCTTTGGGACAGAGAAGTTTGGAGTTTCTACACATGCAGTGGTGCTGATAATCTTACAGGAAACTACAAGTGAACATATCACAAAGTTTCAGAGAAGGTTGTCATCTAAATCCAGCCCCGGGACCAGGAGGAAAGCTGCATTAAGGGGGGGGGGGGGGGGGGGAAAGCTAGATTCTAGTGAAGCTTGAACCCCATCTACTAGAAAGGAGTCCTGGAATGTGGACCTTCAATGGGATGATAGGAAAACTTTGTGAAATACTACACAAGGGCTGAAGTACTGGATACACCTCCCATGTGAAATTCCAAGAGCTGTATATGCCAGCTTCTTGGGCTCCTTAAGGAGAAGGGGGTACCTGGATGGTTTATTTATTTCATGTCTATGCTGCCCATGGCTGAAGCTTTACCCATGGGGGATGCTTAGGAGCTTCCCAGAGCAGTAATGGCTGTTGTGCTGAAGTTGTGGTGCACTTGCAGCAGATGGAGAGTTCGCAATGACCCCTTCCTGCATGACATTAATCAGACCTTCAAGATGAATTATGCCCTAGGAATTTATACAGTGTCTGGGGGCTGGGATCCTTTTGGCATGTCCTTTCCCCTTGCCCATGCTTTCCCTTCCTTCACATCCTTATACATAGCACTGCTTTGCACATACTTCCCAGGATAGGATTTCCTTTGTCCTGTGGTTTTGCTTTTGCACAATGTCAGCACTGGTACTGTGCTTTCTTCCCCGAGCCACAATTACCTTATATTAGGCAAATGAATTTACTTGTCCTCCTGTACAATAAAGCAATGTGTGCCTGCCGCCTGTACAGATGGAAGTGACAGTCAGTGGCTTACTTAATATACCCACAGATGAAAAATTAGCTCAAATTTCTTACTTACATCAGCACTGAAAAGGGCATAAAGCATTTAAACCTCTTCAGGGGAGGGGGAAAATCATTTTCCCTAACGTGAGCTGTAAGAAGAACCATGCACTGGCCTAATTATAAAATGTGAAGCAAATAGCCCTGCATATTTTCAGAATGAAGATGGCTGAATGAACCTTCATTGCTCAGATGCAGCAGTAAACCAATATGAACTGATGTATCCATTTATCTCCAGTTCTTCAGAGACTGTTTTATATTGGCAGTCGGCAACATTAATAGAGTCTGCCTGTTTGACTATGAATACTCTGTGCAATGTGATCTCTTTCAGTGACCCAGGATGGTGGAATATTATCAACGTTATAACCGTAATCATTCATACATTATTCATGGAAAAAAAGTATTTTAATTTACGAAAAGCTCACGGGGTCCCTCTTTGGAGGCATTCATTGGAGAGCAAATGCATCAGTAGGATGGTCTTCAGTGGTTCATTAGAGCAGGCTCGAACCCTGAGCTGCTTATGTGGGAATAAATTTCACTGAAATTAATGGGTTTAATGCCTGAGTAACTTGATTAGGGTGTAAAAGGGATCTTCATGTGGATACCACACACATTAGAGTTCTCTGGCCAGATCGGGTGGGCTGCAGCGCTTTATCAGGGAAGATGGAGAGCGCCACAGCTTGTGGCGTGTAATGCTTACCAAAGATGTGAAAATGTAGGAATTCTGAGAATCCAAATTGTCAGCCAGAAATCGTGGCATCACAGCTGATTGGCTCACAATTAACTGGCCCCAGAGTGCAGGAATGTTTCTAGCAGCTGTCTTGGCAAGTATTTGGTGCCATTATCTGGCCCAGTGATGGGTAACTTGCAGTTCACCGGAAATGTCAGTCTGGAACTCCTGTCATTGTTCATCATTGGCTATGTTGGCCAGAGGTGACTTGAGTTGTGGGCCCAAATATCTGAAGGGCTGCAAGCTACCCAACTCTGACCTGGCCTATATAGAAATGCTCACTGCTAGATCATTTCTTACTAGTCCTATGCTAGTGCTCATTTCATGGTAACTGCACAGAACTGCCTCAATGGCCTCTTTCTGAGCCTTAGTTAATTCATGCAAACAATTCAGGATACTTGTGAGCACTATATAAAGGCACATTAGTCATAATCATTAGTAGCACCTTCAATGAAATTTCAGAAGGGCCCTCTACCAAGCGAAGAAAAAGAATCGGTGAAAGGGAAAATGCATTGGAAAAGCAGAGGGAGGAGAAAGGTGCCCAGGTCAGGAGTCTGAGCTCCCAGAACACCCACACGGGGTTCCTGCCATCGTCATTGTCCCCACAAGGCTGAAATCCCAGGTTTTGGCAGGCTTCCCAGAGCCTGAATGTGTTGGAAAACATAGTGCACCTTCCCCGCATGCCTGTTTCCCAGCAGAATCATTGTTTCCCCATAAAAAGCACTTTATAGTGCTCACAATGGGTATTCTGATGTGCTATTTATTTTAAAATTGGCCCTGTGCTTAACAGAATGACACTTCAGGCTTTCCCATTTCCCAACACCTACGCAGGTATTTAGAGATGCGAGAAATCTGCAGAAGTTGCAAATCCATAAAAGCGAATTTGCACGGTTCCTTGGACTTTGAGGGATGAATAGATAAAGGACGGATGCTGCCCATCCTAATGAGGTTTGCAAGGCTAGTACTATGTGGCAACTATTGCCATTCAACTTGGGTCATTCTCAATTACTCAGACCCATCAGAGTGCTTTGAAAAATCCTAATAGTGCATGGCTGCTATGACTCAATTCATTTACTGTATTTGTTGCAAAATTGACTTGGGGGATTTGGATTTGCTGAAGCCTTTCAGACCTTAGGAAGAGAGAACCTACTGAATCCAATTAACCAAGAACAATACTTGAATAATTTTTATACCTTAAACTGCCTCAAGAGCATATAAATTAGTAGAAATAACAATTCGAAAGCATTACGCCATGTGGTTATGCCACCTAGGAAAATCCCACCATTTCACAATGGAGAAAGATCCCTTCATACGCATTTGCTGCTGGATACAGAAACCAAAGTATTTCAGTGAGGAACGCCACATGTTCCAATGCCAAAGCCATTTGCCATTCATGGCATTCCTTGTAATTCCAGATACAAGGGCCTAGTTGTAGTTAATTAGTGGTAGCTATAGAAAAGCTCTTTCTGTACATTCAAATGAAATCCTTTACTCTGAAGTAGGTGAGCAGGAAAAAACTCTTATCACATGCATGTTGCTGGATCAGCTGGACTGACTTCTCCCCACTACTTGGCCTTCTAAGATTTATTTGTTTACTTCCGTATCTCTTCATGGAGATTGAAAGACATATAAGGCATACTTGGTTTCCCATCCAGGCACTGACAAGACCCAAGTTGGCTACATCACCTGCCATCAGGTAGTGACTGAATCAGGAAAGGGAGTTGGCATCAGGCACCTGAAGCAGCAAGGGGGAAGTCTTCATAGACAAACAACTATTTGTCTATGTATAGTTTTATTTTGTTACTGTTGCTTGTGGCGGAAAGCTGACCAGGATTCCCCATTCCCACAATCTTCTGGGCTAAAATCGCACCCAGCATCTCTCTGGTCCCAGAGACCTGGAGCAGACCCTACATTCAGCACAAGGCCAACCCAAGCTTTGGGGGAAAATAGCTTTATTAAAAAGATAAAATATATGGGTGGAGGGTACTAAAAATACAGCTAGAAAGGGTAAAAGGGGAAAGGGGAATTTGGAAAGCGGCAACAGCAAGTTAACAGTCAACCAAGGACCCCAAACTCCCAGGCCTTTTTGACCCACCTGGACACAAAATAAGAAAGCTTAGCCTAATCTCAGCTATACCCTTAAATCCCATACGAGCTTCAGGCACGGGCAACACAGGGGTGGCACAGCATTCCTCGGCACTGAGTGGTGGCAGCAAAAATGGAGAAGCCCCAAGCCTTTGCATGGCCCAGGCCCTGCAAAGCCCCATCTAAGTAAGATGACCTATGGAGTGATGGCCAGTCCTTTTTCCCCTCATTGTGAGGAGCTCCAGTGTCCTTGGCCAGAACTGCTGATATCTCCTCCTCATACATAACAATCGCCGTTCCTTGTTTTTTTCCAGCATTTACCCAATAGGTCAGTTAACCCTTCCCTGCCTCCCAGAGTTACTTACCAGGTTACGTTGCTGTCCTCAATATTTCCATATTATTGTCCCACCAACACACACACACACACACACGCCACTTCCTTTTCTTTTCCTTGCTTTATCTATTTGGGTTCAGTTAAATTTTATTAGTGTGGCCCTTGGATGGGCGTGAATAAACCTGCTTGTTTTAAACTTTATGAGGCTGTAAGATAACATGTGATCCACGTATCAAGAAAAACATTAATGCATTATATAAAGTAGAGCCCAACAGAACTGGCTGGATGCATCTTGTAATGCAAATATGTCTGCAGATCATAAACAATGAGTTACCATTGACTGGAACTGGATCAAAACCAGGCACTGGGGATCATAGCTCATACCAAGCTCAAATGGGCCATTTTGCATCTAATGCTGTTCTAGGAATAAACCATCCCTTGGAAACTATAATTTGTCTGTATTGGAAGAAAACATTATGTGTCATATGTAATCTCCTAGGCAAAGAGGATTAGTCAATTTAGTGTGTATATAATTTAGAGATACAATTCCAAGGGGAATAACTTTCAGTTATCTTTTAAATTTATAGAGACAGTGCTTTGCCCTGTGCAGCCATCATCCACTGATAAAATCATAAAATATGTGTTTCTTACACACAGCCCATTTATCAGCAAAATTGTCAGACCCCCATTAAATTGGTTGAGCAATGGTAAAGTGCAAGACCACTAAACAGAAGGTCAAAATGCTAGTATCAGCAACATGAGACGAAAATCCATGCACAATCTTTTCCGTATGCTGGGCCTTAACCTTTCTGGGGCTCTATTTATTCCACAATAAATGCAAAGCCCAGCAGGTCTAGGGCACTTCGGGCAAAACTATATTAATAAGCTTTTGAGGACTGCCTGGAAAATGCAGGCAAGTGAGGGATAAAATATGTAGAGGTTGTAGTGATGTTGCTATAATATAGAAGAGCATAGATGGAAAATGTCAGGATAACTACTGCTTTTGTGGACATGGCTTGCTTAGGATAACTTCTCATTTGAAAGCTTCAGCTTCATTCCAGTTCCCAATTGTGGTTTCCATTTTTTATACTGGTTCTGTGAAGTGCTCTGCATGCCTAATACGCTACATAAGCAGGAAGCATGCATTGATAAATATGCTGAGGTATTTAAAAATGTGAGCTTTGAACCTTTGTATGGTTATGGTTTGCAGAACTCTTTTCCCGTAATACTTTGGCCAAATATTGCATTTTCTGGTGTGCCCTTTGGACACTTTATTAAAAAGGCCTTTTCTTTGAACTCATTAGCCACTTGCTGATATCACTAGTATACCTTCCTGTGGTCCCAAGGAACCCCTAAGTAGAAGCACCCTATGCAGTTTATGAAACCCATGAAAAATTCCAGTGGCGGTCTGCATTTTTCCAAAGAAGGACCTCAGAACATCCTTGCATTGCAGCCATCATTAAATCATCAACAGAATCAAGGAAAAGATGAAATAATTACACAGAATAGAATACAGTGGAAAATATTGACCTGGTGTGCTTGTCCAACCATATTGAGAGTACTCAGTGGAGAAACAGACCCCAGGTTTCAAACCCAGTTCAGGTCCACCAACACAAAGAAAGAATGTCACCAACTTCCTCTTGCTCTTTGGAAATGACAGAACACGAACTCGTGCCAGAAAACAAAGATACACTTTATACATCATCAGCTCTGTTGCATGAAGGGCAAGCTGCAATCTGGCCTAAAGCAAGCAAGATGAACGACTTCTGTCATATTCCCCTGTGACAATGATTGACTATGGGGAGGAGCAATTATGAAGGAGAGTAGGTGCACATTACCATCACTAACAGGATCCAGCCAATTATGCTTCTGCCCAATACAGGTTAAAGAGTTTGGGATGGTAATCAGAAGCAAACATTTTCTTGTTGAGTTCAATGCTGTACAATTTATGACTCCAGCAGTGCAGGTCTATGCATATTTATTCAGAATTAAGTCCCACTATGCTCACTGGGGCTCACTCCCATAAAAATGTGCAGCCTTACCATGCAAAGCACACTTACTGTACAATCCTACATGTGTCTGCTTTGGAGTATGTCCCATAAGATCATTAAACAGGTATGGGATTAGCCTCAGTAGGGGATAAGGCCCATTAAGCTTACTGGAATTTATATCTAAATAAGTATGCACGAACAGGCTGGATGAGAAAATCCATAATCAACGTTATATGTGATTAGAGGTGTTTCACTGGATTCCATGCCAACAATTTGCAAGAATTAAAGCCACAGTTAGCTATAACAATTCAAAAGACCTAACATAATTCTCAGGGTCAGAATATTTTAGGACTTAAATTTCACACATGTCTCCTCACCCAAAACTGTTCTTAAACAACCGGTGTAGTCCTTAATGTTATATTTAGTAGAACAACTGTGATAGAAAGGCAGAACATCTGTTTAGAATATTGACATAGTAAAAACTGAAATAAAACCCATCTGTTTCAGTAGAATGATGAACAGTATATTTAGAGACTGGAACCACTCCTGTATTGCTACTTTTCCCCCTCTCAAGGCTCTAGGGCAAGCAGAAAAGAAACTTTCAGTCTGTGAAAGTAAAGAAGGACCTACATTAATAGAGTTTCTTCCTGTCATGTAAGGAAAGGATGGCAACATGGTGTCTGTGGGTATCTGTGCATATTGGATACCTTCCCTAGCACCCACCTAAGTGGCTATTTTTATTAACAATTTTCCCTACCTGCAACTGGGATCAATTTAGAGTGAAGGTCTGCAACTGGTATCTTCATTTTTCATTGCTATTTCTGAACCAAACATGAGGCTCAAACACATTCTTAGGGAATTAGGCCAATCCCAGACATTATTAACATCTTACAGGGAAGTAGCTAAGATCTCCTTCACAGGGAAGGTGGTTTTGTGGGTGGTGGGTGTCTGGGCACCTAGCTTTGGGACAGAAATTGCCTTGGCATCCCTGTGAGATGACTTTTGTCTGGCGGCCATATGACCACATTGACTCCCTTGGACCTCTTAGCAGCTCTCAGCAGCACTGATCATGGCAATTCTGCACAGAATGACTCAGCTGGAAGTTGAAGGCCTGTGCTGCTGCAGTTCTGTTCCCACTATGACAGCCAATTCCAGAAGTTGGGGAACGATTGCTATCTGCCTTGGCGGCTACATGATGCAGTTGCATAGGCTGCTGTTCTATCTCCATACCATCCAGGATCTATATGGAACTGGTGGAGGAGGTTACCTGGAGGTAAGGGTTTTGATGTCATCAGTATCTGGATGTCACCCAGTTCATCTTCTCCTTTTCATCAGGCTAGGCACTGGGAGTTCAGAACCAGTGCCTAGGTATGGTAATGGGCTGGATCAACACCAATAAACTGAGACTCAGTGGAGGGGTGCTTCATCTGTCCAGTTAAGTTATGTTCAACCTGCTCTGGAGTGGGCTACAATCTCCAAAAGAGATCAGGCTCATAATTAGGGGAATGCTCTTGGATCCAAGATAGTCACTAGAGGCACAGGTGGACTTGGTGGTACAGAGTAGCAGCTTGATCAGCTTCAGCTGATATACTGGGCAGAAGTAGCCTAGCTACAGTTATCCATGCTCTGATAAGTTCTCATCTGGATTACTGCAATGCATATAGTTGGGCCTGCATTTGAAAACAGTTTAGAAACTTCAGATGATTCAAAATAGGGCACTGGAATTGTTAACAGAGACTGACCAATGTTATAATCTGATAATACTTTTTCATCTGCTGCTAGTTCAATCCCAGGACAAATATATTATTGCATTTCATATCTTGTCTTGCTGTACGCTGCCCAGAGAGCCCTGTAGGCTATGGGGAAGCATAAAATGTAATAAATCAAATCAATTCATAGATCTGATACTAACATGCAAGACCCTAAAGGCCTTGGGGCCAGGTTACCTGAGGAATCCATACATTCATACCCAGACCTTAAGATTATCTTCTACGATTCTCTTGCAAGAGTCCAGCAAAGGAAGTGAAATGGATAGCTAAGAAGAATCCTTTTTTGGACTAGTGCCTTGGATATGGAATGAGTTCCCCAAAGAGGCCCTCCTGTCCCTATGTTGTTATTATTTATCTTTTCTATACCACTCCATGGCTGACCCTCTCTTTCCAGTGCTAAGTGAAAACCTTGTTTTGCCACACATTTTAGCCTTAGCAATGTTGCTATGTTATATTATGGGCTTCATTTTCATTCTGTACTGTATTTTCAAATGTTTGCATTATATTTTATTGTGTTCTGTGGTATTAATTGTTGTGAACCACCCAGAGGGCTCAAGCTTTGGGGCAGGTTATAAAGATAATAAATAAAAGGACACAGAGATGGAGTGTGGCTTTAGGTCAGTGCTTCCCTTGGGGCACACACAGCTTGCAAGGAAGAGCACAAGAGTCTCCTGATAGTTATGTCTGGGGATGGGGGAAACAGAGCCATTTTGGGGATCAGAGTGCACCTCAGAGTTGCGAACTTTTTCATGACACCAGCACTGTCCATCAGGGAATTAGTGCCAAAGAATTCTGTCAAGAAAAAGATGGTGCCTCCCTTTTGCACAGTGTAAACTCTGGGACCTTTCTCCGAGTGCCAAGTCTGAGGAAAGCACAGAGAGTGGCAGCAAAGGGGTGTGCTTTCCCTGTAGTGGCCCCGTTTATGGAAAAATGTCCTCTCTGCAGCCCAGCTGGCACTGGATTTGTCATTTTTTCAGCCTCAGGTTAAGATGGCCCCTTTTCCAAGACCTTTAAAGACTTATTTGGCCACCCAAGGGCTAGAGGGGGATTAGCTATCCCAAGTGTTTTGCAGTCATTCTTTGCCATTGTGTGTTCTAGCTGTTTTAAACTTTTAATGTTTTTTCTGTCGTTTTTATTATATTTTTATCACATCTTTATTGTCTGTTTTATGCATTGTTGTAAATGGTTTGGAGTGCTTCAGCTATGGGATGGTATCGAGATGATGATGATGATGATGATGGAACAGTGGTTTTTATTATATTAGGAAGAAGAATTATGCCTATTTATTTCCTGGTTTTATTCAATGCCTTGCAAAACACCTTGGCATGCAAATTTAATTAACTGAAGCTTTTTCTTCCCAGAATGGAATTAAAATGAAGGTCAGTTTTTTACAGTAGGCTTCTGTTCATGGCATAGGATTGGGCCAATAAAGGAGGATACCTCTGCGATAAACCTATCCAGTAAATTGAATATGGGCGTCTTTCAAACCCTGGGAATATATTTCCAAAGTTGAAGATGTCCACTAGGTCATTTTTTTTTTCTTTTCCAAGATGGCAAAGCATATTTAGCAATCATTTAAAAGAAGCAACTTCACATCGACACATCATTTTGATACAGTGAAAAATAGCTTTGGGCAAGATGCAGGAGAAAAACAGTTTCTAAATATGGCAATCAAGGTAAGTAGAATTAATTGGAACTTGGCTAGCATTGCAGGGCTAGTACCAAATACTCTGGGAATTCGCAAGTGCGAGTTGATGCCTCATTTAAATGACTGTTGACTAACCTTTCTCCTCCCACTGCATCACACAACTGCAGATGGTGAAAAGTTATTAGACATAGAAAGTTTGGGGAAAGTGGTTAATTAACTTTCCCCATGGAAGTTTTCGTTTGGACATGTTCGCCATGTAAAAACAGTTGTGAGTACAAAGCGCAGACCATTTTCCAATCATCCTTTTCTTATTGGCAAAGACCAAACAGAAATCAATAAAGTGCAACATAAGATTGCAAAGAGAAACATAAATCAGTAGCTTGAATCCTGTTCTTGACTTCATGATCACACTCTTATATTATCTGGCCAATGTTCAAAGTTCTATCAGAACCAATAAAATATAATCCATTCAATAACAGCAGTGTATGTGTGCAGTCTTTTAGGGATTGATACATAATACATAGACCATCATTTTCCATTGTTTGGGATCTGGATGCAGTGTTCAAAATAATAGGGGAAATAATTCAATGGGATTAGCATACTTGGTTCACACTTAAAGTATAATATGCAGTATAAATTGGGATGTTAAGCAACTCTGAAACAAGTATGTGTCCCCTGTCAAATAGGGGTTTTATTTTTAAGCTCTATCCCCTTTGAAACTGCAATGTCATGAAAATCCTTCCTGTCCTTTAGTGTACAGATTCATACTTCTTGTGAAAATGTTAACGGCCTGGAGAGGGGTCAAAAGATGAGTTATAATTGTTTTAATCAGTAAATAGATAGAAAATGTTAAACAGCAGCAAAATCAGTTATTGCCACTAAATTGAGATACCTGGTTTGCCTTCCTTAAAGATTCATGAAATGCAACCTCAATGTTTAATTAACATACATTGCTTATTTATGAGAATGTAGACAGCCCACACCCACACACAATGTTCAACAACTTTATGTGCCATTTATTTCTTATATGAAGTAACAATATAATTTGAATATACATGAATGTACAGTTTGCATTCTTATATGATGAGGATCCTAATAGAAAGCTATGGAAAATTAGGGAGCTTAACTATGCATCCATTATTGATAGTTGTTTTGTAAGAATTGTTTAGCTCATCTTGTATATGTGAATTCTATCACAAAAACAGTTGCCAGTTGTTCACTGAACAATGTATTTTTAATATTCTTTATAACATATTTCTTATGCAAAGAAAAATCATCCAGTCTGAAGTGAGATGCTGTAATTCTACTAACTAGTAACAAATAAATTAATAAATAATAATTATATGCCTTAATACCAAGTAGTAAGTGGTTGTATGATATCCTGACATCCATCAGATCATTTTGCCATGACTTCACTGTGATACAACCTATACTCAGATATTCCTGACATTCTTTTTTTAAAAAAAAATCTGAAAAGGACAATCCTGTATACTAGGGAATGAATGTCTTCCACATCATAGCCCTACACACTTCCTGTAGCAAGGATAAAACATAATCTATAAGGAAGGCATTTCTTGCTTTCCTGCTTTAATGAAATCCAATAAGAACACAATATCCTGGGAATGTCAGGATATGTGTGGAAAATGAGGGCGTCTGGATCCTATGAATCCCTGACATTTCTGAGTTTTTTCCTCAAAGACCAGAATATTACCAGTTGGGGATGGCAAATGAGTGGTGTTCAAGATTTCCAGGATTCTCTGTATCATTTATTATTTCTTGCCCATGTTTGTGATCACTGCTCACTCTGCATGGAGAACTATGGAAACTGAGCAGCAATCAAATGTGGACATTTTGCAGATTTTCCCAAATTTATGCAAAACAAGAAATAAAGCAAGATACCCATTAACCATCTTATTTGTCAAATGCACTTCTTATAATAAAATCAGGGTTGCAGATCATGAGGTAATATTCACAAAATTATTCTCAAATGCATGCACAAAATTAAACTCTTATGCATAGGAATATGCATATGCTTGTGTGTGCAAATGAATAGGAGATAAGGATACAAAAGCACATGTGTATTTTGTCCCCTTTCTGTTGTAATGTTGAAGGCGATGCCCTGTTTCCACAGTGTAGAAAAGAATCCATCAGTACATATGAGACTCCATATTGGCAACTTAACATTTTTAAGATTAAGGGTATTTTAATCTTATTAGAGCATAGTTAAGTGAAGAAAAGTTCATAAGATGGAACAATAAACCTGTTGTTCTTATTAGTTTTGATTGTCTCCATTGTGAAGCTAACCATTCTGATACCATTTTCACCTCTGGACAAGAA
Organism: Varanus komodoensis; assembly: GCF_004798865.1. Lineage (NCBI taxonomy): Eukaryota > Metazoa > Chordata > Lepidosauria > Squamata > Varanidae > Varanus > Varanus komodoensis. Next base: position 66,069,861 of record NW_025335268.1, read on the forward strand.
TGTCTTGGATTAACCACATCTGGTTTGGGAAGCTATAAACAGTGCCCCAAGGCACTGACCCACATTGCTGATGATGACTCCAGCGGGCCAACACCCAGCAGCTTCTTTTTGGGACCTGGGTTATGTAGTGCATTGTGGAGTATTACAGAGTAATCTGTTTCGCCACAGATTGTGCATACCATTCATTTTCTGCACCATGGGGAATTATACTGAAGTCAGTGAAGCAGATTATGTGCAGTCCCAGTTAAACAAAACTTTGTGAAAGCCATTTTCTTGCGGGCACCACATTAATATTGGTGGATAGTAGAAAGCTGGCTATGAGCACATGCTCCAAGGATGTCCCTGGAGATTTAGGCCCAAATTATACATCATATAGGATTTTTTGCAACTTTCCTCTGAGCCCTGGAGATGGAAATGAGATGGAGATGGCTACTGCCTGATTGCTTAGCTTTTTCAGTTGGGATATGATCACGGGACTAAATTTTTTAGCTTTTCCTGATTAAGGGAACACTAGTATTTATGTTTGCAAGTGTTGATAATTAATTTCTTGGAACTGCATTTACCTGACTGACAGGTTTATAAGAATAAGACTATTGCTGCATAGTAGGATATCCACCCTAAAAATATTTAGATATTAACTAAAATAATTTAAATTTAATTATGATTTAAGTATCAGATGACTTCATTGTGAGCTTGCAGTATTGGTAGCCAAGGTAGAAACTCATCCAGATTCATGCTAATGTGTGGGCATATCAATTCTTCAGAAAAAAGTGGCAGAGGATGGAGGATCTTAATATTTTTACTGGTAAAAGAAAGGTAGTTATATCAAAAAGCATTACAGTAGCTTGCAAAACTCCTCTGTTTTCTCAACAGTCTCATGATAGAAAAACAAGAAATCCAGCTTTAGGAATCGGTGCTTTGTATGCTTCCTAGGCACAGAAACTAATTTGTACTCTATCAAAAATGCTCAATAAAATCCAGATTTGTTTTCTTTTTAAGAAGGTTTATTTTCAAACAGTCAAAACTGATTCCATTATTGATCAGCCAAAGATGCAGCTGTGTCTACACCAACTTCTCATGTTATGCATATTCTACAAATATGCAATAAGTGCCAATTCCACATTTGGAGAGAAGCATATTCGAGGGGTGGAACACACAGGACGGGTGCTGTCATCTGTCAGGTTCAACTGTCAGGTTCAGCATCATGTTGTGCCACTACCCTGAGAATAAGCCACCATGGGTTGGTTGTTTGCCCACTAACCTGGCACTTGATTGGTTGAACTGTAGCTTGTTGTGGCTTGCTTCTTCCCACTCAGTCTTTCTCCGTTCTTCCAGGCTCCTGGAATGTATCCCAGGCTTCTTTGTGGCAGAACTCTTTCCTCAGTACTTGGATCAGTACCCTTCTGCTGGGATGCTGACTCCCAAGGGAAACCTGTTCCCCAGCCTCAGTAGCAGATTGCCAAATGGAATTTATTATTTTTCTGAGTCCTTAGCTTCTAAGTTTATTTGCAAATGATTTTATTTTCTCTCTGGGTCTTGTGTAAGCTGGTGTTCTTGTGATCTTATACAAAACTATCTTTCCCCCATTTAGCCAAGCCTTTTGATAGCCCCATCTTGCCAATGACCTTGTTAATGCCGTAGTTTACTTTGGTGAGGGTCTTGCTAGTGAATGACTTTTGAAAAAAGGCTGCTTCACACATTAGCATTTTGTTGTTATGTGCTATCCAGTCATCTCTGACTTATGCTGAAAGCCCTCCAAAGTAACCTGTCCTTGACAGCCCTGCTCAGCAACTGTAAGCCCAAGGCTGTGGCTTCCTCTGTGGAACTGAACCTTTTCATTTTGAGTTTTTCTAGCATTATTGTCTTCTCCTTTGAGTCTTGCCTTCTTGTCATATGCCCAAAGTATGCCCAAAGTATGACAGCTTCACTTCCATATTTTACTTCTAGGGAACATTCTGGCTTGATTTGATCTAGGACATAATTGCCTTCTGTTGGTCCAGGGTATTCTCAAAGCTCTATTCAAGCAGCATATTTTGAGCACCTCAATTTTCTCCATCAGTTTATTCACTGTCCAGCTTTCATGCCCATACATCATAATCAAGGATACAATATTTGGGATGATCTTGGTCTCCGGTGCTCTCATTGCTGCTTTTCCAAGTCTCAGTCTTCCTTCAATTTCTTCATTACAAACATGGTCATAGAAGAGGCTTGGCTGCTGGGGATACCAGGAATGGTGCTTTGTGTGATCCTTCACTCACTGTTTGGGTGTCTGCACCTGATCGGAGAGGTTGACAGTTGTGCATCCATGATCCATGAACATTTATAGGCTTCATCTTGGCTTGGCTTGCTTTGCAAGACTGGGCTGAGCACAGGAGTCAATCTGTGGCTGCTGGAGGGATGAGCTCCACAAGGAGCTCATCCCAATCCAATGTGCAGCACAGAAAGGGCTGCTGCATGTGATGTGGAGCAAGGACACCACCTGTGCAGCATTTGTGTGGGGCTTGATTCTCCTAACCCTTGTTTCATTTTGGATTGTTTTATCATAAGGCAAGATGAGACTATTCAGAAGTGCTTTACCATTGTCTTATGTACAGTACTCATCAGAGTTAGCTTAAGTTAGCTTGTTGCTATTATCTGTGAAAGATCTTCTGCCAATATTACCTTCAAGTCCTGCAGCTACCCAGTAGCTTCCCCTCAGGAGCTCCTTCAGGAGTTCCTCTGCCCCTATCAACATTAGAGATACCAGTTCTCTTCTGCTTATGTGGCCATCACTCCTGAAAGGGGTGGGTGCCTCTTAGTCTGCATCTCAGCATTGCCCATTTTGCCTTGGGTGACCAAGCCAGAAGGCCAGCCTAGTGAGACAGTCTGTCCTCCTGGTGGCATTGCTCTCAGCTTCTCCCACACTCTCAGACGGCTGGCATTATACTCACTTGTAAGGAAGGCAGCCTACAGCCAGCAGCCACTGTCAGCTTCCCACCACCAGTCTCTGTGTGCCATTTCTCTCTGCAGGTCTGTGTGGTTAGATTTCATATCTACAGGTTAGATTCCTGTAGACTGCAGAGCAGTGATGGGAAGTTATGTAAATTCCAACTCAGAGCAAAAAGTGAGAATGATTGATAAAGTTATGCTATTTTCAAGACACACCAGTGAGAAGGATTGATAAAGACATGCACATTTCAAGCTACAGCAGTGAGTGGGATCAGTAAATATCCACAAATTTCATAGCAGAACAGTAGAGTATGAGATTATGCTAATTTCAAAGCTATGGGATGTTGGATTTGTGTACTTCAGATGTCAGAGTTCAGCCGTCACAAAGACCCACCAAGGAGTCATGCAACACAGGACACGCGTTACATGCAGAAGTCTCCACTTCATTTATTTCCTTAGTTAATTTAAATGGTCAGGATAACCATGCCCTAAAATTCTTTAAATTCCTGACCCTTGCTTTGAAAACATCTCATAGTAAGTGGAGGGAAATACCTCTGCCTGGGACCCTGGGTCAGCTCTGGGGACACACTGCCTGACCAGGTACAGAGAAGTTGCTTTGCATTCTTCAGCTCAGGGCTATTGGCATAACTACTGCTCCTTGCACAGTCACCAGTACATTCACTACTGAATGCTTGGTTTGAATCAATGAAATGCCAAGCAATATCTTTCCTAATCGCCTAATTGCTTGCTCCGTGGTTAAATGTGTATATGGTCTGGCTTAGGTCTCATCCAGCTCTATGCTGAGCTCCACTTCAAGATCATCCCCTAATGAGAGGAAAGGTGCTCCGCATGCAGACAGCCTTGCATTCAGCCTCGGGCACCTCCTTTTAAATGAGTACTGAGCCAAACTGTGCCCCCTATTTTCACAAAAATCTTCCCTGTGGAAGTTTTTTCTCTGCTTCTTTCACAAGGGGTGGTGTGATTTTGCCAATGTTTCTAATAGGAAGTGGAGAGGCAGGTGTTCCCTTCACTTTGCAAGTGCAGGAAGTAGCTAAGGACTCAATATTCTGTTTCTTCCCCTTCCTCTGTGTGTGCTTTTCTAACTCTCAGAATGGTCAGGCTGCTATCCAAGCTTCACTGGCTTGTCACACTGAAGCTTTTAGCCCAGCAGCTCTGCCTGCAATGCCCAGCAAACCATGTGACTTCGCATGTTCCAGATCTGGAAGCTACAAGAAAGAATTGGGCTTTTGGAGCTTTAGGAAGCCGCTTTTCCTCCCAGTCTTTGAAAGAATCTAAAGCAAATTTCACAAAATAGTCAGCAAGCTTTCAAGTTCAAGGCTTCAACCTTTGTCATGACCTGGATAACCTTGAGCTCACCCATGGAAAACAGGGGATGCACACAGGAAACCGGGAGGCGCAACGCAGCAATAATGCTGTTATTCAAAGCATATGCGGCCCTTGTTTAAACATTTTCTTTAAACAGTGCCTCTTTTAGACATCATGCTCAATAAAACACTTGTTCTCCAAAACTCAAAATGAATTAAAGAAAAGAAGGTGAAATAAAAGCCATACTTTTAATAGTACCATTTTTATTGGAATTTAAACACCCAAGTGAAAGGGATTTACATAAAAGAATCTGACCTCAGTGATGTACTCTACAGGACTGAAAATTGCTTTTTGGCTCTTCATAAAGTTTTGGCTTGACTGGCAGGCACTGTGTAAAAACAATATGTGAGCCCTGCTTTCATCTAAATATGCACTCTCACATGTCACTTTGCATTATGTATTTTCATTTAATATTTTACAATGGCAATAATCACCTCAAGTGCATTAATATTAGGCTCTTACACAGAATAAACCAATATGTGTCAAAACTGACTGGCAGTTGCTTAACCCTTCACTTGCTTCTGCTTATAAAAATTTCCGAGGCACTTTTCAGTGGGATATTGAGCACAGTGTGCAAGACAATTCACATGGCCCTCAGTATTGGGAGCACGTATGAACAGGGGGGTCACAGAAACCAGGCTCCCAACTTGATGCCAACTGGTTCCTCTACATAGAAATTGTAACTCTAAATGTTTAACCCTGAAATCCAATGTGAGCCAGTGTGGTGTGGTGATTAAAGCACTGGACTGAGCCTCAGGGAAGCAGAGTTCTAGATCTACTTGGCCATGGTTGAATAGAATAGAAATGAAATAAATAGCATTGTAATTGTAGCACATGATCAATCCTGTGCTTATCTATTCACAAGTAAAGCCCAGCTGACTCCAACGAGACTTACTTTCAGGCAAGTGTATGTGGATTCTAACCTGAAGCTACCAAGCAGCTAGCTCTTGGAACTGGGTGTGTTCTAGGCTGCTTTGCTTCTTTTGTGGGAGTTCTAGAGTGTGATCCCATCCATATAGAGTGTTTGGACTCCCATCCATTTTGAATGCATCCTTCAAAAGTGCATTCATGTATACTCAGTGAGGAAGCCATCATTCCTTAAAAGAAACTGCTCTAGGAAATTAATGGATCTGACTGCATTGCTAAAGGACCAGCCTAAATCATAAGAAATAAGGTGCATGCAGTGAAATTGTTGTGAGCTTTACCGAGACTTTATCCATATTTATTTAGCATAAGAATAAGCAAGGAAACAGGGCAGCTTTTCAAATCTTTGATCCTCAATTTCAGTAAGCTCTATTCTAGCCCCACTGAATTGGTTAAGTAGTTGGGAAAGATAAGAAAAATTATTTTGCAACATGTCTGTTTAACACTGGATAATGCTAGGTTCTCTTCAGTTTTTGACACTCACGGGAGACCTCGTTCAAAATGGTTCTGAACAATGCTTATACGTAGTGGAAAAATCATGAATCTAGAGGGAGGGAGGGAAGGAAGGAAGGTGAAAGAAAGATGATCAAACTGAGTAGGAATAAAATCTATTAATTAAAACATCACAGCAAAATAAATAATGAATATACACTTTTTAATCCTTTTCCTTAAAATCACTTTTTGAAAACTACATGCACAAGATAGAATAGGCTTGCCTAGCTGGTGACCCACCAAGTTAAAATCAGCTGTATGCAATAAGAAATGGAATGTGTTATGTAGTCCTTGGTGGGCTGCCTTTTATGCCATCTGACTTGTTAGGACTTACGTTTTTCAGCCTAATGTAGAAATTATCTGAGTGGAAAACCAACAGCTACATTATATTGCACCGGCAGATAAGACTGCATGATGAACTGTACATGATAGTTTATTGATCGCAAGGAGACACCTCTATGGTGGGTGACTTTTCCTTCAGAAAGGACTTTTATTCCTATCCACATTGGTTTGAAAACAGAGAAATCTAATGTTTGGACTGTGCTCTTATCCATAAGGTATTGACAGAAGACTGCATTTACAGAACCACTTCAACTAATCAAACAAATGGACAATCCCATTCATGCAAAATAATGTAAGACCTCAGGTCAAAGTCTTATCTAATCCAGCATCAAAGCTGATGACACTCAGTTCTAACTCTCTTTTTCATCTAATGCAAGTGAGCCAGTGGATGTTCCGAATTGTGGGCTGACCTTGAAAATGGATTGGATGAGAGCCAGTAAACCAAAGCTTAATCCAGATAAGATTGAGGTACTGTTGGTAGGGGGATGCTCTGTTCACCTTTTCTGGATGGGTTGCACTTCCCCTTAAAGGATAAGATTTGTAACTTGGGATGCTACTGGATCCTGAATTATCACTGGAATTCCAGATGAATTTGGCCAGTGGCTAAGAACATCTCTTATCTGTTGAAACTACTGCCGGTCTGGACAGGCAGAAACTTGGAACGCTCTGATAACGTTTCACCTGGGTTACTGCGATGTTCTCTGTGTTGGGCTACCTTTGAAGACTGTCCAGAAACCTCAATTAGTCTGGCAACTTGAATTGGTTCAAAACAGGGCAGTGAGGCTGCTGATGAGGACTGGCAGGTATGAACATATAACACCAATCCTTTACCATTTTCACTGGCTACCAGTTGAAACCTGGGTCTAATTCAAAGTGTTGACACTAATATTCAAAATCCTGAACATCTTGGGGCCAAATTATCTAAAGGAGCACATCTTATATGTGCCTACCCAGGGCCTTAGGTCATCATCAGAGGTCCTTCTCAAGGAGCCCCCTCTGAAGGAAATTCTCGGTAGTGGCCCCCTGACTCTGGAGTCAGCTCCCCAAAGAGGTTCTCCTGACACCTTCTCTCTATTCTTTCGAGCAAAGGCCAGGCAAAGACCCTTTTAGTTACCCAATATTTTAACTGTTAAGATAATTTGAAAGATGTTAATGGTATTTTATAGTATGTGCTACAGGTCAGTGCTATTGTGCCTTTTGAGTTTTTATTGGTTTAAGAACCAGAGTTATTGTGAGGTTTTATTGTGGTGTTTTCATGTTGGATTGCTGATTTTATTGTTGTAATATTTGTTAATTTAATATTATCTATCTTGTTATTCTATTATATTCTGTAATGCACCCAGACAGCCATCTTGACTAAAGGGGTGGGATGGACATCAAATAAATAAATGGTGTTGTCCCAGTGGCCGCCCAAATGCCTATGGGGAGGCCACAAAGAGCACCTGAGGACAGCAGCGGTGATGCTCTGAGTGATTCTCTGCAGCAGCAGATGGGAAACAGCTCACTGCCTCTGATTCTGAAGATAATGTATGTATGACCATGACTAGTAGTCATGGTTAGACTTTTCCTCTACGGACGTGACTGATTCTGCTTAAAGGCTGCTCGACTTGGTGTCCGTCACTATATATCAGGACAGTGAATTCCACAGCAGTGTGCACCATGTGAAGGATCAGTTTGCTTTCTTTAACTGGAATTCCCTGCTATTGAGCTTCATTGGATGATTCTGGGTTCCACTATTAAGAGAAGGGAGAAAATCTTCTCAGTCCACTTTCTCAGTCCCTTGTATAATTCTGAGCGGGATACCTCACATTTGGCCACATGCCATATAGAATAGGGATGGTTTGAGAGTTGTCCAAATTGAAGTGGGGCTCTTCTGAGGCAGATTGAATCCAAATTTGAACTTTCTGAATGCTTGATTGATTTGGAGAAATGCAGAGATTACAGAAGAGTCTTATTGGTTCCTTCCAGTTTTATGATTCTATGATTTTATCAAAGTACATCTTCAGCAATTGATACATTTTCCACAAGCTCTTCACGTAAGAAAAATGCCAGAGTGTGAAGAAGAGAAAGGAAAAGGAGTGGCTTAACTTTGTGACTGACAGTTCTACCTTCTAATCACAGTTAATGGTTTTCTAAAGGTCTTCCATGACAGTGATTTGGAGAGGGCTGTTGAATCTTCAGGGTTCTTTGCTAGTTCTCTCTGTCAGTACAGGAATTATTAAAAGAGTTTGGGGGAAATTGGCGTTTCCTTGGAACCTGCTGGATGATGAAGTCATTCTGACTTTTTTGCTTCACATCCATCATACGCTGCTGTCCCAATTCATTTGAACAAGAAATCCAAAACCAAAACTTAAATCTTTGGAAGCAATTGGTGTAAGGATTCGGATTCAACTGGGCATTGGTCACAAACTCTATACAATCAAGAGGAGGAGGACTATATAAGCTGCTTTGAATTCTATAAAAGGAAAACAGTGGAATAGAAATAAACAACTAAATAAATAATCAGTGGGAGGACAACCATTTCTGATTTTCAACTCAAGATTTAGATGCATCCCCCAAGCCAAATCAAGTGGCCTCCAAATTTGCCAGGGATGAATTGGGATTTTTCTGCATGACTAGACTGGGGTCCAAACTGAATCTTGTGGTTGTATAACAATTGTGTACACCTCTCTCATGCCCCTCTCCACCTGAGGTAATGATTTTCTCGGCTAAAAAGTCCCAAATGTTGTAAGGTTTCTTCTTGGCCCTCTTTCTGCACCTTTTCCCTAAACAGAAACGTACACAGTATTGTCAGTGGCACCATAGGGTTGAATAAAAGTGGCATTGGCAGATTAGATTCCCTTCCTATTTATCCCCAACAGATGATCTGCCTTCTCCACAGCAACTGCACATTGGTGGATGTTTACTACAATCCAACGATCCCTTTCTGGCTGGTCCTTTCCAGCTCAAATCTTATCAACCTATATGTGAAGTTAGCCCTGGTATGCATCAATTTGGTTAGGATTTATTCAGTGCCCTGATCATATGTGGGATTCCACACTGGCTACTGCATTTTCCCTCAAAGTGCGGTTTGTTCTGTGGAAATACAACCCAGAGCCGCTTCTAACACTTATCATTTCATTTTATTCTGAAAATCCTATGCACTATATGTTGCAACTCTGCTAACATTTCCTTTTTAAATCTGCCTAGGCTATAATTCACCAGAACAAAATATTTTAGAAATCCTTCAGGAAAGGAATGTATTATACATTTACATTGATTAGAATTCGCCGCGTGTTTTGAATCTGATGTAGGTACCAGCCTGACATTGATGTAAAACCTCTGAGAATGTTTTTCGCACACTAAGCACAAATTTACATGATGGCAAGCGCTTTCTCCATTAAGGCTGGTATTAAGAGACTGTATCCATCTACTTGACAATTTTGTTGCTTCCCCTCTGTTCTTCTTTCTCAGAGTTCCCCAGAACTTTGTGGAGTGATGATACTTCATTTCACTGTCATCTAGGACTGATTATTTAGCCTGACATCGAAACTCAGTTTACAGGGCAGGAGCTTATTGTGACATTAAAAACAAAACAAAACAAAGTGTCACAATTAAGGTTTGTCAAACATTCTAGCTGCTGTAGTGCCCACAATGTCCCCTTCAAGCAGATCAAAGCTCACCTTTAAACACATGTTTTAAATTACGTAAACATGTATTTTATGATGTTGCACCAAAACTAGGGCAGTCTGGGGTTCTCAGCAAAAAGATGTCTGGTTCGTTATATTTCTCTATTATGTATCTTTGGGGGGCTGGGTGATGGGGAGACAAAGGGCAATGCTTTTGTCAAAATGATGAATCATACGCATTCTCAGAGAACCATGCACTAAAATGAATCATTACTTATAACCTTTAGCAAGCTAAAAGGATATATATATATATATATATATATATATATATATCAGTAGAAGTGTTGATACAGAGAGCAGTAATTTCCTAATATACACTAGATTTAGTAACTTCCTTTACTTCGACAATTCAGTCTCTGTTAAAGGCTTTACAAATAAGTGCACCTAGCTTTAAGGATTGGGAGGGATGGGGAAACACCTTCTTGATCTACCAACAAAATATCATAAATTTTACATACATACACACATGCACGCACAAACATATAGCCTCAGACTGCTCAAGCTGACTTAGTTCTGCATCTACCTGTGTAAGACTGTACTGTGACAATATTTACCTATAGGGGCATAAACACCTATGCCCTGTTTTTCTAAGTGAACTCTGTGCAAATTATGCTGTTAATGTCACCATCCTTCAAACACTATTTCCTCACCTGGTGGTGGGCAACAGGAAGGGCAGCTGGTACTCCTCAGGCTTTGGCCGAAGGGTTCCTAGTGGCAGATCTGTTGGAGGTCTGTGGTGACTTAAATGCTAATCCCTGTATTAGAGCCATTGAGCACCCACACATAAAAAGCTACAACTAGCAAGTCCGAGAGGATAATCCCTCTGTGGGGCTGTGCTTTGAATGAAACTACCTCTTGGCTTTTTCTGCAAGTAAAGAATTGGCATCCTCATTCAGCCGTTTTCTGCACAGCATAAGGACAGCTGGGCTTTCCTTGCCTCTCCCAGTTCTTAATTCTTTTCACATACGCCTGTCCTCACTCCACAAAATCATATTCAGAACCTGATAGTATTTAAGTGGTTGCATTCTGCACATCACCTGGTGTTTGTTATCCGCTCCACTAGTTCCTGAGCATAGGTCTGTTTGACATTTTGAGCAGCTTGTTTGGCTATTGAGCGTAATTTTCATTTGCCCTTCATCACACATTGAGCACAAGCCTGTCAGCGATGTTCACAACCTAAAACTCATGCTCTTGGAGGGCATGGTTCGATGCAATTCAAATCTTTGTCAAACAAGCTCTACTCCTGCTAGGTAAAATTCTTGCACTATATGAAGGCCAGAAGATACAGTTAAATGATCAGCAGCCTGGCATATTTTTTGTGTTTGCTCTTTGAGGTTCATAGTACATACAGAATGCTGACCTAGTTTAACGTAGTGAAAAATAAGAATACTGAATGAGGGATATTCTGATAGAAGAAGTTGCCTTGAGCTCAGCCGCACCATTGGACCATTCAGAGCATTACTTTCTGACAGCAAGTCTCCCAAGGGCCTCCAGGCAGAGGCTTTTTACAGCCCTGTTTCTTGAGTAACTTTAACTACTAGGCATGGAGCATGAGCAGGGATAAGCGCTGGAAGTTCTTGGACTGCTGCTCTCATTCCTCACCATCAGCTGTGCTGGCTAGAGTGTAGAGGCTATGAGAGCTGAAGTCCAGCAACATCTGGAATGGCCATGGATTTCTCACCACCAGCTTAGAGAAGGCAAGCTGTGGCACTCTGCTTTGGTTCTCAGAAACTTCAGTAGGTTCAGCTTCTGAGATACTAGCTGGGACTCATCAAATGCAATATGTAACTTTAATATGATCACACGGTCACATTTGCTTCCAAATTTGTTTCCAAGGTCCATTGAAAGCACTGCTGTGTATGCATGAAGCCCTGAAGGATCTGTGATCATAATTTCCTGACACACATCACCTCTCCAGATTATTAGGCAGAGCTGGTAGTCGCTGCAGAGAGAAGAGCTTTGCAGCATCCACCAGGAACAGGATATGCAGGGTATCTCCCTTAGATCAGGGATTACACAGAACAGCTTTGTGGTAAGAGAAGCCATTATGAGCCAAAAAGACATCTCTCTGTGTGTTTTCTTTCCCAGCTGTGGTCTCTGGCAGACACTGTAATCAGAAATACCTAAGATTGTATGTAGTTTCCTAATACTAGGAAGAAAACTTATGTACTCTGCCGTCGAACTATGGAAGCTTCCCATAACTTGTTGTAATACAGCTTCCAGAATTGTTGACAAGAAGATGTGCTGCCTGGGAAAAATTGTATTCCAACACATGTGAAAGGTACCAGGATATGCAAGCTTGTCATGGCATAGCTGCTCATTGCTTCTAAAGTAGCTGAAACTTCTAAACACTCATGGCCAAAACAAGTAGTACAGTAAGGACATTGCTAACAATACATATTGCCAAATAGTACTCCATTTGCTTTGAAAAATAACTATTAGGTAATATAAACTGTTGGTGTATATCCAGAATGGGACCATGCCAGGAGAAAGGTCTAAAGGCACCAAGATTGGTTTCTGACCAGATTAGCTTGCTGAAATGTGTTACATTCCACCTTGAAATTTGTTCTGACATGTCCATATAAAATTGGGAGCTTCATTTTATTATTCGTGCACAAAAAAAAAAAAATCTGTGCATTTGCATTTATTTCTAATGCATGTATCAAATGTGTGAAATTTTGCAATGCATGCATTTTCTCCCATTATTTAAAATGTATGCACATTTTTCAAACATCTTCATTGTTTGGAGAACACATATGTTATTCAAGCATAAAATCAGAAGCTTAGACATGGAAGGACTTTGACTTCATGTTGCGTTTAAGAACCATGTGCGGTTCCCAAATATGCAAGCTGAGTGAATTCTGATCTAAAATGAACTGAAATGCATTTCTCATACTTCCCTAGATCCAGCTTTTTTCCAGAAAAGAACACAAACAGAAAAGCGATAGACTTGATTCTTAAGTGTAGACCCACCCAGAACCAGAAACAGCCTTGTCCCTAGATTAATTTGATAGGAACTTAAAGAAAGCTTATTTACCGCAATGGTCCTATTAGACATACCAAAGATGTGTATCTAAAAAGGCTACTTTCTGCACCATGCTTGGTTCCCATTTCAAATAGTTATCTATGTGACTCAGTACTTCTAAAGCACCAAAGAGAGATCACATCTTTAACCTGAAGCAAAATAGGAAGGAGCTAAGGGCTTGTGTCTGGTAAGCACAGGTTGGTTAATTCTTTATTTTCCCCCTTACAAGCTGTACTGTTCATCCAAGTAATTGGCATTTCACCTAGTTCATTAAGTCACATTCACCCCACCCCCAAATGATCTGCCACTTCAATACCTGTATAATCTCTGTGTGGGTTTATGGAAAGGACATTTTAAGCTGGGTATTACTGATCTCACCATATATACATCTATGGACAGCCTCCCCCAACACTGCAATATAGATATTAAATTGCAGGGAAGAAATGGTTGAAAGGAAGTTTGCAAACCAAAGGCCATATGTTAGAGGAAAGGTTTTCAAGCACTAGATTCTGAGAACCATCAGGGAACAGCATTCTGTAGCCTTTTATTGGTAAAATGGCCGAGTAGAGTGACAGAATCCATGAGATTGGCCATGATTGAAGGGTCCAGGAAAACATAGAAACAGAGCGAGTCAGAAGGGGCTTCCCGGGCCATCCAGGACAGAGTACAGATGGTCCACCAGGGTGACTAAGGTGATCACATTATCCAAAGCCAGACCGAGAAAGTCTGCTTTTGACTGTTACAACATGCCAGCCACCAAATATTGTTGAATGACTTATGAAAGTCAGATATTGTAAAAAGTGATAAGAATAACTTCCCAACAAACCAGTGTGATGTCAAATACTGAAGCTCAAAATGAAATATTCACCAAGCATCCACATATCAAGGGAACATATGCCATCAAAATATGTAGAGGAGAAGTTTTAGAGGCAAATTCTTTTCAGCTCCAATGTGAATATGACTCCTTTTTCCTTTCCTGTGGGAGAGATATGTGGAACAGTGAGCAGATGGCAGTTAATGAAAGAAAAACTGTGAAAAAGAAGAAAGGCCGAAAGGAGTTGGGTAGGAAAAACAAACAAACAAACAAAAAATTCTTCCGGGTGTAGTAAAATACGGATGCTTGAGGAATTTGATATTTGCAAATTCTGATCTTAACGGACTTGGGTTAGATCCATGCTATGCCTTCCATGAATGGAAGGCCTGTTCTCCTGAAAAGGACATCTGAGGGGAACACCCTCTGTCCTCTACACCACAACACGTCCCATTCAGCAGCATCCATCAAGTCACTATCTAGTATTTTCTGAGGACTGAAGGAGCTGCAGAATTCTGCTTAAGCCAATCCGGTTGTACACTCCTAAATCTGAATCCAACTTCTGACCTGCATCAAGCAGACTAATCTGTGAGCCACAACTTAGACATATACTGGCTTTAATGCTTGAAATGTTCTGTCACAGCTCTTGGCTCAAATAATACATCAAACTATATTAAGAAATATAATTTTTAAGAATAGCATGATTCAGAATACAACAAGCCTGCTGCATTTAGATGCAAATGTTCAGGTTGATTTGAAAACAATGAACAAACAAATCATATTATTTTCAACTAGACTGAAAATAAATGGTTTCCCCCATTACTATATTGCAGTAGGTATCTGTTACTGTCGCAAGGAGCAGATGGAAAAATGGGAGAAAGTAAGAAAAATGTGATGTGAGCATGTCAGAAAGTAAAGGTGGGACACAGAGTAAATATTAGAACAAGCCTCTTGGTTCCCAGTGATACATTATGCTGATGGCATTGTTTCTTCCTCAAGTGAAATGAGCACTTTTGCACAGTTGGGCTCAGTCTAGAAATGGGCCCCAGTTTATGAGCCGGGTAGAGTGGTGCAGAAAGTCAAGTGAAATCATGACATGCATTTTGAATTGCAGATGTGTGGTGAAGGGGCGTACAAACTGGGGGCTGAGTCTGAAGCTCACTGACAGATACTCTAGTTTTTAAATCTAATATGCTCTATTATGCTGTGGTTGTTGATTGCAATTATAACAAAACAATGCATTTGAGATAATATTCACAAAACTATAATTTTAAAGAAGATTCAACATTTCATGTTCATATATATAAATGAACATAATCTGCCCAGATGTCTAAATAAGCATCCAGACGGAATTCACAGCTGCAGGATAGATATTTGAACGTAGCAGGAGCAGCCGGAACTTCAGACCATATGATGAAAAGTATTGTAAGGGCTACTCCTGAGGCAGAAGGGGGGAAGTGATGGCCTTCCAGGAAGTGAAACAGGCTATTTGGAAAAGAAAAAGAGGAGCTGGCCCAGTGGCGCTATGGCAAAAATCCAGCATGCTTGTGTCACCAAATGTCTGCCCCATTGCTAAAAAGAGCAATTCCTTTTTTACACAGAGACTTTCATACTTCGTGAATGAGGCCATAGAAATAATGAGGGATCATTTTGGCTCACCATCCATTCCATCACAACCACAGCCAAGAATACCTTTGAAAAGGGATCCCAAACACAGATCTAAGTTCACATCTGACCCACTTCAGCAGGGGAATCTGAATTTGAAAGTCACCCAACAGCTACAAATTTTGAACGTGAGATCTTTATCTGGAGGTTTCCAAAGTCTTCATCATTTTATGGTTTTCTGCCTCTTTGCAAATTCAGTATGTACAAATTCAATATTTGAAAAGCTAGGGTTTAAGTTCAAAGAAGCTTAACAAGGAAGGTTGAAAGAAGTGTCCCTTTCTTTCTATACAAAGATTTCTATAGAGCATCCTGCCAAAAGCATGAATATGATGTTTTGACGTGTGATATGCTAGGTGTTTTGCTGTCCAACTTTACCTTCCCAGCATCTAAGCACACAGTATCCAAGACCAGAAACAAAAGTGCCCTGGTATTGAAGAAGAGTGCGCATTTTGAAATGTATGGGGAAACCTCCCTTGCTGAGAGAAGATGAGCACAGAAAGAAATGGTAGGAAAAGAGGTTAACACCGGTCCTGATCTGGCTTCTGCTACTTTCCTCTTCCAAATTTTCTCCTCCTTCAGCTACTCACTTGAACTTGTGTCGAGACAGCCATATATAATGCACACTATTAGACTGGGGACATATGGATTATATTGCATCCATTCTATCTCTGTTTCATGGATGATCGGGGATTTTTCATTCCATCATCCGCTCATTTACAGAATCAGTTTGGGGATATATGGACATTTTGTTCCACTTGAATTAAGGCATACTAGTAAAAATGCTAATGTGCATTCAGGCAAGTGCAAAGTGGCACACATCCCCAAAGAAAAAACAAAGCACAGTTTTCAAAATCTGTGCAGCTCAGAAAAAAGTTGACCCATTGCAGAATCTGCAGGTCATACTCAATGAAGTCATTCGACTCTGTTGAGGGTTCTTCTGACATCTCCAATTTAGATCTTCATCACGCTTAATTCTAATAGTAGTCTGCATTAGTTTGCAGTTTTGAAAACTGCATACTAAACATACTGAAGAAGGCAACACACTAAAGAAAGATTGGCATTTTCTGGGGGTCAGGAAGCCACCAGACTACACTTGCCCTCCCATGTGGCAAATTCATTAGTGACAGTAGGGAATGGTGAGGCTGTAAGAGCCCATGGGGCTGTGCTCACCCCAGCTCTAAAGGACAGTGAACATTTGCGTATTCATGTAATGGAAACCTGAGGCTGTCAACAATGGAAAACGTATGTGGCATAAGACCATCTCAACGTAACCTTTAGCCAAGGTAAATCAGGCAATCCATGGCTGAAATTCACCACCAGGAAACCACAATCACTTCACCTGAAATATGGGGCAGCAAAATACTTAAGACTCTTATGGGGCATGCAAGAAGCAATTCTGCTTCACTATTGACGCATTGCCAGTGTGAGCAACTCCAGTAGTACCCCAGTAGCATACGCTTGTTGCAGAAAAACAGTCACTGCAGGTTATGCTGATGTGTTACCATTAGAGTCCTCTAACACTAGCGGTATGTCAGTCACAGAAGTAGGCCGGCGGTGTTGGATACTTCCCCATATGCTCATATACTTTGAACGAAAGGAAGAGGGATATTGTTCCTGCTAAACAGTTCAAGGATGCATGCTTGCAAGCAAATGTACACAGGAGTAGGCTGCAAGGGATACTTGCTCATGGCAATCCCAGAACGTGGGTTTTCCATGCACAGATCATCTCCCTTCCACATGTACACATGGGATGGAGAGCCACCTGAGATCCTCCACTTGGGATTCATTGGTCACATTTGTATGCCATCTTTCTTCCAAGGAGCTCAAGTGGCATACACGGAGTTTCCCTGGGTTATCTTCATAACAACAAGGGATGTCAAGTCAAGATATATTTGGCTTCTTGGCTTGAGCAGACATTTGAATGCATTCCAGAAATGAACTTTTATTGTGCTGCTGGTTCTTGGCATACTTTGTAGTCACCACAGTATGGCGTTCTGGAAGCACAAGGGAAGGCTTCACACAAAGCTGCTTCTCCAATTAATAACTTTTACTGAAATACTTTCCACTCCCCAAGGATAGATAAATGCCTCTCTGAAGGAGTGCCTTTTCCCATATGAATCATAACCAATCTGGATCAAACCCAGCCCTTTAAATCTGTGCATGAGGCACTTCTGAGGGAGCCCCTCCTCAGGGTGGTAACAAAAAGAAGGGCCTTTTTGGGAGTGGCACCCCAACGAGCTCCCCAGAGAGGTTTGCCTGGTACCCTCTTTATACTCTTTTCATTGCCAGGAGAAGACCTTTTTATTTCACCAGTATTTAACTTATTAATCTTTTTTTAATGGTATTTTAACAGAATTTAGTATGCCTTTTATGAAATTATTAGTTTTGTTAAGATAAGGTAGGTCCACTTTTCTTGTCTTATTGTCATTTGATTTTTGTGTTTTTTAATTGTATTTCAGGGTTTTATTGTTGTAACCCATCCAACGCAGGAAGCTGTGTGGCTAATGGGGCAGGCCAGAAATAAAATAACAACATAGTAAAATAAAATAAATATGTATCAGGTTGCAATGAGAATCATGTATTTGTTGGGAAAAGGCTACAGTCTCAGATCTCTAGGTTCTGAAAGGACATTTGCCACTTCTTAAAACTTCCATATACTCACGGTTTTAATCCATTTTATTAATATCAATCAATCACTGATACTGTTGCAAGTCTGTGATATTCAGGTATGGCTAAGCTATGGAAGCGAAAAAATGGAAAACTAAAGATTGCCTTGAGCTCTGCCTGACTTTGAAGGAGAAAAGAGAAAATAATAACATGCTGAAATAGATTTTCCATCCAACATATTTTTGAATCTATTAACTTTCCTCTGAAATCTATTAACTATTCATTAAAGTATTTTCTTGAATCCAAACTATTTCTATTCCTATGAGATTTTCAGGGTTTGGGGTAGGAAAAAAAATTTTTTTTTGCTCAAACTATTATTTTCCCAATGAAATACACTTGTCTGAGCTCAATACACATTTACAGTAACTGCCAAGTTGTCACTCACAACCACTGAATATTAATGGTTGCCTTTCTTTGAACTAATGCATATTAATTGAGAGTGGCATTTTACTACTACAGAAGGCACTAAAACCCAAAGCAATTATTGTTCATTTTTATAACTGTGTTTGCTGTCTTATTTTCCCCCTGAAAAAGGGAGATCTGTCACACAGTGATAAGAGAACACCTCTCAGGTAGTATGCTAATGTTCCGATATGTGTAGGTTCCATGAGCATTATGTCAATGATTTATTAAACTGAAATTCCCGAAAGCATACATCACAGGTAACCCCAAGTTTAGTACAGCACAGGTACAATCCCACCAAAGCAAAGCCTAGCAAAGTCTCTTTGACTTCAGTGGGAAGGTTTTTCCTGGGTTTAGTCCTCTTCTGTTATAATTAGCTGTAGTTGGATCTTTCAGCTTTCACCTGTAGTTGGATCATGCCCTTGCACAATAGAATGGGGCAAAGATGTGACAGTTGCAGAATGGAAATGAGCTGTCACCAGAATTAAATGGTGAAACCTAATGTAGCACTGCCAGTTTTCTTACTGAGAAATAGAACATTACCTCCCTTCTCCTCCTTCCCTCCTCCCCAAAAATAAGGTCCTCCAAACCTCTGGAGCAGATGCTCAGGGGCCTGCAGGAGGACCAAGTATCACCTTGCATCTGTTGAACTCAATGGGGCACAAAGACAGCAGAGAGTTCATAGCACCTTGGAGCATGACATCTTTATTATGGTATACTATGGACTTGAGCTTTATTATCTTTGGCAAGGCAAGCCAAATGCCTTGGGTGGGTGATGGATTTTGTAGGTAGAAAGGAGAAGGGGGATTGCATGCAGCATGCCTTGCCTGTTGGCTGTGTGACTGGGACAGAGTCCCGGCCTCAAAAGGCAGGTTTTGCTCGCAACTAAGCTTCTTTACTTACTGACTCATTTCCCTAAATTTTCCCATTCGCTGGCATTGCATTTTGGGTTTTGTGATTTTGTTCTACTCCTAGTCTACCTTGGAGTTCATCTGGCTTGTGAATGGAGCCATTGATGAGGTTCTTTCAATGCTGACAGGGTTCCGTGGGAATTTTCTGCTGATAGGGCACTCATGGGACCTTTTAAGGTGAGCTAAAGTCTGCAGACCTGTATGACCCTTTGAGCACAGAAATGGTTTGGAACCAACCTGACTGACCCTCTCGGAGTCATGGGGTTCCACGTGGACTTGGCACTTCTCATACTGAGGTGTAGCCTACACAAAGAGGCAGGTCTCAGCCTGCCTCCAAATGTGGGTAGACCGGCTCTCCCACAACGCAGGCTAGTTGCCTGCAGGAATCTAACCATTCCTCACTTAGCACATGCTGGGAACAGTGAGTTGCCCCATGCTAAATAAAGAGATCCTACTTTACGCAAGCTTCGGCATGTGTGGCTTCACTTCTGCCATCTCTTCTCTGTTCCACACATGGAAGTATGGAAAAAATGTGTAAGTCATGGAGTAAAATGGCAACAAAATGAAAGAAGTACAGACAGACGTTTCAATTAAAGCATCTATGTACATAAAATAAGCACTGTGGTCATTCACGACAGCAGTAAATGGTGCTCATGCAATCATCGTAAGTTGCATTGCTAAGTTCATTAACTACTGCAGCTGGACAGGAAATCATTGCCCTTAGTGTACTAAAGAATGCTGTGTGACGAGGTGGCCAAGTGGTTAAGGTGATGGACTGCTACTCCATGGTGCTCTGCATGCATGGGTTCGAATCCCATCGTCGTCAGAAGCTTTAAGGATGTGGTGGCACAGTGGGTTAAACCGCTGAGCTGCTGGGCTGGTTGATCAAAAGGTCGACAGTTCAAACCCACAGACAGAGTGAGCTCCTGTACTCTGCCCCATCTCCTGTCCTGCCAACCTTGCAGTTCAAAAGCATGCAAATGCAAGTAGAAAAAAAGGTACCACTTCGGTGGGCAGGTAACAGCGTTCCGTGCACTTCGGTGTTTAGTCATGCCGGCCACATGGCCACGGAGACTGTCTGTAGACAAACGCTGGCTCCCTCGGCTAGGAAACGGAGATGAGCATCCCCCCTAGAGTCAGACTTTAATGTCATGGGGAAATCTTTAGCTTTACCTTTAGGGAAGGATAGAATACGTTCAGCAAGAAGCAGGAATCGTTATGGTCAGGTTGCAAGACATAGGACTGGTTCAGAATGCATATTCAAGCCCGATCATTCCTAAAATTGTACTTGCACAATAAAACTTAGCATGCAGCATGCAGTCTCAGTCATGATTTTCCGTAGTGGCTCTGTGAGTCCAACAAGAAAGGGATTCCTATAATACTGACAGTCTGAATATCTTTCACATGCATTCAGGCATAAGTACTTTCTGCCCAATTTGGAGGAATTAAAAAAACCCTCAGGAAAACTTGTGCTTGCATCCATACTAAAATATGCCTTGAAATGTGAATTTTGCAGTAAGTTTTTAAAAATCACAAATGAGTGATTAAAAGTGTTTATTTGGAGAGAAGTATTTCTTCTCAAAATCCACAGTGTCAGAGTCAGGTGGGGCTGTGGATGTGCTAAACTACTGTCTGGACTTGGTAATGAGCTGGATGACAGCCAATGAACTGAGGCTGAATTTTGACAGACGGAAACATTGTGGATTGATGATTCCAAGAACCAGGAAGCTGGTGTGTTACCTGTCATGAAAACAGGGATGACTGGTGTTTCTGGGCAGGGAGAACACAGAGCAGCTGACTGCAGTGGGATTCCTTCTGCCCTTTCTCCTCTTCAGTAATTACTATGGTGCTGCTACCTTCTCCCATCTCCAAATGCTTGCTCTAGTTCCAAAGACAATGTCTCCTTTTCTATCCTGTAAGCAATCTTTGCATTTTCAAGCTCAGCCCAAATTCACACTGTTATCCCTTTGGGGTGGCTATCAATGCCCAGAGCCTCCTCTAGTTGCTTTGTATTTTCTCCTGCTTGACTCAGGTTTGTCATTCCCACATTTTAAGACCTTTCTTGCAGGTGGGATGGGTGAAATAGCATGCAAACTTAATACCTACTTGAAGAATTTCTGTAAAGTGAGAAGCAAGAGACTCATTTGGTTCATGAATCAATCATAATATTGTGCCTGTTGAGCTTGCAGTTCTATCTTAATTTCATTTTTTATCTGAAAATGGTTGGTTTTCTGCAGTAACCAACCTGCATAGGGCCCATGTTTTGCTTTGTTGTGTTGGGCTGTATTTTTAACTCTCTGGTATTTTCTCTAATGTATTGTATGCTTAACCCCAAATGACCCTCGGAGTTCAATGGGGCTTTCTCCCCTGAATCCTCCTGCCTTAGGATTTCAGCCCCATGAGATCCTAGTGTTGATAATTCACTAACAGTGCAAGCCTAAATATATCTCCCTAAATGTAATTCCCACTGAGGTAATGAAGATTTCTCCTGATAAGCATGTATAGAATTGCAGCCTAAAGGTTTCAGATACTGGGCACAATCCAAAGGAAGTGAA
Organism: Varanus komodoensis; assembly: GCF_004798865.1. Lineage (NCBI taxonomy): Eukaryota > Metazoa > Chordata > Lepidosauria > Squamata > Varanidae > Varanus > Varanus komodoensis. The sequence goes on from NW_025335268.1 coordinate 66,091,637, forward strand.
GTGTGCATAGATTGTACTGGAATCAAAGGGACATAAATCTACAAGAGTATATCATTGTCATCATTGACTGCAATGGTATGTTTAGATATTCCTAATCTAATGTGATGAAATGTGCATTAAGTTTTTTAACATAATTTATTTCGAACCCTACAATTTTCTCAATCCTCTATTTATTCCACAACCATATCATTAATATCTATTGATAAAACTTTTTGTTATCAGAGAAGAATCTTTTATTAATAATATGAATGTTCATTTGTAGTCATTTTTCACTTATCAGATCTGGTTGAAATTTTAAGTATAATTATAATAACAAATTCTAGATGGCTGTCCTTTAGTATATTTTAATAGTTGAACTATTCAAACAGAACTGCAGAGTAGAAAAAAGTATCTGGGGAATGCGGTCAACTTTAGCTCATTGATATTCATATAAGACAAAAATAAGGCAGGAGAAATTCTTATACTTGTTCAGGATTATTTCTCATTTCTCTTAGTGATTCAGAGCATCAGATTCACTTGGCTTGTCAGCTGTGATCTTCCCTGCTTAGGTCTGACTATTGCAATGCAGAATTTCTGGGTCTGATCTTGAAAATGGTCCAAAGGTTTCAACTACTGCAGAATTTTTTTTCTGTTGGAATTTTGGCTGGTTTATTTAGATGGAATCGTATTTCATTACTTCTGAAAGAACCACATTAGTTGCCTGTTTGCTCTTGAGCCCAGATTCAAAGTGTTCATGTTTATTTGTAAAGCCCAAAATGGTTAGGCCTCCAAATATTTGAATAATTGCCTCCTCTCATTTCAGTCTCTCTACACATTAAGCACAGAGGAGACCTTTCTCCATTTCTTATCTATAGGAGAAATGCTTTAGGTTTGTGGAAAAGAGAGACCCTTTTCTGTGGTGGCATTCCAAACTTGGAATGACCTTCTGAATAAATTTTACCTTGTGCTAACACTGTATTCCTTTTAACGGCGGGTTAAACTCTTTTTAAAAAATTGCCATAGATTTAAAAATAATTATACTTTGGCTGTAATATTTACTACTGCTTTCATGATACATAGTTTAACCTTCTTAGTTTATCATATTGCTGTTGATTTATATGATTTTACTATTTTATATAAGAGCCAGTGTGGTGTGGTGGTTAAGAGCACAAACTGCATGGGACTCATGTGATCTGGGTTCGAGTCCCCACTCAGCCATGGAACCAACTGGGTAACTTTGGGCCAGTCACAGACTCTCAGCCCAACCTACCTCACAGGGTTGTTGTGGGATAAGATTGAGAGCAGGAGGAGCTGCTTCGAGTTGGGATATAGGAAAAATAAAAAGAAGTGGGATATAAATCTAATAAGCAACAAATAAATAAATATTGTGTGTATTATAGACTCATAGAATAGTAGAGGCCTTCTCAGTGGTGGTGCCCCAACTGTGGAACCTCCCCAGGGAGGTTCACCTAGTGCCGTTGCTTTATTCTTTTCAGCGTCAGATAAAGACCATTTTATTCTCCCAATATTTTAACAGCTAATTGGTTTTATCCTTGTTTTCATCATTATCTATCAGGTGCAAGGTGCTGTCTGTTGTCATTGTTATGATTGCTTTGTTTTTGTTTTTGCTGTTTTTTGTAAGCTGCCCAGAGACTTTTAATATTGGGACAGCATATAAAAATTGAAAATAAATAGAGTTGGAAGGGGCCTATAAAACCACCAAGTTCAACCCCCTTCTTAGTGCAGGGTCCATGTTAAGGCATTGCTGACAGATGGCTCTCCAACTACCTCCTGGGCGTCTCCAATATGGAAAAGTTCATGATGCCGCAATTGGCCCCATTGCTAGACTGCTCTAACTGTCAGTGAGTTTTTCCTGACAGCCGGCTGGAGCCTGGCCTCCTGTAACTTAGCCCATTATTCCATGTCCTGCACTCTAGCATAATTGAGAAGAGATTCTGACCCTCCTCAGTGTGACAGCCGTTCAAGTACATGAAAAGTGCTACCATTCAGGGCCCTCAGTCTTCTCTTCTCAAGGCTAAACAGCTCTTTCAATCTCTCTTTGGAATATAAATATTCTGATACTCCGCCTGAAATCTAGCTAATGTTAATGTTTCAAATAAACATGCACTAAACTTTTTTTCTATGAAAATATACATTTTTCAAATCATTTCAGTGCATATTTGATAAAGGAACTTCAGCAGAACATAGAAAATATGAAATGTGATAGATCCAAACCTCATATTCATGCAGAGAAGGTTTACTGATATCAGAATCTGCAAGAATCCTGTTCTTTCAGCATCTCTACAGGAATCTTTCTCAGGAACACCTGTGATCACAAGATGGCAACCATTCTTCTCCATCAAGTGTTTGTACTTCATGGCCTGCAATCCACCTGATCTGGCAAGGCTCACTGACAATTATACCACTTCGTGTGTAGACAGCCATAACTGAAGCACAGTAGTATTTCTGTGGTATTTCAGTGGCAATTGCCACAAGTAGGAATTACCAGAACTCCAGTTTAGTGGCATTTTCTTCCTGGCATTATTCACTAATGAGTGCAATAAGAGGGCTAGTACAAAATTTACCTACAGGAAATAGCATATTTTATCAAAATGCTTCCTTCTCTTCTAATTTAAGGCTTTATAATGTCTATATACACCAATTACTAAAATTAAAGTCATTTGGTGCTGATGAGCCTTTATTGCTATGAGAGTTTGATTAGGGTTTTTCTCATGTGATGCATACACAGGGGGCTGTCTGAATTTTATCCAGCAAGGTATCTTTTAGGTACAATTTGCTTCAATTGCTCGGGTAGGGCTTATTCCATTCTCTTTTAACACATTCATTCACTCAGTGAATAAACCAACAAATTGGATTTGACACTTAAAACAGTTACAGGATGAAACAAGAAGACTTTGTGGCTAGTCACTCTTATGCAGCCCAACTCCTCTCTTAGAAATACTCTGAGGATTAAGGAAGAGGGAGGGAGGATCTAGTACACCTTCCAGAACTTCTTGGAGGAAGGCTGCAGCACAAATACAAACAATAAAGCATGGTTTCAGGGGACCAGTTCATGCTTTCAACTGGGAAGCCTCTCAGGAATGAATGGCACCCCCAAAGTTGCTTATTTTTATCTCAAATATGTTTTACCTACTTTTCAGGGCAGAAGCCCTCCCAAAATGATGTACCACAAAGGAGTCTGGTGTGGTGGTCAGAGTGTTAGACCAGAGATCTGGGAGACCCGGATTTTAGTTCCCACTTGGCTATGAAGCTCACCGGTCCAGTCACGGGCTCTCAGCCTACCTCTCAGGCACGAAGGTAGGATAACATGGAGAAATGCATTCTGTAAACTGCTTTGGCTTCCTAGCAGGGAAAAAAGGGTGAAATATAAATATGATCAATCAATAAATATCAGTGAAATGAAGCAGTCTGCATGTGCACACCAGTAACTTAATGGTGCAGCCAGCTATGTTTTTCATTGTTTTATTTATTGGAACAATAGAAAAATCACAACTCTTAGGGTGTGATCCAAACGTAATAGTATTTAAAACAGAAACATTGAGATCATGGACCCTAACTCACCTGTTAGAGTGGTTGTTGTGAAAATAAAAGGAAGAGGATTATGCAAAACGCCTTGGATTTCATGCTGCAGGGGAAAAAAGCCACCAATATCATCCTTATTCTCATCCTCATCTTCATCACATTGTCAGTAAAACACAAAATAAAAACCATGTGGCATTAAAGACAGTAAAATGTTAAAAAAACACACACAAAAAAAACCAGCAATCAGAAGAGCGACACCAGCAAGTTAGGCCACTTGTGCACTTAGGCCAAAAAAGAGGAAGCGTGCGTGCTGGCTGTTGTCTTACGGGAGCTTTTCCAGGGTGGGCAAGCATCCTGTGAACAATCAGAGCAAAGCTCCTTTCACTGCGTTAAGTCTCTGGTCCTTTGGGTCTGTCCTGCTAACACATCCTCCATGGTGCAATGGTACGGATCCTTAGACAGAAAAAAAGCTCTACAATCCCAACGTGCCTCAGAGAGATGGGTGGCTGGAGGGGTACAGGACTTTTTTCCCTATCAAAACATGCCTAGCAGTGTGCCCTTAGGCGATATGAGGGCAAAATGGAAAATCATCAAAAGAGGAAGGGGAAGCGTGTGTCATTACAGAAAGCCTCCAGTCAAACGAAGCAGTAAAAGCATGAGATGGGTAGGAAGTCCTTATTGAACTAGCTCTGTGGATGTGTAATATTGTAAATGAGTTGTAGGCAACCTGGTGCCCTGCAGATGGACTACGTAACCCTCACCATTGGTCATGCTGAGCTGTAGCCCAAGACACCTGAAGGCTGCTGGTTTCCCCAGTCCTGTTCTAAACAATGGCTCAAATGCTTTTAAAAAACTTGCTTCATTTAAAAACTAAGCATTGAATTCCCATACTGTGTTTAGAGTCTTTACTGAATCAATTTAGAGGAAACATTTATAGCGTTTAAATTGTTCCTGGCAATTCTGAGCTCTGATACATTTTAAACAAATGTAATTTATACAAAACTCTGTCCCATTGAGTCCCAAGAAATCTAAAAATATCCAATCAAGCTCTATTTGGAGATGGCTTTTTATTCTTCAATGATTCGGTTGTTTTCTCATGCACTGTAAGAGGTGGCTTAAATTTGACATCTGTGAAATACACATTTCCAGCAGCACTTTGTCTCAAATGGAATGACTAAACAATTATACAATCAAATCCAATAAATCTTTCAAAACCGCATGTAGATCTGTTTCTCAGCCACCACCAAATGGGAGCACACTGTCCACATTTATCTGGCAGAATGGAATATAGGCCTTGCAATTGTTCCTGTCATTGCCTGCATGTGAAAAAAGAAAAAGGAAAAGCTGCCCAGGTACTTTGTGGTAATGACTCATGCGATTACAGACAATATAGTAAACTTGCATTCGGATTAGTCTTACTTGTATAGATTTCTCGTCTTCCCACATAGCATCCCCCTTCTTCCTCATTCTCTTGGTAGCTAGTTCTATCATTATCCTGCAAGTGGGATTCAAGCGACAAAATTGCAAGGAATTCTCCTTTAACTTCACCTGTTCTATGGAAGAAAACTAGAGAAGCAGAGGAAGAGCTGTAATTGCTTGCCTTTCAATAGGAAGCCAACCTGCTGGGTTTGGATACATTTAATTTTTTAAAGGTTGTATAAAATTGGTGTGAGTAAATTCTCCCTAGAAAATCTGCCATGCTAAAATCCTTTGCGGGGGGTGGTTATTATGTGGCATTCAAGGGTCCAGTAACTGATTCTAGGCCAAATGTGGTTCTTACTTGCATAGATTGGGTCCCCGTTACACCAGCTTGTTACAAAGGTCACCTGCCCCTCTTGACCTAGTGATGCCAGCAGTGTGTGTTAAGGCTCACTGCAAGGCTAGGCAACTTGTGGTTCTCCAACTGCTGAGACTGTCAGCTCCCATCTGCCCTCACCATTGGCCATGCTGGTTAGGCCATCCCTGCCACCTGAGGAATGGTGTCTTCCCAGGAAGATCTGTTCTCACAAGCACACCTTTATTTAGGCCGAGTCCTTTTTCCCCAGTAGGCGCTTCCATGTCTGGAGGCTGGCTAAGCCCAAAGCTTTTGCTGCCTGAGTACCCTCGGCATTTTCTGCTGAATTCCAGAGAACAGTAACTACCATCCTTCCCCAATGTTTTCCTGAATGTGTGAGGCCTTAAGAGTGACCTGAAAGTCAGGGCCAGCTGTCCTCTTCTCCCCTCACTGAACTTCAAGGTCTGAAGGGGACACATCCCACTGTGTAATGGTGGACCCTGCCTTTATCAGGGTGCCCAATTGCATGGTGACTTCAAGTGAATGTGTGCAGAACTCTCTTTCAGCCTTTGCTGATGCAGTACAGTCAGGGCTGAACAGAAGAAGGCAGTGCCTCAGCTTGCTAACCTCTCTAACCTGGCTTAGGTTGGTCTCCTAAGGAGTGAGGCTTTTCTCCCAAGGATCCTGGATTACCCTGATCTGCCTTAGCACAGGCCGCTTCCATGCAAAGTCTGGCTTGAGATGCTCACGGTCATCTCCTGAAGAGGAGTCCTTTAGAGAACCTGAAGGGGGGAGAGTGCGTGAGTAAAGATTGGGAGGTCTAGCACCCTTTGGGTCCAATCTTGGTAACGGCACTGGCAGGCCACAAAGAGGGCAGTGATGGGTTTACTTTAAGTATGCGTGTCAGTTGCTATCCTACTTGTTTTCATACTGGAATTTTCCTCTCAGACAGAAGAGTTCATCTGAATATGACTTTAACTTGAATAGTTTCTACTTCTTAATAGTAGCTTCTTAGTCAACTGTTTGACTATGGCTAAACTATTCTATACATGGCTCAGATTTTATCTTTTCTTTTCCTCTTTCTCTTCCTTTCAACATTTCCTATTTAGGAACATCAATTCAGATCATCCAATTCTCTTTGACAATTCGGCATCATATTTGCTGGTTTCCAGGCCCTGATCCCAAAAGTAAGAAACATTTCCAACTTTCTCTGTCTTCTGTCTGAATTGTAGATTAAACTTTCGTTCAGAAAAGAAGGAGGGTTGGTCCTTCTCACCCCATATTTCTTAGAGCACTTTTTATTTTGCTAGCCATAACTTTACAGAATACCCACCTGATTATTTCCTACCATCTAAGAAACATTCCTTCACCTATACCTATATACTTCAGCTGATTGGCAGCACCCCCAATTACTGTTACCTTCACAAGCAGGCAAAGAGTACCATTTAAAAAAAAAACTTTAAAAAACTGATTAAAGTGAAACCTGCACATCATTCAACTTTCTACAAAATTTAAAAGATTTATACTCACTGTTTAGAACAGGAACATTTTCCTTTGCAGCTGTCAAAACAAGCTGTCAGTTCAATTATCTGGAAAGACTATTAGTTATTTTTTAATAAAGTTTTAGCTACTTTTCACTGCTTTTGAATGAATGAATGAACTGTTTCTGCACACACCTTTTAAATATGCATTTCACAGTGCCCATGAAATTATGCAATTTTATGGAAGTTGCTGTTTGATTTTCTTATAAAATGCATATAACTGTCATCAGGTTTTGGTCATAGACTGTTGCATTTTTTTAATCTCCTTCTGCATTTTTTGAAAAAGGCTATGCCTCAAAAGTGCCCTATGATTGCTTTGTGTAGGTAGATGATCATGATAAAGTTTTTGCTCCTTATTAACTGGAATGTTGCATCAAACTGCCAATTTCTTGACCTTGTCTAGCAGCATGTAGCTTATAGCATCTGAAGAAACTAGCATTTTGAATATCTGTGATCAGAACAGAAAATTCATTTGTATTTTTCATAATGTGCACAAAGTGTACATAATTTCAAATGTATCCATTTTTCTTTTTGAATATGCACATCTTATAAAGTTATTTTATTTTACGAAGTGCATCATCAGCTCTGAAACACATGGAGTTTTGACAGCAAATTGTGTTTCATTCTGTTGCCATGTCCAGGTCCAAGAAGAGAAAATTGAGTAAATCTATTTTAAAAGCTTCAACAGAGAGAATTTCTCAAATATCCCTACATATGGCATGATCCTGTGTATTTCTGTTCAAAAAGTAAGCCCGCACCAGATTTCAGCTTTAACTGTATTTTCCCATCAAGGTGGATACTTTTTAAAAAGAAAACCACTTACAGCAAAATGATACTCTTGGCATCGCATGCAGTTTATATTGTAAATGAAGATTATATTGTACACAACACCAAATCTAGGGTTTAGGAAGCCTGCTAATGTTGCTGATTATCGTAGAAATGGAATCCAGTGCAACAAATGAACCATCCATGTGAGTTATTCCACCCAGGAACTGTTCACATTCTCTTCAATCTAACCCTTAAATTAACAGAAAAGGGGAATAGCAAAGGTGGTCATGGTAATAGCATGAAGAGGGAGTTTTCCTTAAAATGAAATGAATGCATGATAAAATTCTATATAATTATTAACAGTGCTGAGTAAAATCTTATGTTTCCTATTTCTCTTTCATGCACAATGATGGTGATAGTCAGAACTGGCAGTTTATTTAGTTCATTGATTCATTTAAAATATTTCTGGGGCTCCTTTCAGGCAGAAGCTTTTGCAAAGCAGGTCACAATATAGGCAGCAAACATTCATATAACAGACACCAGCAGTAAAATATTACTAAAAACCTACCGCATAATTGCAACTGCAGACAGTTTTGTCCAGTAAAGCATAATGAGAGGAAGTCCAGAGTCAACAAATAGATTTTCAGGGTCTTCGTGGAGGCCTGCAGTGATGGGGCCTGACAAGTAAGTAATTTGTTCCACAATAAATGATTCATCCGAAGTCCCAAATTGTGCTGATTTACTTGGGCAGTTTTAGAAAGGATTAAGTAGAAGCATGGCATACAGGTCTGTAACAGCTACATGGATGGGACAGCCATGTTCACACCAAGTATGTATTTGAGTCCCAGATGCTGAGCATAAAGAACAGGGGGTGGCCCCAGCTTGAGGCCTTCCTAGGGGCATTTCTTTTCACATCTCTTTGTACGTATATGTATCATCACGTACAGACTAGCAACTAGGAAATGTCTCCAGTAAGATGATGATCATTTGAGATTATGTGAGGTGCCAAAAAAGCTCTCAAGCTGTGTGATCTGTGTTGGCCAATTTATAGTTGTGATTGATCACTTGTATGTGAACTCAGCATACAAATGTGAATTGTCATAAGAGGAATGGCTAGTCTTACTTATCAGGTCTGATATTCTTGGTCACTCAGCTTTCCAGCTGCATGAACAGCTTTTTCAACCTGATGCCCTTCAGGTCTTTTGGACTCTAGCTCATGGTATTCCTGACCAAAACCCATACTGGTTGAGAAGGATGGGAGTCCAAAACTCTGCAAAGCATGGATTTAGGCTGAGAAAGCCTCATTTGATCCCTGTTCCTTATATTTCTCAAGGATATGCTGCATCTTACAGATCTACTAGGTAAGAAGCAACTGGAAGTCTTCAAGCCAATTTCAGCCTGCTGAGAAATATTGCTCCCAGTTGCCAAGTTAAAAGTACCGGTCGCCAAGTTAAAAGTAACAGAACTTGATGTTAGGCAATTTTAGGGTGTGAGAAATGATATATTAGCTTATCACTTCTTTCTTTCATTGCAAAATCCTCATTCAGTAAAACAAGTTAATGAATACAGCAATCTGGGAATTAGCCTGTTGGAAGAGATAGGTCCTTAACTTCCTTTTGAAGGTAGCATTCTTAGATATCTGATGCATCTCTCCCAGCAGGCCATTCCAGAATTTGTCTGAGAAGAGTGTTCTTGGCTACTTTCATGTTTAGTTGGCTGTTGCTTAGTTATATTTAAAGTTTGCCTGAAGAAAGACCTATACTGTGGCTTTAAATGCACTGCTTCACTTACTGATGCACATGTTCGTATTTTCCTTTCACACTTCTTGCTTAATTTTTGTATTTAAATTTACTAAACTCAGCCCTGATATTAACTAGCAGCAACACACACTTGATATTGTATTTTCCTTCTCTTCCTCCTCCTCCTCCATTAGTTCTTTCCTTCATTTTAATGTTACTAAAAACATCTAGTTTGGCTTTTCCAAGTGCATGTTAGTTCATGTGGCGTGGCATTAGATACCATTTCAAAAGCACAGGTCTCATATCTCTTTGACACTTGAATACGAGATTAGTGTGTGTTAAAACCAGAAAACAACATTAACAGATGTAATACAAATGCTTAAACTTGCGTAACAGCTCATGTGTCTTCATGCAAAGCCTTTTCTTTTCTCTTAGTACCTAAGAAACAATTGATTTTTTTTTTCTCCTCCATGTCCCTGAGAGATTTGAGCAGGAGGTATTATTATCACGTTTTCAGATGAAGAACAGTCACAGGGAGATTAAGTGACTCCTCCAAGGTCACAAAGGAAGACTGTAACACAGCAGGAAATTGCACCCTGTGCTGATCCCAGCGCTTAACCACAAACCCATCCTTTCTGACTTGCAAAATATATGAGGTCATATAATTAAAATGAGAATTGTAATGCATATGCACCAAGGGACAGCTGTACTGCTATGTAAGCCACCTGAATTCACACCCCCTCTTCCTTATGAATGTCTACAGAAGAAGTATGGTAAATGCCACAGAAAGTGCTTCTAATGAGAGCTGTATGTGGTGAGACCTACACAAAAAACAAGCCCCCCAACTTATGACTAATTTTCTTTTTCTAATGACCCGTTCAATAAACCATTTGTCTGGTACCCTCAGTAGGCACCAGCTACCTTCCCATTAAGGGATCATTAGGAAAACTGGTCTTTGATGGGAGTTTGGAACATGAATATAGTCCCCACTTAAGAAACAAAGTCAGACATACTTGCCATCTAAAGATTGATGAAGCCACGTGACCTTTGTGTGAGACAGAAAAGTTGTTCTACCACAATGTCTTATGTGCACATTGGACACAAGATAAAATGGCAAACACCATAAACCTTCCAAGAAAAGCAGCCATCCCATAGTGTTAGCTCAGCATCAAGGAGTTCCTTAAATGCAGACGTTTCCATTTGTAGTGTCTGACTGTAGTGACCAAACAGGATGATAAAACTGGAAGGGGACCTACAGTGCAGATGTGGCAAGACTGTTCTGTCCTTGTGGTCTCTATTTCTTTAGGATAACATTCTTGCTGTTGCACTGTGATTTATCACGGTCTGTGTTGACACATCATGCATTGTTTATTCAGAAGTGATGTGGGGAGAAAGGATTTAGTGTTCTGTTTCTAGAGAAGCTGGTATGTATGTTTGCATGCAAAATTCTTCCACACATAGACATCTGTGCCTGGCAGGAGGAGCAGCCAACTTCCTCTCCATCCTGTAGTTCCCTGTGTGACACCAAATACTGCTCCAAAGGGTGTCTCAGTCTTCAATGATGTCTTTAGAAGGAATAATAAAGGAAATCTTACTAGCAGGAGGAGCTGAATATATTCAGATTCTTGGTAAGGTTCATTGTAGCTAGAAAAGTGTGAGGCACTTCTAACAAATGTTACCAGACCCATCAAAGCTTATTTAGAAACTCATGACTGCGTTCTGGAATGTGAAGCAAGGAACTTCATATGATTTTATTTATTTGAATGATTTATTTGCTGCTTGATATCATAAAATCTCCTAGGGAGTTTAGGAAAACTTGTGGTGGTCAGTGACTGCAGCTAAAGCCAGGCGAGGATTTTATTTGTTTGAGTTTCATGGTAGCATGATGTTCAGTCCAGGCTACTTAAAATGGAAGCCTTGCAAATTCTTTTTGGCAGGGAGGAGCCTGTAGTGGTTAGTGAAGAGCAGATATGTGCAATTCAAATGGAAAATAATATTAGTGTCACCAAATTTGCATTACAAAGCAATACAAGAGTGCTTTGGGGAGAAGAGGTGGTGCTGCTAGGTAACAGATTATGGACAGCTGAAACAAAAGATGACACCTGCTGTTCTGCAAGCTGAGGAAATTAGCTGCATATTGCAAATTTACAGGAATAAACAGATGGTCGGAAAACTTCTTCTTCTTTCCTTATCTGTAGTTTATCTCCTTATGCCTGAGAAGGTCTGACATTACAGGTCCCTGGATAACTTTTTATTGCATAGAAGGCTGTCATAATATGTATTAGAAGTTAGAACTGTCCATATTAAGCATATGTCTATTCGTGATCAAGAAAGACCAAAGTTGAGGCTATATCATGATGGCTTAAAAGCCACAAAGCCAAAAACATGGAATCTAAGACTAATTTGTTCAGCAGCACGTGCCCTGTGTCCTTCACTGACTTGGGCTGTGATCAGTTTTGATGTTGTACACTGCTACACATTCAGCTTTCTTTGACTGACTTTTTCCTTGGTCTTTCAGGAGCAAATCCAGATGGAGAATCTGGGGTGCCCGAAACAGGCAAAACTACCCTACTTGTACATGGCTCTGATTCTGTTTTGCCTTATGAAGTACCAAGAAAAGACCTCCTTCATGAGTCATGCTACATTTGGCAACTTGAGAGACTGTCCTAGATACCATTGCAAAATGACTGCTGTGTAAGATGTGGCAAAGAACAAGTAAAGTTCCCCAAAGACTGAACACAAGGCAGGAGTAGGATTTGAAACCCAACACACCAAACCACTCCTCTGAATCCAGTTTTCAAAAGCAACAGAAATGTCCTTCTTGAGAGCATAGCCATGGGAACCACCATGATGAATGCCGTGCTTAAAAGTTTACCATTATGCCACAGCTAGCAGGACTTTTTTGAGGAATGAAATGATAAACACTCCTTCAACGATGCTATGGACTCATTCCAAATCAGGCCTGCACATGTTTGCTTTTCAGGACAGCAGATGAGCGCCATGCGATCCAGTCATGGATTTCCCACAGCATTTACACCTTGACCCTTCCAAAATGTATGAGGAATGTCTGGCATAATTACTTTGCACATATCTCTGCTCTCCAAGCAGCGGCTAGTGAAGCTGAGGGGAAAGAAGACAGCATAACATCACAGAAGAGACTTTCCTTTTACTAAACATTACAGCGGACAGAGGAGGCGGAGGCACAGGGCCAGGGCAACAGCTTTCGGTGGACATCACACAAAGTAAGGTATACTTCCAGCTGGTGATGTCTGCATTCATATTGACACAGAATAAGTAACATAAATGACGATTAAAATAGAGGCAAATTACACAATGTATTTTTGGGAAATTATGTATTGATGACACTTTGCCTAGGAAACGTATATTTCTTGTACAGCCCTACTTACAGCATGGTCTTATGCATGAATACTCAACAGTAAGTGTGCACACAATTGCAGACTTAGCTGTATTTTCCTATCAAGGTAGAAACTTCTTATAGAAAAGAACTTGCAGGACAATGTCGTGCTCGGCATCCCATCTCCTTTAATTCAAAATTTCTTATTTCTGATTTTTTATTATTATTTGTATTACATTTCTAATCATCCAATGCGCAAAGCTCTTTGAGCATTTCCAGCAATATATTACATGTTAATTCCATCTTTCTGATAACCATCACAGGGAAGGGCCTGCTATCAGAGTGCATGTGACTCTTAATATATAAGATTAAAGGGAAGTGGGGAGAGGAAACACACAATGTAAATGTGGAGTCACATTCTGTAATCTATAAAATAAGGTTGGCAAGGAAGCCAGGCTGAAAGAAATGTATCTTGGTGCTCTAAGCCCTAACACAGAATTAAAGAACAGGTCTTAAGCTGCCGAATACTTCTGAGAATCCCATAATGAACCGGTCTTTTTCATAACTAAAGGTCAAACTCTTTGGGAGTTCATTGATGTTTCTCTATGTTTTTCTAGCACCTAGTCACCATATCAAGAAAGAAATAATGCATACATTCCTGGGACAATTTTCTGGAATAATATATTGCTCACCACTCGATTCAGTCCAGTGAAGAAAATAAACTACAGGATGGTTTGGCCAGAAATTCTAACATCATCACAAACCTTATTTGTTGCTGTAAAGCACATTTAGGTAGAGGATGAAAGATGCACATATGTTTACCAGATGACAACCGAGATGAGAGGATGGAGTCAAAGGGCAGGCGTTCAACAACAACAAAATAGTTTATTTCTTTTTGGCTCTTGTTGATTTGCATGTTACTTATTAAGAAATTCCTTTTAAAGCTAAAGTCCAAAGGTGACTATGGAACGACTGAATGCTAGTACTTAATGGTTTGTTATAGTTCAGTATTTATTCTAAGTGGAGACATTACATTCCTTCAGTCATTAATTTAGAACTGCATTGCTTGCAAATAAACAAAAAATAATTATGAATAAAAATTCTAGATTTTTAAAAATAATTTAAAAGAAAGGGACCCCTGGCAAAAAATGGATTCAGAGTTTTCCTGTCCACAGTTTATCTACACAGTATTCATTCTGATGAGATGTTTCCATGGGGATGGGGATAGACCCTTTCATACCCTCATTTCCAGAAGGGAAATTCTTCCTTCCTACAAAAGAGGCATTTGTTCTGCTTTTTCAAAGGTATTTCTCAGGCTGGGGGCAATTTCTATTTTTCTTATTAAGTGTGCCAGGTGACTGAATGTGTTTTTACCTACTTGTACTTTGAAAATACCTTGTGCACAGCTCTTTTCACCAATGATCATTCCAGGAATTGCTGCCAGATGCAAAGCCATCAGTAAATATTTCCACATTGTTGCCAGCATGAGTGGACCTTTTCTAGGGTTAACCTAACCCATTCCCATGAGAAAAATTTGTGCATTTCTCCCCATTTCAAGCAGCTGGCACTGCACTACTTTCCTAAGCAGTATCCTATACAGCTGCTGCAGTTCAGTTCATCACACTGTGTACACAGGATTCACCACTCCAACAACATGGAAGTAACAATTCATAAAGGAATTCCAACAATGCATTTTTTGGATCAGGGCAGGTCAGTTTTAAGACCTATAGCTCCCTTGTGGTGCATCCCACTGGTGATAAATGAAATTTTAATGTCTAAAGCAACCCTTTCAGGTATGGTAAGTAGAATGTGAGTGAAATCCCATGCATGTTCAGACAGAAGCAAAATTCCTTCAGCTCCCAGCGTTCCTCAGCCAGCTGTTTAAGCACATAGTGTTCTTAACACACACGGTGTGCCACATTTCTTACTAGTCAACATATATCTGTGCATATCTGTTGTCAGGCTTTGGTGAAGACGGCTTAGGGCCAACCATCCCATCACTTGGGAGGTCCATCTCTGGATCTTCTGATATTTTGTTTGGTTTTGTTTTGACAGAGGACAACAAATATTATCATAGCAGAGGTGCTGATCAGTTATGAACCTAACCATTTCTTTCTGTGCTGTGTCAAGTCTAAATGATGCTTAATGTGGAGACACCAGTTGTTTGTCTATGCAATGCTAACCACAAAGGTTTTGGGATCTTTGGAAAGGCAAAAGGGGGTGAATTGGCTCAGGAAAATTGTATGGGGTCAGCTGCTGTCTGCTGAAGCTAGTATTCTGAACAAGCTTGGATCCTTTCCATGCCTGCTTGAAAATAAACACAAAAATAAAAACACTCAGCTATCCAAGTGGGATCTCTTGCGTGATGTTTATTTTGGCTTCTGCTCTGGTATAGATCTTTCAGGAAAGCCTTGGAATGTAATCTAAATTAAAAGAGTTGTTGAGAAGATAAAATGTTATAATGATATATTGTAACCAGCCCAGGGTGGGAATGAAATCTGAATAAATAATATCTCTGTTACGAACACATTTTTTAATGATGAGCTAACTTAATCAATTCAGTTCAATTACTGTTTTTCTTTGTGTAGAAATGATTTAATTTTGTTGCAGGAATGATTATTGGGCAAATTAAAAATGAAATCATAACTATTTATGTACAGCACAAGAGTCTGTTTCAGACCAGTGGTTTACACAGCTGTCTGTGAGGGAGATGAGGACATTTCAAAGATTGGACCATAAAAACCCTCCCTGAGATGCTGACGCACATCGAATGCATAAATCCTTTTTCTAGGTCACAGTGAGTTGCATGATAAGGCCTTTTATCTACCCAGAATAGGAAAGCAATCTCATTCACATTCTCATTAATATCCAGGGGCACTCACTCCCTACATATTTCAGTTCCCTAATATCAACATGTATCCAGCAATTACACTCAGAGCTTCAAAACTGTACCTTGAAATACCTGTAAGAATCTACAGAACATGTTAAAACAACATAGGTTTTTCAATGTTAGTTCCTTTAATGCAAATAAAATATTAACGTAGAAATTAGTATAAATCTATGTAGAATGCCAAGTTGACCTTAAGAGTTATTGTCCATTTGGTGTTCCTTCTATGAGTGAAATATATTTAAGGTGAATTCCAAATTTCTGGATGCACTTTTTCATCTTACATTTTATAATAATATTTCTTTTATTTCTTTTTTTAAAAATCTCTTGTATCTCTCAGAACTTGGACTCAAATATTTTAGCAGTAGAATCAGATAGATATCCAGAGCAGTCTGGTCTTGTTCTTTGGATGAGTTCCAGTTAGTACAGCTTGAAGACAACAAGGTGCTTAGACAGGTTTATATGGCCATGTCCATATTGGAGCCTTGCCTCTCTTGGCTAGTAAAAGCCAGTAGGGAGGGAAGTGTCAGCTGTGTTGGGGAGGTTACTAATGCTTCTTTTCCTGGCCACCAGAAACAAGCAATAGTAAGACTCAGTGCTTTTTTTGTAAAAAAAAAAAAAGGTGCCAGAACTCACATCTTGGGGTCACATTTTACACTAAAAAAGATTTTCAATTCACCAACTTTTTTGGAAATAAAGAACTTATTTACCTTTTGCACGCAGCCAGTCACTCTACACATACATAAACCTAATCGTCGCCGCTGGCAGTAAGCATTCAGCGCGCAACCACAGGACCGATCCCAAGCTGAGCAGCGCCCTCACAATCAGTGCCGACACACAAGCAGCCCACAGGCACTATGTTAATGATTTTTGCCGCCGACCTGCTACGCCCAACAGGGCGATTCAGAATCACTTGGAAAAATCCATCAAAAAAAGGTGCTGGAACGCCGTTCCGGTGTGTTCTATGACAAAAAAAGCCCTGGTAAGACCACTGCTGAAGAACCCGAAGAACTGAAAATTTTTAGGTTGGTGGAAAAGGCTAAAAGGCTCAGAGTATCTTCTACCAGCTTTGGCTGCTGGCTCAGGTACATCCCTATCTCAACAGATAGCCTGTTATCAGTGATCTATGTCCTGGCAATCTCCAAACTAGATTACTACAATGCACTCTACATGAGGTTGCCCTTGAAGGCTGTACAGTAGCTGCATCTTTGCAAAATGTGGCAGCCAGACTAATAACAGGCGTCAGTCAGTCTGGTCACATAACACTAATTCTGGCCTGCTTGCACTGGCTGCCTATATTTTTATTTTTTTATTTTTTTATTAAAACATTTTTATGCTGCCCCATTCGCCGAAGCCTCGGGGCGGCTCACAACAATAAATAAAAATAATTATAATGTAAATTACAATAAATATAAACATTAAAAATCCAAAAAATACAATATAAAATAAGCCGCCCTGGCCAGATAAGATCAAATAATACTAACAGTTAAAATGCCGCTTAAATAAAAAGGTCTTCGCCTGGCGCCGAAAAACAAATAACGATGGCACCAGGTGGACCTCTCTGGGGAGCGCATTCCATAGATTGGGCGCCACTGCAGAGAAAGCCCTCCTCCGAGTACCCACCCTCCTAATTTCTTTCACGGAGGGTTCCCAGAGAAGGGCCTCTCCCGCAGATCTCAACGGGCGGACAGGCATATATGGATGTAAGCGCACCTTCAGGTAACCAAGTATATGTTTCCAAACCCAATTCAATGTGCTCTTTTTAACCTATAAAGCCCTACATGGCTTGGGACCACAATGCCTGATGGAATGCCTCTCTTGATCATCATGGACCCAGACACTCTGATCAAGTTCTGAGGTCTTTCACTGACTGCCACCTCTGAGGGAGGCTTGGATGATGGCAACAAGGAGAAGGGCCTCTTCAGTGGGTTGTCCCCCGGTTATGGGATGAGCTCCCACTGAGGCCTGCCTGGGGCCGACTTTACTATCTGTTTGGCACCAGCTAAAGACTGCTCTACTGCAGGGCATTCAACTGGTCTACTGGGGGCTGCTATTTTTCTAATAGGGCTTACTATTTTCTTCTAGTTTTTACAATCATTTAAATCTGTTTAAAATTTGCTTTTAAGATTTATATTGTAAAAATTATGTTATTTTAATGTGGCATATTTTATATTGTATTTTTAATGTGCTGCTGTGAACCATCCAGAGAGCTTTGGCTATTGGGAACTACAGAAAACAAACAAAGTGAAGCATTGCTTAGGACAACTGCTTAAATTCTTGCAGATAACATGTTAGAAATGAAGGGCTATAGTAAAATTACATTTTTTTTTCTGACAGTATGTTTCAAAGACCACCCAGACAACTACCCACAATTTTACTAGTATACCAATCAAACTAGTCTATTGCAATGGTTTACAAAGATCCCATGTTCAATACAACTGCTGAGTCATCCAGTTATATTGACTCTTAAAGGATGTTGCAAAAAGAGAATATAATCAGGTTACATCTGTATGGTATTCATTTAGAGGTCAATGGCTCCACTCCTTGTCAACAACCACATACCAATCCTATTTGGAAACATTTTAACCTTCTGGATAGCAGTAAATTGGACGTTTATGAAAGCTTCTTGAACTAGTTTCCCTTTAAGACCATGGGCTTGTTCTGACAAGATCCATTCTGCTAAAACATTTCTAGAGAGCATCCCATTATTTTAGGCAATTACTTGTAATACTTGGTGTAAAAAGGCCCTATTGGCATTTGGTTGCCAGTAGAATGTTAGTTCCATTGTATAATACCTTCCGTAGCATAGACTCCAAGTGTTTATACCAATATAACAGATGTATCTGAGACTTTGGTCAACCTTTCTGCCACTGACAGCCATTTATCTCCAAGTTAGCTGTAGTATAAGAAATCAGTAAGAAATCTTTTAGAAGGGTAAGATTTCAGAATCACTTTAATATAAATTTTATAAATACAGATTTATTCCACCAAGGAAATATAATGACCTGTGTATGATAAATGATCCTATGTATAATATGAACTCATGATTATTATTTCAGGAAATTTATCACTACTCTAAAATGTGCAGAATTTTGAAAGACTTTTTTTAAATCACAGCATCCATGTTTGTTTATTTATTTATTTAAAACATTTCTATGCCGCCCCCATTGCAACAAAGCCTCGGGGCAGCTCACAACATAATTAAAACATATACATAACAAATTAATACAATTACAAATTTAAAAAACCCGGTAACATCTCTGCTTAAAAATTTTTAAACCTATAAATACATAATAAATTAACAATTAAAATAAGTTTTAAATAAAAAGGTCTTCACCTGGCGCCGAAAAACAAATAACAACAGCGCCAGGAGGACCTCTCTGGGCAGCGCATTCCATAAGTGCATAATCTTGTTTATAAAACTGTAAATTAAGGATAGCTATTTACTTACATATCTTCTGAAGCCTATACATTCAGCAGCAGAAATCACTTTTTATTCTTACTTAAATCAAGGAATCCATTTGGATTTTATTTTTTCCTTTTTCTGCAGTCAGCTGGTTCCACTGTTGATCTCCTCAAGTGAACAGAAAATGCCAGCGGGAACTAGACTGGGACAGCTAGAATCGAGACTGACTGAGCGACACAAAGAGACGGGTCACAGTGCCCCACCCTTGGAGGGGTGGCCACAAAGGATTCCTAAACCGAGTGTGAGTTGAACTTAGTTAGTACGAAAGGACAGCTTTCTAGCCTGTGTGACTGTAATTGCAATATTGCTTAGAATAAAGACATTTGTAGGATCAACTGGAGTGATTGCTTTTGTTGGGAAGGAGCACCAGCCTCACAACAATATGGGTGGCATGTTTCACTTTTCACAAACTGAGATGCTAATAAAGATGAATTTGCAATGATTATTGTAAACTTTTAATGTCCCTTTATGCATTTCATAATCAAAACAGATTCTGATGTCTTTGTTATTATTCAAACAAATTATTCAAATGTAAATTGAATATTATTTGTTGAATGGAATGCTAAGAGGTAATTCCATCCATCTGACTGGAAAAGAAAGTGGACACTTGCACTTTCAAAGATGCATACCAATTAGAAGAGAAAGTGTGTGGTGCATGAGGGAGAGAGAATGTGTGTGTGTGCGCGCGCGCGCGCACATATATAGTCTGCTGTCTAGGGAAATTAATGACCTGTTAGAGTAAGTTCATGTCCCAGAGTGTATAGCTGCAGGTTATGGACACTTAGAAACTCTGCCATTAATTTGCAAAAAAATATTCTGTAGCACAGTCATTACTATTTAACTTTTATAATGTGCTGGCCTTTAACTAAACTTTTTAAAGAAGGAATATAATATGCCAATGGTTTATTAAAACAAAATAAGCATACAGATTCTGGCACGTCACATGGAGAGCAACCTATTAATATGTAACACCATTAAATAATTTTCTTTCAGGCAGGCTTTTTTTTTTTTTTTGTCCTGTGTTTTGAGCAAATCTGTCCTTCAGCAATCAGCCTCAACATCTGTTTGAGGTCTGTGAGCAAAGATATTTGCATTTGGATAGAAACTTTAAATAGAAGCATTAGCATATCCTACTGAAACACATTTAGGGCAAGTGAGTTGAGCAGGGCATACACATACTTTCTCATCACCTAAGATCTTGTCATCTTTTTCAGGAACGAGATTGACAAGCTCAAGTAACAATGTCTATTATGTACATATGCACACAGAAACCTTCGCCCCAACTTCCCCACTGTTGTAAAATCTCGTTCTTATTCCAAATTGCTTTTCCTTCAGTTTCATTTCTTGTAAAATGCTTTTGCCAAAAGCGAAAGCAGTACACATTGGGAAGAAAAACCAGTATTTCCTTACCTTACATTAGCTGTCAGTGTCCTTCCTTCCTTCCTTCCTTCCTTCCTTCCTTCCTTCCTTCCTTCCTTCCTGTCTTTATAGCTATCTGGCTGAGTTCAAATCTCTTTTGTTCTAAAAAACCATCCCAAGATTCCACCTGCAGCCACAATGGCATTTCCCTTTAGCCTCACTCCATAAGAAACTGGCCTAGGTCAGTGGCTTCTGTGTGCTTGGCTCCATTTTCATCTCTACAACCTGGCCATTTCTGTCCTGAACTGCTTAGGAATAATTCTGAAATTCCCTGAATCACTTGCACAGTATACCAACATGGGTAAGGGCCTTGCTCCATTTAAATTCCTCCTCTTTACCCACCCACACACATAAGGGGCTAAGCGACATCAGCTGCCCTGTTGGGAAGAAGGAAGAGGAACAAAGACAAGACCATGCTGAGGAAACATCAGATCCTACTCCACTTGGGCAGCCCATCTCAGGAGACAGGAGGGCAGCCCTGTTGAAAATCTGTGCCCTACCACCCAATTTCCTTCCCCTTCCCCTCTGCCTTCAATATTGTGCCTTTGCATATTAGAAGCCTACTGGCACGGGTTGTTTTGTTTTTGTTTTTGCTAATATAAGCACTCTGTAGGCTTACTACCAAGCTTACTTCCAGTGGCATAAACACACTTTAAATTAATTCATTCAATTACAAGCTCAGGTGTTACACAATGTTACACAAGTGCCATACCCAAGTCCACCTTTCCTGGGTTGAACCAGAATGTCTGAAGAGACTCTGTAATTGCAGTTGTGGTTCTGCACACGCAGAAGGCTACATCCACATCTTGTCAAATACGTACCTCTCCTCAGACCTTCTTATGAACACATGAAGGTTTGGGTGGGACCCAGAGGGGCAGGTCTAGTATATGCATCCTCCATACCAGCAGTTTTGTAATGCCTGAGAACATACAAATATAAGAAAAGCCATGCTGGATCAGACCGATGGCCCATCAGGTCCAGCATTCTTTTCACACAGTGACAAACCAGCAACCACAGGAACTCTCATGTAGGATGAATAGAAGAGCTTCACCTCCCCAAGCTCCTCAGCAACTGGTGTACCCAGACATACCACTTCTGATAATGGAAGTAACACATAGTCAGCCAGGCTACCAGCCAATGAAAGCTTTCTCCTCCTGGGATTTGTACATCCCCCTTTTAAAACCATCCAAACTGATAGTCATCACTACTTCTAGCAGCAACAAATTCCATAGTGAATCCTTCTTATCTGTCCTGAATCTTCCACCAATCAGCTTCATGGCATGACCCTGCTTCTAGTATTACCAGAGAAGAAAAAAAATGTCCATTTCCATTTTCTAAGTCAACAATCCCAGTTGTCAACCATTGCTCATAGGAAAGTTGCTGCTACTCTTCATGATTTCAGTTGCCTATCTCTGCACTTTTTTCAAACTTAGAAATGGTCTTTCCGTGTGCAGAAACCAGAAGTATACACAATATTCTAAGTGGAGTTGCACCAACAATTTGTTTAAAGAGAGTACAATCTTGGCAGTTTTATTTTTCATTCCTTTCCTAATTATGCCTTACAGAAAGTTTGCCTTTTTCACAGCAGCTGTGCACTGGATTGCTATTTTCACTGAGCTTTTCACCACAATCCAAGATCTCTTGGTGATCTCTTGGGCAGTATGCTACATAGCTTAACTTGTGCCTCAATTACTGTGATTTTGACAGTCTCCAAACCTTCTTGACTCCTCTGACTTCTTTTTTCACTCTTATTTCATCTGGAGAAATTTCCCGTTTTTATATCAAGTGCAACTGTGTTGGACCTCTTTAGCAGTCTTCCACCCAACCATATATTATATCTGATGGTGCTGGACTCACTGTTCCCAACCAGTTCAACAACATTTATGCACGGTACTAAGACCTGGGCAACTCCATCTAGGATTAAATCCCAGAGTGTCTCTCCTCTGGTTGGTTCCATAACTAGCTGTTTAGAGCTCAACCATTCAGGACATTGAGCAATTTAACCTCTCTGTCAGAACTGGAACACACATCCACATGTTGGTATTTTAAGTCACCCTTTACAGCACTGTGTTTGTTTGAGGCCTCCCTGATTTCGTTCTCCATCTCAAGGTCATCCTGAGCATTTTGGTATGGAGAATAATAGCACATTCCTCTATTTGGACCTTTGGAAAAAGGTATTGTCGCCCACAGTGCTTCTGGTAAGGAATCTGCATTTTAGATTGCCGGATCATATCCCATTCCACCAGGTTTTCATAATGCCCACTCTATCTAGCCTCTCTTTCCAAACCATTCTTTCTAGATCTCCCATTTTGGCTCTGAGATGTCTAGCATTTTCACAGGAACACTTAAGTTCAGATTTCCTCTCCAGTCTTGTTTTAAAACTTAGGCCTCTCTGACTGGCTATCATGGCTTGCTATAATCTTATACTTTCATTCTTCCCCTCCTACATTTGGAAAATCAGAATTATTTTCTTCATTCCCTAGAGATAATTTAACCTGAAGCAGATGTTTCCCAGCAACTGTCAGCTTTTCCCCAGGGTTCAGTTTAAAAGCTGCTCTGCCACCTTTATAATATTATGCACAAGCAGCCCAGTTCCATTTGGGTTCAAGTGGAACCTGCCCCTCCTCTATAGGCCGAGCTTGTCCCAAATTGTCCCCAGAGCCTGAATAGGGGTTTGTGTTTTTTGTTCTTGTTCTGAAATTGGAACTAATACATTAGGAATCCTTTACTGCTCTGTTTTTCTTCTGAAATTTAGTACAAATCATTGTATGGTATGGATTGCCCTGCTTTTTTTCTCAGCTTAAAATGCCATTATTTTGAACTCCTGCCTCTTCTCGCACAAAACTATATAAACAATGTGTGAATGTATATAGAACTATAATGACAAAAAAAAAAGAAGTTCTGGTATGATTAACTTCTGATTTAGATAATTGTCTCATGATGTGTGTGTGTGTAAAACATTCCACAGGAACAAGTTCCACAGATCCCAGAATTCTCCAGCCAGCCATGGTGACTATGGATTGCTGAAAATTGTAGGACCTTTTTTGTGTCAATATACATAGGATGTGCATTTAACCCAATTTATTTTAGGATCCTGGATGGAGAATAAGACCCATCAAAGGTAATGGAAATTCCTTTTAAGCAATACATTTAGTATTGGAGTGTTGGTAAACCAAATCAAGAGAAAATAGCATGAACATACTCAGTAAGATCAGAATTTAAATAATATATGGCACTCAAATACCTTATTATTAACTTGAGCTTTCTTTGTTGACTTTAATTAAACTCTTGCTGAACTTGCAGTCTTGATAAAATATGTGTGTGTGTATTTATAAACCACTGGCCACAGATATATCTTGCATTGTTAATGTTCTAATCAATGTTTGACACTGAATGAAGCATTATTTACCCAAAGAAATGTGCTTTCCCCAAGCACATAATCCCCTTCGGCGCCATGCTCTCCAAGGGAAGAGTTGCAGTGGTAAGTTGAAGTTTTAGGGTTTGGCAAGGATCCTCCCCTCTGACTCCATAGTAGCTGTCCACTGCTGTTGACTCCAATACCAGGCTTACTGTAACTCCCATCATTCCCAGTGAACATGCAGTCCAACATATCTGAAGGGGCCAAGCTGGAAGAAACCATATTAGAAAGGGCTTCATCATACAAACAGCCGCCACAGTGATTAAACTATTTTAGAACCTGGCTATATGTGAGGAGAAGTCTGAATGCTCCTCCGTTTGTGTGTGCACACACAAAAACAAACAAAACAAAAAAGCAAAAAACCTTTGCATTCAAAATGAGCCCGCCAAATAAATTGCTGCAATCTTTCTCTGTGGCATTGCCTATAAATTATTTTATATGGAAGAACATTCAGTTAAGGCAATTCCCACCTACTGTTTGAAGTAGTTCAGTCCAGTTACTGTTTAATCACATTATCCGCTGTTTGTATCAACTAGGGAAAGGAAGAAGGTCTTGAGAGGGGACTTAAAGAAGAAGTTGGCCTGACGAGTAAAAGCACCAGCAATGATGCAATGGACCTGATTCAAAGGGACAGTGTATACATTCATTCTGTTTATACCATGCCTTTTCCCCTTTTCGGGGAACTCAAGAAGGCTTACATAATTCTCTTCCTTCTTTTAATCTTAATAAAAAATCTTGTTGGGTCAGAGGGAAGATCCATCCAATCCAGCATTCTAGTCCAGGTGCTTGTGAAAAATCCACAAGCAGAACATGAGTGCAACAACAGTGTCCTGTTTATATTTTCTTGCAACTGGTATCCATAAGTATATCGGTCATGATATGAGCATGGAAGTGATGCATGTCTAACCCGACAAGCAGCCATTGACAACCTTATCCTCCATTAATGTGTCCAATCTCCTTCTAAAGCCATCCAGGTTGGTGGCTTTCACTACAACTTGAAGTACTGTATTTCATAGTTTCACTAATTGCTTTCTGAAGAAGTCCTTTGACTCAGTTTTTGGCCAAATCCAATGTATATACCTAGTGTTCAGTTTATATTGTTTTTAAATGAACGAACAGAAATGAGAATGTGAATCATAAAGTCAACGGTTTTGAGCTGCTCTTTTACAGTATTTGCTTTAGTTATACCTGATGCTTCTTCCAGGGAGCAACACTTACTGTTCATGTTAAGCTTCTGTTAAGTGAACTTCAACCTGTGGACTTCAAGCTGACAGAGATTTGACTCTGTGGTTGCTCAGACTAGGCCTATTAACCCAACTATTAGATCTCATGGATTCTGGACATGATATAATATGATTTTCTTATACACTTTTTAACATGAGAAAAACATGGGAATCTATTCTGTAGCAATTCTTACATCATAAAACGAATTGCCAATATAGAATTCCATGTGGCTTCTCGAAAGAGTGGCAATACTATTTTTCTTGCAGGTATGAAGCTAATTGAACTTTCACACTTTTTCTTTAGTGGTTAATTGGTGGGAATATAATTTTAGACTATACTTACCCAGCCTAGCATCATGTGTTACCTGCCATTCACTGTCAAAAATGGTCTGCGATCAAGTTATCAGAATAGATGAAACAGCAGATGTCAGACAGCCCTGTATACCTGAGCATATTAGCTGGCTTAAATGTTCTCAGCTGTGTGTATTTGAGGGAAATAGGCAATTTGGAACAGAGCACATTTTTTGCCAGAGATTATGATTAGTGGTAGTGGCAGAAGTGATGATAGGCTGAATATCATAGAATCAAATGGAATCCATCCAATATGTCACAAGTGGGAGAAATTCGGTAATTTGGCTACTTGGATGACTTCCTTTTAAGCCACGTCTGAAGTCATTCTTTTCTTTGATCAATAAGTTACAAGTGAAAAAATATGCCTCAATGGGACAAAAGAATGCTCTGTCTGGGAGGGGATAATGGGCTTCAATATATCCTTCAAGCCCCAGCAGCCAACTTTCTTTACAATGTGGTGTGGCTAGAGACCCAGCACAATCTTTTCTACTGCTCTACTTTACTGAAAAGCAAAAATGGGGGATATTTTACTTTGCCTAAAAATGTCCTTCAGTAAAAGTGTGTGTATGAGAGAAACCTAGTTGCTACTAAGAGATGATTTGTCGGTATTTCAAATGTGAGTTTTGGCCATGCCAGTGCTAAATATGCATTTAAAGAGGAGATGAGTGCACCATCGTCAGTCCCTTGTGTCATAGCGTGTGTTCAGTTGTACCACTGCAGGCTGTAAATATGAATGAATGCTTGAACACTTCATCCTTGGTCATACCACCAGTCAGGTCCAAGAAAGGTTTCTAGCCTGATTTTTGCATGCCCTGGGAGTACTGCAATCCAGCATTCAAACATTGATTTCCCCACCTACAGACTGAGATGGTTCAGGCCTCCAGCATTACATGAGGTTGCTGATTCTGTGTTCAGTTCTAAGTGTGCCTATGGAAATGTAATGTGTAAATCAGATAGACAACCTTCATCTGAAATCTGCCTTGACTGTGTCTTATTTATTCTAGTCAACTACATTTTTATTAGCTATCAAATACCTGAAGATGGGATTTTGTTTTGTTTTGTTTTTCTTTTTAAGGGAAAACCTACACTAGTTAAGAACACACTTCGTGCCAAAGGAAATAGTTTGGGATTATATGGAAAGGGCCATATAGGTGAGATTAATATTCATAGAACAACACACCACATATTTGATTAGGAGACCCTGGTGAGATGTAATTGGTCTGCAGGCTGCCATGACAACTGACATATTATATGGCTGGACTAATTTTTAATGCTTGCAAACATTTGGGCTCGACTAAATTCATATTTACAGTGTTGCACTGAAAAATACCTAGCATGCAGCTTTCAGTGAAAGGATAGGCTGGTAGTGTGATATACAAAACAGACCCATACTATGCAGTTTCTGATGAATGCATTTCCCCCACTTTTTCATTTTTTACTTCCTAGTATTTCCATGGTTCCTTGAACTTGCACAAGATTTCCAATACAGACTTGAAGGGAGATGTATCGGCTTCAAAATCCAATTGAAGGCCAGTATCCTTCAAAATTTGCATTAGTGACAATGGAGCAGTATAGGGCTCATTAATGGGGGAAATGGGATGTATAGGCTTTATAATGCACTTGCTGATAATATGGAGCCCACATGGTGTGATCATTGCATGATATATAGTCAAATGTTTCCCATTTTTTTTAAAAAAGTGGCTTCTATTTAAGGCTTATGCTCTTAATTACCACATATATTACACTGTAATTTAAATTTCAGATGGAAAGAAAACTGTTTTTAGGTTAGCAGTATATGTAGAACAAGGTGCACCAAGTTCTACAGCTTGGAAATGCAGACGACTTTCAAGATATGCCATATGTAAGCTGATTCAGTGGTTCAGCTTTGGTTCAGTTTGATGCTATGTGCATCATAACAGCATCATGTGTCATGCTCCTTCAAGCACACAATCTGGCATTCTAGCACAGGGCACAACTGATCCTTGCAGACACTTTCACTGCATCAGATCCCATGGCAAAAGCTTAATGGTTACAGTCTTTACTAGTCAAATAACTTGTAACAATTACTCCATACATTTTTACAAGAACTCAACACTGTTATCTAAAATGAAGTCAGACATCCAGATAACATGGTGTCTTCGTTGCAATCTCTATGACTCGGGATACAGGGCGAGGGCTGAATTTTTCTGAAAGTCAACCATCTTAGGCACTCAGAGAGAGGGGTTATAGAAATATAGTTTAATCCACACATTCAGGGGTTTAGTCCAACTTGAAAATTTTGTTGGAATTTTGATATTGCATGGGATATCAATAATAAGAACAGGTTCAAAAGTTAGTCCAAAGTAATCCTGCACCAACAGAGACTTTGGCAGTTTTGGCTTCTACTTTGGTATCTTCATGTTATATGGGTTCAGGGATAACATTCAGGATCAGTCCAAGCCACCTGGGATGTCTTAGCTATTGATGATGTTTGATGAAGTTGCCATTCATTCATACTTTTCAATACATGAAAAGTATTGCCATTCTGTGAAAAGCATGGCAATACTTTTCACAATAGCTTCTTAACAATACAAAGGTCAAGAGACACGAGTCCAAATTGGAAGATGCTAAGGTGCTAACAAGCAAAAAGAAGTTTTTTAGGCAGGGAAGATAGAATGTTCTAAGCAAAGGCTCCCAGTCTGGGCAGTGTCTTAAAAGGGACTATGTGGCTATGAAAGCCCACCTCCTAAATAACTAACTGACTTGAGGATTGTAGCTCATGAGTGATGTCCCCTGCCTATACAGGGCATCTCCCTTCTGGCCTTCAGAGAAGACACTTCAAATTGTGTCTGGAAACCAGTCCTCTTAGATACG
Source organism: Varanus komodoensis (assembly GCF_004798865.1). Classification (NCBI taxonomy): domain Eukaryota; kingdom Metazoa; phylum Chordata; class Lepidosauria; order Squamata; family Varanidae; genus Varanus; species Varanus komodoensis. Next base: position 66,119,953 of record NW_025335268.1, read on the forward strand.
CACAGAAAGGCTCCTAGCTCTCTTTCCTCCCATGGCCAAAGCTAGCCGTGATGGAGGTACATTGCTCACAAACTGTTTCCCTGAGAAGTCTAGTAAAGGTGTCCCTGCCTAGAATGGGTCCAACCTCTCTCCTGATCATATTCTGGCTCCAACTATAAGAGCAACTATAGGCCTAGACAAGGCTCCCAACTTCAGGCAAATCTGGTCTTATGCACTCACAACCACAAAGCTGACAGTATGGTCGTGCCAAATAGAAACAAGAGAGCAGCGTGGAGAGTAGAAGGAGCTCTGAAAGCAACACAGGAAATGTATGTGATCTTGTGTGAATCTTTAAACCCTGTGCCTTTGGTAGGTACATAACTACCAGAGGTAGGAAAAACGTGTCTTCTCCACCACTGCCTCCTTTCACTGGTCTACACTGCACATGCTAATTTGACATCTGCCACAGAGTCTGGAAAGGCACAGAAGACCTGAAAGGAGAAGGAAGGCAATTCCACCACTGGCTTTGCCTTCTTTTCCTGATACGGGTTGATTCCTTTGTGGTCTGCATGGCACCTGGCGCTATTTCTTTGTTGACTCAGTTTTTCCATGAGAGAAGAACTTCATCCCTCAGGGTTGCATACTTTTAGTGTCAAAAACAATTCTGTTCCTACCCAACAGCCACAAATCAGGGATAGGGATTTGCTCTGTTAAATATGTATGTGCTACCGAGTTGAGGTAATTCTTCATGGACTTCACTAGGTTTCACAAATGTTCTTTATCAGATATTTGTCTCTCTGTGATTTATTTTGTCCACATCTTGCAGAGTTTCTAGAATAGCAAGTCTTTTCAGATTTGCAACTATCTTTAGACCCAACCCTCAACATGAAGCCCACTTTTTATTTTTGTTATGAACCATGTCTACCTTTTCTTTCAAAATTACATCCCTTTGCTGTTTCTCCGTTCTCTCTTCCCTCTATTTTCCATTTGCTCCGACTGAGATTTACTCCTTCACCCTGTACCAACAAAAAGGGGAATAATATTTTTATTGTGTGGCCTACTTTAGGTCAATCCATGAGCTTGCAGTAGATTCTCATTTGTTCTAGAACAAAATGTATCCTCATATCCTATGAAATAGCCTGGAAATTTTATATTTGCAGAGACAATTTATATGCTAACATTCATTCAGAGAAAGAAGATCCATGCTTAACTTTGTCTTTAGAAAACAATTCACCACAAATCCATTCATGAGCATTTGTAAATAGAATGGAACTGCTCAAGCAGTGTGACCTTACCCTGCCCACTTTCATAGGAACATTTTTGTCTTATGAAAGCAGAGGGAGGTATCAGTGACTATTGCGGGAAGGGAAAAGTTGAAAGTTTCTATTTCCTTCTTATTTTTTAATTTAAAATAAGAAGTCTGACTGACTCTTCAGATACCACTTTGGCTGCTCTCAGCAGTCTGGTGGAAAGTTCTTTGGAATCTGGGATAAACATAACCCATGAGAGCTTTTATACTTCATGATGTTGCATCATTACTTGAAACATTCTTGGGGAGAAGATGGCTGCCCTAATTGTCCGATTCTTTCACTCTGCAGAGGTTGCTTTTACCCTATCCCTGGAAAAGTAACCCAGATCACTGTCTGAATACTTTGGCCCAGCACTAAGAAATTCATACATATATATGAAATCAAAACCACAGGATAATTGTCTTGAGGAACTTAAATGTTGAAGAAAGTAGCTGAGAAAGAAGAGCACACAAAGAGTGCTTGACAAAGCAATTTAAGAAAACAACCCTTTCAGCAAAATGGTAGAAGAAAAGCTGACTACATAAATTGAAGCTAATGAAGAGAAGCACAAAGCACAGGCGATTTCTAAATGTGAGATGCTGAAGGGGAAAAAAAACAAAAGAAAGAAGGGAAGGGAAGAGACAACCAATGTAAAGAAGTTTGGAAGGGTAAAGCTTTCAGAGGCACCACTCAAAGCTTTACAGAGATGAGAAACATTTTTGCAACTCTTCTATAGAGAAAAGGCCAATTATTTTTTATCATTCCTCCTAAAATATTCTTGAACCTCAAGCAGAACCTAATAGTTCGATATCTAGAGTGGGAAATTGTATTTAATTTTAGATATAAAATTATTCTAGTATAACTCAGACAAAACTGAATGGCTTTGCTGTTATTATATTATACAGAACCCACTTTGGCCACAATTTAGTAACCTGTGTGATTAGATCCACAAGGCCAGAGCAGCATTTGACTTGTGTTCTAAAACAGGAGCTCTTTCCCCTTTTGAAGCTACACAACAAGTCACTTTGGAAACTCAGAGTTTCCAAAGGTGTGTAGATGTGTGTGTGAGAGGAAGATCTAGTTGTACCAATTAAGTTAAAATACCAGTGAATGAATACAGACTTCCTATTACACCTAAGTAGCTTTCATATCAAACTGAACCTAGGAAGATGGTGACTTCCTTACATTTCCAGATGTTTCCAAAACTGAAAATGAATTAATGTATCTGAATGACCTGGCCAGCAAAGAATATACTGCTAATAAAAATAAGAAAGTGTATGCTATCAGAATAGATTTCCATCTAAGCCAGTGGTGGACAATTTGTAGCTCACAAAACCTGTCAGCCCTAGCCAACATACCCAGTAGGGAGGAATTATCACAAGTTACCTGTGGCAATGTCTGGAGTACCACAGGTTGCTGACTCCTGATCTAAACCTTCTGGCTCTGGCTATGACACTATACACTGGGTTGACTGAATGCCTCATTAGCAGTGTTTTCAGTGCAACACGAACAAGTATATAATCCACGTGCATTTGATTGCCAGTGCACCTGACAGCAGGTTGAGACAATAGACTGCTTGATGAATGCTTAGTCTTTGTCAAAGAAGACCAGTTTGTTTCATAGTGGATCTGTCACTTTCCAGGAACCAGAAGCACAGCAACAATAGCTTCTATATAGCCTGAAGTGTCTGAGCCTGCCTAACCATGGAAGCTGAGCAGCATTGGGACCGTGTGCAATCTGGATGGATGACTTAAAAGTTGTGAACCACCCAGAGCTCTTCAACCACGGGCAGTATAGAAATGTAATATTGTAGTACTACTACTACTAATAGTAACATGGAGAAGACTGCAATGACTGGAAAGAAGCATGGCAGGGAGATCTTAACGTGTGTGGCAACTCCAGTCCTACATGATTAGATTGTACTTTCTTTTGCAAAACCAGGGCAAAGAGTAAGAAAAAGGGAGACAGAGAGATGGGAGCTGCAAGATTTGTAAAGATGCAGGCCAAGATTCCAAAGGCTCCCAGAAGCAGATGGGGCTATTCCTGCTCAGACTAGCCACAAATGAAGATACCTTCCTTAGAGATTTGTTGGCTTCCTCATCAATGTCTCTCTCTCTCTCCCTCTATATCAGGCCAAATGAGAACTATTGAGACATGGACCACCCCAGGAGAAGGCTGTGCTAGCTGACGGTGCTTTGATCTGTAGAAGGAACATAAATATATCTGGAAATTGAGAGTCTTAGAAGATACTGAGCAGCTGTGCACAAATCAGAAAGATTCCAACTCCAGGTTCCTAAAAATGCATCTCAAAGCTTGTTCTGCCTCATGCCCATATCAGATTGCAAGCATTTTTGGTTTGAAAATCCATTCATGTTTCTTGCACATTTCTCAGATGTACATATATTTCATCTGGAGCATTTTCCAGCCCCCTGAAACAGACTTTTTTTGGGTGAGGGGGAGAGGTGTAGTATGGCAAGAGTAAACTGAATCCCTTCATGGTTTCTCTGACTTTCTTGGCCCCTACTCTCAATGTCAAGTTCTTTCTACACATCTTCTTGAGATCCATCATTTATCTTCCTTCAGTGAGTGCTTTTCTGGCTTATATGTCATCCTGAAGGAAGAATGGATCGGCACAACCTCATTCTGGAGTTAAGGAATAATCTGAAAACAGGGAAACATTACTTGAACCTGCTTTTTAAAAAATTCAATGAAACATTTTGAAAGAAAATATGTCTTTTCCTTCCTTGTGGACTGGTTCAGGTCCAAGATTCTGGACAGTTCACAGGGTCTGAAGACAAATGTTGAAGACAGTATCGAATAGAACATCTGAAAACCACACCTGTCCCCATAAATTTATTTTTTTAAGGAATCTGCTCACTAACTTATTTGCTTTTTATTCTCTTTTATTGATTTATTTTTTCTGTCATGACTCTGCTCAAATTCAGTTGAGAGTAGCTGAAATATAAGGGATGATATGGTAGTTAGTTAGTTAAATAAAGATATTGTTTGCTTTATTTAAAAGAATGCTGGATAATGCAGCCATTGCAAAAACAAGTATTCCGAAATATAGACCACTTGAGCCAGTAATGGTAGCCAGTACTGAAGAATTGGTCTGAGAACTGTCTGTGTGATAATCTTTTGCTGCATTATATGGGCCTTAACTCTTAATCCTTTTTTGATAGATTGGGCTTCATCAGCAGCTACTTGGTGCTGATCAGAGGCTGAGAGATTTGAATCTGGAATCTCTTTTCTTTGAGCAATACCACCATCTCAGTGGGTTTCATTGGCCATCTGTTTGTCTGCCAGGTATGCACTTCCAACATAGGTTAACAGCCTTCCCCAACTTTGGCCCAATTCTCAGGTTGTTTGACCGTTTCTCATGCTGGTCAGAGATAATGGTGCTGAAGTACAAAACATCTGGACAGGATCAGGTTGGGGAAGGTTGATATATCAGTAGACCACGGTTGTGTGAATACCTTTTTTGGTCAGAGAGGGAATGTCTCTCTGTGTGTGGTTTTTTTTTAAACTGGAGCAAAGGTTAGCAGAGATGTATGTATCACAAAGAAAGAGCTTAGTATCACAGGAGAAGTAGCTTGGATAGGAAATATATTGAAAAAAGATGGTTCAAGCTATCAATCTTGATCTTGTCTCATTTTTCCATCACCAAGCTCATTCTGTCTCAGTTGTGTGCAAGTTTTTTTTTCTTTTCCTATGCAGAAAATCATAGAAATTTGGTAGAAGCTTTTCAAATATCCCCCATTGCACCCATTGATCATAACCTATTTGTACACTCTCTTTCTTTACATTTTTCAAATGTAAGTAGAAAAATATGCATGTTGTCAAGCACATGAAATGTATTACAAACAGAAAAATATGGGATGCTGGCTCTTGTTCAGTTCTGGAAGATGCAAGTAAGATAGTCCCATATTAAAATTTGAAATTCCTAACATAAGTATCTGTGTCCATCATACATTTATTTTCTGTCCTGCTCAGTCCAGTTTGTCTGAACCTTGAGAATTTTTCCTATCAGAAGATCAATTTGTCCCAAACATTCAGAATTTATGCTTCCTTAAGTAGGCATGTGTGAAATTCAGTTCAGTTCATTTTTCATCTGGATTTATTCCTGGTTTCCAACTTTCCCAGAGAACATGGACGTGGGTGCAAAGTTTCTAGATATTAAGGCTTAAAATTTAATTTGTAGACCCCCAAAAGAGGGGTGGGGGAATTCCACATTTAACAGTGCATGCACATTTTAAAAATCTACATTAAAAATGAAGATAACTGAGGGGCAGTTCTCCTATGGGCTCAAAACTGCAAAGCTAGGCATGGTTGTTATTATTTTTAAAAAGTGAGCTGAACTACCTTTTTCCTCTTCCCTAGCTCTAGTCCATGCAAACTTGGGCCATGATAAATCGACTAGTCAGATGCCTATACAGCTAAAAGATATGACCCAAAAGATTTCACAATTATCAGAACACCATTTCAAATGACTTTTAACAACATCAGAACAGCCACAGTGAAGGTGAATCTAACCAGATTTGTTGGAGAATTGAAAGGGGACTAAAGTCTGCCATATTTTTGAACAGCTTGCATTTTGCTGGCTGAATTACTGGCAGCATGCATAGTGTTGTATCAAGAATTTGGCTGTTCCGAATTATTAACACTCACTACCCAGATCTGTATGACTAGCCATGAGAAATAAAAGTCTCTGTTATGGTGGTAGCCCAGGGCAAATTCAAAGTGCTAGTCATTAAGTAGCCCAGGGAGGAGATTGGGTCCAGCTGTGAGCAATGCCAATCTCATTTGCTCAGGGGAAACCTATCTGCATAGTGGTCTTGACAGTGATCACTGCATGGGGGAAGTGGGAATGCAGGTATTGAAGCTAAATGATGACAGCTGGTGAGGTGGAATGTGTATATATATCAATGATTTTAAGGGGCCTTTGATGTGGGTTGCCTGCCCTGAAGTATTATATGCATATCTCTAATGTTTTTAAAAGGGATTTTCAGTGGGGGGCCAGCGATTTCCAAGTCTTCTGCCAAATGGTGCTACTGGAGCAGAGCTCTAACAAAAGGAAGGCGAGCATGTCAGTGTGCTGATTACTCTTGAGATCAAACATCCCCTTTTATTACAAAGCCCATGGATTCTTGCTTGTATCAATATCAGTTTGGTGGGGGAGACTTCTATGTCCCTTTGGTTAGTATCCTATTAAAAAGAGTGGATCTTGATGGCGATGTTATGTATGTTGACATTAAGAATACCCAGAACCAGGATGTGATAATGGTAGTGCTGATCTCTGAATTTCAGTAGCCATTTAGGGGGGAAAATGATACATCTTACCAAATATGCTGTATATCCCCAGTCCCAAAGCAGGGGTGAACATCCATGGGTCATCTGCAGCTCTCAGCCATTCTCAGTGCAAACGCACTCAGTGCTGCCTGCCCCACACATACATTTTTCTCACAGCCTAACTGTCCCATGCACCAGCTTCTTCCCCAGGTCCTGTTGCCACTCCCTAGCTGGGAAAACCTCTTATCTCCAGTTAGCCACTCCCTGGAGATAAGAACTTTTTTCAACCAGGAAGGGGAGGTAGGACTTGATGGGGAAGCTGGTGAGTGATTCAGCCCTGCTTATTTCTGAGGCTTGTTCTACTTACTAGCTTACTGAAACATCCCTGCTTTACATGTTATCCTGCTGACTTCTCAGGAGACATGGTTCCCAGGATGCTATTTGAAGATGCTACGGAGGACTTCATTATGTCTTCCACCTGAGTAGAAAAAGTGTTCCTACCTACCCTGATGGTGGGTGAGATAAATAGTGGAGGATAGCAAGTGGATACATGGATCCAGCTGTCCTCACTAGCAGACACTGGGCACCTCCTGTATGGCTTTGAGAAGACAATTTTCTGAAACCTCATGGCCTCTCCCAGCACTTCAGCTGCTTAAGTTGGCCAATGTTTCCCCATTTCTCCCTCTTTCTAGCTGATACCCTCAACATCCTGTGTCTTTCAGCAAGTATAAAAGGGCTGCTGCAACCATATAAAGCATTTGTGTTCTGTTAGCAGCATTGTGATGTCTTGATTTGAGGGGCTCCCATCTAGGACATGGTGCGTGACCTGGTCCCATGGGGCCCATATACCCTGTGCAGTCCCAGAACTGTGGTCTCGAGGACACCGACTCACCCGATCAATTCTTGTGCTGGATCCAGGTACTTGCTCCGTGCGATTGTATCTGCATGAAAGGAAGTCCTCAAGGTGCAATTATCATGAATATTTTATGGCATGAACATTTCTGCTTTAGAGCAACGTCAACAGTGGATTCTGACGCTAGTGGAATTATTAATCGTGGAAAAAATGCTATTATCTCCATGAGAGTGAGCTGCTTAGCATTTGGCTGGGTTCGGTTGAAATGTTGAAATCCATTGCCTGTTCTTGGGTAGCTAAGCTTCTTGTGCTCAAATGACATCACTCAGTATTTTAGAATAGAAGATACCTCACCTCCCTGGAGCTCTATCTTATATTAAAGGCAGATACAACTAATATTTTTGGCTTTCAGTGAAGCTGCTTCTCCTGTCTCACAATTTTATATTTCAGTTTCCTCAGAACTTCAGTAACATGTTATTGAGCACTATAATGAAAAGCCTTGGCTGCATTGAACATAATGCACTGGGAAGTTCTCCTTGCAACCCCTTCTTTGAAATATGAGAAACTGTGCAAGAGAGTCACATAAATGAAGCATAGCATCATAAGTGACTCATATTTTGCACAGATGTTAAGATCTGCTACTGTGTATCCAAAATGTATTAACAAAATATTGTTTGCTTGGCTCATATAACAGCTCAGCCTTAACATTTCTTAGCACTACAATTTTTTTTTCAAGCAGCTGGTAAAAATGGGCTGTAATGTGGTGATTAGGGATATTTCTTAAAACTCTGAATGACAATAATTCGTTATGAAAAATTAGATGCAGTGTGGGGCACCTATGGATTTCTTCTTTTTTCCTTCACTAAAAATTGTCACTGGTGGATTGCATATCATTTATAAAGCTCTAACTTTAATAATGGCAATTATTGGTATATTATTTTGTTTACAAGTCCCTCCTTGCTACTGCTTCTTGTAATTTTGCCTTATGATTAGGAACCAATCCTGCACAACAGTGCCTTCTAATAGGACTCAGCATGGACAATTTTCCATGCAGATTGAATCTCTGCCCAAACTCTACTAATCCTTTGATTGCTCCCAGGAGAAACGTTCAGCTATCTGCAGTACTCCCAGTGCATCGACTATTTGTAAAAATCATAACGATCCCCAGAGCGACCAGGAGCGCATCTGCTCTTTGGCCTAGTTAAAAAGGGACTGCAGATTGGATCCAATTCCTTAATCACAAAGTCATCTGCATGATCCCTTTTGTACTGTTGACACTTCCACTGGCTATGGGACAAGAGAAGTGCTGGAACACAACTGAAAATCCTTTGGACAGAGTTCTTCATCATGGCCTAACTGGAGGGTATAGAAACCTCACAACAGTCAGTATAACAAGAAGCTGCAACTTTTCTTCCAGTTCACCCTTTGGCAGCTTGTAGGGTCGTACAACATATTGCATTAAAGAATAGCATGTTGCTGCCCTTGTCCTTTGTAATCTTTTAGGAAGCATGCAGGGATCTCTAACTCAAACCATCCTTCTACCTGTGTCTCTCCTGATAGTCTTCCCTGGCTGACATGGTGGATTAGGGACCAAACGTGCATTTTTTCCACATCACAGCCCCAGATGTGGGCATTAGCAGGGGAACATATGGAATTTCATGATTCCTATTCTTCACCTGCATTCTTCTTCGAGTAATGAAAAAGTAATGGGACAACTGCGTGCTACTTTCCAGTGGGTGAAAAGTATTTCATATGTCAGTATGTATCTGTAAGACAAACCTCTTCAGTATAGGTGAGGCCTTTTCTGTCTGCAACTCATTCCTAAAGTCCTTTTTCCACCACGGCGAAGAGAAAAATGGCAAGAAGAGCACCATCTGGAGGAGCAAAAGTTGGAGCTGGGCTCAAAGTGAGCCCCAGGTTGAGGTAGCGCTTGCCTTTTGAGCACTTACCTCCCACCAATCACCCTATTTTCTTAATCATGTGCTTTCTTGGCTTGACTTGCTGCACAAGAAAAAATTTTAATGGACAGATTGGACATATTTGGGACTATGGCTTTGTAGGAAGTACAGTGGAACATCCAAGAAAGGTCTACCCTACTGCATTTGGTGAGAGACTCCTTTGCAGCACTCTGATGCCCACTTTCAGTCTTTAGGATTTCAAGCAAAGCCACTTGGGCTCCAGGCTCCCGGGACTGTTCTGGCTGGTGGCAGGCCTCTTTGGTTCCCTTAGTCAGACAATGATGTACCGGGCAGATCTGAAAGCATTTTGGGGTCTCATGTCCTCATCTCTTGTCAAGTCATCCAACCAAGTTACCAGGTAGGCAAATTCCTTGGCTTGGGATGACCTTTTTCTCATCAATGACAGCTCGCTCTGCTCTGCTCAGTGCTGCAAATTCTCCCAATACCCGTCCACTCTGTGTTTTCTCTCCCCCCCCCCACTTTGTATGTGTGCATGTGTGTGCCTCTTGCTCACACATTCAGTTTTAACTTCAGTCATCCAATCATGGTGCTTTTTGCCTCTTGGGCTCATTCTCCCCTCACAACTAGTTGGCTATTTTGCCTGAATTCTTATTTCTCCTCTCTGCCACGCATAGACAATCAATGAACCCCAGAGTCTTCAGTGGTTGCCTGGATCACAGTAGTTGGCGCACAACTAGAGCAAAGTTAGAGGGGCATATTTGAGGTGATGGGGAGCCCTCAGTGGTCCTCAGGCCTTACACTGCAGAAATTGGCATATATGTGTTCACCCACATAAATCATAAAAACTAGTACATCTCACCCTCTCTCTGCTATGCAACCTTTCCACTTGCACAGTGTTTATTTGTTGTCTTGAATGGTGGGGGCATTAAAAACTGCGGTTCACAAGGCCATAGTCTGATGTGGTATAGCCCATTCGATCACTGCAGGTTTCTTATCATCTAATTCCCTCCTCATGCTTCTGCATCAATAGACAGGTCTAATTAAGCTTGGGATAAAGACTGCAGTGTATACCTTTCATTTACCTGGATTGCCAACCATTTCCATGGTCAATCGCCTCTTATCTAAGCCAGATATATATTAGAAAACCATAGACTTCTGTTTTCTGTTGTATTTAATATCCTTCCATTCTTAAAGCAAGTTCTAGTGCATTTGATATAAAGTCATAAATGATAATAGGCGCACATCTTACATGGTTATATGTCTATTATTATTATGGTTTCATTATTTCGTAAGGTCTCCTGACAACAGCAATAGCTGCTATTTCCCAAGTATTCACGCTGTGCCCTCCCATAGTCAAAATGGTTCTTTCTTAGTTTCGTTCTTTTCTTCCTTTCATTTCCCCACTGCTTTCTTGCTTTTGTCACTGCAAAGTAAAAGTTTAAAATTTAATATCCTGTACATACTGAATGCAAACAATAACTTACATTAGACTGGCTCCATACTTACAGTAAGCCCACTTAAACCAACTGTGGTTCCATTGATTTCAGTGGGCACATTCCAGGTTTGACTAAGGCAAGAATCTTTGCATAATTGTACTGAAAATAGCTAGAGGATGGAAGTGATGGGTTATTTTGTTTTTGTCTAAATAAGCCTAGGATTGCATTTTAAATCTAGATCCAGATCAACAAGCCTTACAAAATGGTTATATACACCCTGAAGTGCTGATAGCTGTCATGTTGTGAAAGAAATATTTTTTCTTTGCCACCCATCAAATTATTTCTCAGGATTTGGGCTATATTTCTGTATGGGTGTGTGACTACTAATCTGTATTTGTCCAAGAAAAAAATATATTACATTAGGAATCTGCATACTTGTTTGAGGGAGTAACTGCCCATGAACTTGTGCTCCTTCTTTAAAAATGTAAGATTTGGATGCACATCTCTAACATATAGTATATACATGGAACAGAATCTGGGGAAGACTATCCCTAAAGCCCCTTACTTTTTTGAGAAGTGGGAAAGAGAAAATAGCAGGAGTTATTTTCACATGAGCCTTCTCCACATGTGATGAGTAGAAAGAAGGGCACTTAGAGAAGGTTGGAGCACACTCACTTGGCTTCAGCTCCATCCACACAGTTGTCCAAACCTATTACAGCTTGTTTGCAAATGAGCTCTCTTTATGTAAGCAAAGATCTTGCACTTTGCATGGTCATTGCTGGTTGCATGTACACGGCCTATAAATGTAGAGCTTTTTCGTGAGTATGCTTCTTTTAGGTGACCATATATACAGAATCTATCAGGCATGGCTTATGTCAGAAGTGGGGACCTCTTTTTGTTCCAGGTGCTGAATTCCAATTTGGGAAGATCTTGGGGGCTGCATTTCTGGTAGGTGTGGTAAAGGCAAGCAGACAAAACTCACTTCAGGAGTAAAGCCACTTTTGTGCAGTGTACTTCAAAAAAGGGCATTGGAAATTTAAAATGCCTTTGAATATCATCTTTATTCAGGTTGCAGATTGGAGATAACAGCAGAAGAAATTTGAAGTTAGACAGACTGTGGCCTATTGGCCAGGTGTTCAACCATCTCTCATCTATACAGATAGTACTACACATTTGTCCCATAAAAGGTTTGTTGTCCTCCAAGGAACACATTAGCCTAGAAAAAGATGCACATCTTCATTTGTAGTACCCAGATCAAACTACTGCATAAGGCAGTCTTCAACAACCTGGTGCTATGCAGATGTGTTAGACTGCAATTCCCAGCATTCTTGACATTGGCCATGCTGTTTGGGAGTTGGGGTCAAACACTTTTGGAGATCATAAAATGGGAGGAGCAGAATAAGGTGCATCTCATGCCTAAGAATATTTACTCAAACAGGAGGGTTTAGTTCCAAGAAAATACTCATAGAAATGGAGCCATGGTGTTTAAACCTCAAAGGATCCTCTATATAAATATTACCTGATTTTAGCGGTTCCCTAGAAGGATTTTTCCTGGCATCTTCTTTTAAAAAGCCATAATCCAATGGTGCTTGTACAGGATTTGGTCTACAGCACATGTTTATAGAAGGACCTTCTTATGGAAATCTTGCTGAACACGTCTTGCTTAGGCTGCAGACAAGCAGCACGATCCTCTGCATGTCTATTCAGAAGTAAGCCCTTTAGGTTCCATGGGACTTACTCCCAAGTAAACATGTACAGGTTCATGTGGCAGGATAAGTCGATTAAAAGAAAGGGGAAAAGAAATTAAAAACATCTTATCTACATGAGTAGATTCAGGCACAGGAACAGGAAAGAAATGTACTTCTCATTTTAATGTTTTTATGAATTTATGCATAAAAACTTATGCCTTATATTTCTTTCGATTATAAGGTTTACAGGTAAATGAATCATGCAATTCCATGCAGGTGTTACTGTTTTCCACACGTTCACCTGCAAAATGAAGGTTCATGAGGCTGCTACAACTGGATTTAGATCCCTGACATTTTTTTCCCATTATCCTTATACTTCACATGACTGCTCTGTTTTTTTCTGTATGATATGGCCTATTGTTAATAATCTGACACTTCAAAAACCATTTTTTGAGGTGAACCCTCTTGGGGATTCTCAGGTTTAGATTAGCTAACATGTATACCAAAGTGTTTATGTTTGGGTTTTAAATGAAGTTGCTTTTTGACTGTTGTTTTTACAAAACAACATGTTTAAATGTTTTTAAATGTTTTTAAACCTTATCATCTCTTCCATGGGTACCTTTTTACCAGAAGAGTGGGATGCACATATTTTAATTAATAAGCAAGCAAAATAATGTCCCTGGGGGGTGGGGGGTGGAACAAGTAGGCCAGTCTTAGATTCCAGGCTGGATCATTTGTAAAGGTAACCAAAAACCATTTGTTTAAAAGCACCACCAATAACTATGGATGATCACAAGCTAGTGTAACATGTACATTTATTAGGAAAAAAACTATAATTTGAGTATGTTATTATTCTATAATCATTTTGAAAATTTCGGAATAAAATAACTTTGATATCTAAAGATAAAAATTTCCATAAAAGGATCAAGTATATTAACAACATAAAATGTTTTTAATAATAATGTTTGTTACTAAATGTGGCAACACCTGGGAAATATGGGTAACTTTGGATATCATTATTTTGATTACATACATAAGCCATTCTATAAGGTGAAATACATTCACCAGAGAAATACAGTAATATTTGCATCATTACTATAACAGCACATTTGTATGTGATGAGAATACTTTCTATGCATTTTTAAATGAACAACAGGATGTCAGAGTGGAAGGCAGTCTGATTATTCCTATAACAGTACAGTGGTATGCGGTCAGACCGAAGCTCCATATTATTCAGTGGGGCAACTGTGCTCAGGTTGTCAAAGCTTGAGCCCAGCAAAAGAATATATTTCTTCACAAAAGAAACCTCCTACCTAATTGTGTATGGATGAGTCCTTGCAAATAGTTTCATCAGTTTAAAATATGTCTTGCATGTGGGGATAATGTAGGCCTCTATTCACAGTGGTCACACTATGGAACATGTTATCTAGACATGATAACTTTTCATTTAGAACTAATGGAGAACAAGGAGCAGACTCAGAGAAAAATGCGTGCGTGTGAAAAATGATAATGCTGACTTTGATTAGCAATATTATAAATGGTATAATGAAATGAGATGTATACCCACCTATCATTGCCATAGCACCAGCACCATGAAACCATGTTATTTGGGTTTTTAAACTCATTAATACATTTTCATTAATTTCAATGTCTATCTGTTTGAAGTCTGCACCATCTTCGGTCACTAGGTGGCAGACTTCCCTAATTGATTAGCTTTGAAGCCAGGGAGGGAACCAGTGCAATGGGTGGAGTTATACACTTTCCAGCTCTTTGTCAGGAGCGCTTATACACTTTGTCAGGAGCCACGCCTAAGGGTGTCCTCAGGGGTGGTTACACTCATATGGGCCAGGTTCAATGTCTCCAAGTTAGACGCCTTAATGTGTCTTTGCTTGACATCTTTGCTGTATCGAATTAGTATCAATTCCAATTCAAGTGGGCCCAGAACCAAAGGATTACATGCAAGGAATTAACAGACTATTGACCATTTCTTGTATTCAGTTAATTTTACAATGTTCTTGAGTTAAGCTTATTTCTCTGTGAGTCTATTTCATGGTTAAAAGTTTAGAGCTCAGAAGTTTCATTAGTTCAGGAAGTTTTTCTGAGTAAGCTAGGAAATGATGAAGAAAAAGGTTTTTAACTCAAAAAAGAGAAACTTAGTTTGAAGAAATGAACATGGCATTAGCCTCATGGGATTGTTCGGTGTTGGAGAGAAGCAAAAATTATTTTCACAGAGAAAAGCCTAGGCAGAAAGGCAGAGGGCAGAGAAGCAGATAGAAGAAGAGGACATGGGCAAAATGCCCTCTATCCTCTACTCTTCACAACTATTCCAACTATTCCAAATGAATGCCTATGCACACATCACCTAGCATGGATATTGTTTGAGCAGTGTTTAGCGCCGTTTTGTTTGTTTCGTTTTATTCGTCTTTTGGCATTGTTCATTCACATTGACATGTATTCCGATTAGTTGCCTAACATACATTATTTCTTTGTTACAACTGTTACCACTGCATATGACATCATTAACAAAATCATGAGGCTGATTTTGAAATCGTAGCCAATACAGTTAATCAGCAGTATATGTAAATGGGACTGAGGACTATGAATAGAACTAAGAACAGAATCAAAGTGAATCCTTTCAGAGACATAAAAGTAATAAGAAAGGAGATGATGTTCTGACTTTTAGGGCATGAAAAGAGCATGACTCCTATTAGTGGGAAGAGGTTCAGAATATCCAGTGTCAAGCAAATATCAGGACATTCCTATGCCTTGACCCAGACCAGGATGAGTCCAGCCCCACTTCCAGCATGTAGTGGAATCAGAAACTGAGAATGCAACTGCCAATATTATATTACCTTTGTACCAGTCCATGGTGTGGCCACTTTTGGAATGTTATGCACAGTTCTGGTTATGATGCCTTATCAAATTTCAGGAAAGTACAGAAATGCAGACTGGAGCATAAATTGATCAAGGGGCTAGAACATAGTTGCAAATTCTATGGGTAGAAGAAAGCAACCAATGGGGAACAAGATTAGAAAGGTAGACATAGCGTGAAAACCAGGGATAGAGAACATGGGGAATGTGTGGTCCTTCAGATGCTGTTGAACCGCATCTGGAGGGTCAGCATAGTCATTGTAGTCATCCTCTGCCACAAGATGCAGTGACAATAGCAAATTAAGATGGATTTAAAAGGAAATGATATAACTACATGGAGGAGAGATCTGTCCATGCCTATTGGTCAGCCTATTGATGGCTATATGGAAAATCTAAGATCAGTTGCACCATGAAGGTCTGAAAGCACAAGAACTTCCTTGCTTCAAGCCTGGCCAGGAAAAGAAATTGTGATTTCCTGAAGATGCACAATGAACAGATGGAGCAGCTGGGACAGAAATAACATGTTTCCCTCACTGCTCTGTGTCACTGGTGCAAGTCATCCTTCTGACTAAGCTCCAGTTACAGTTCTCTTGCTGCTGAAGCATCTTTGCTACAGCCCTTTTCCCTGCCCTGCTGGACAGGTCCCTGGTGGCACTGGGACTTGCAGCTAGGGATTGGAGTGTTAAAAAACAGCTGTTCTGATAAGTATTTGATGAAACTGGGAAAGAAACTGACAGATTTGCTCATCCAGGTCCTGGAATATGACTGCTGGGGTCTTAAATCACTGAGGTTTAGCCCTGTATATTAATCTATGTTAAGGTTAGATTTTGTTCACCATTTTTGCTTTTCATGCTCCTTATCTTTAGAAGCTATATGGCAGGCAGGTACATTACGGCTGCCATGCTGGAAATAGTGCTTCCTATTGAATCTAGTTGGTGCAAATGGGTGCGAATTTCATTTCGGAGTAATTTTGATAAAAATTAAGTAAATTTATCTTGGGAGAGAATGAACTTGAGATTTTTTTTTAAATTTTTAAATCCAAAGCAGTAGACATTTGACAGATTTCCCCATTCCTATACAAGAATGTGTTGATAAATAGCAGTGTCATGGAAATGAAGTGCGGATTTTGCCAGCATGAGAGTATTGTCAAGGGTGGCACTTTTTCATCATAGGAGTAAATGGCCAAGGTGTCTCTCATATAAGAAGTCATAAAGGGCTGGCATCAGAGGTACTTTTGAGGCTGGGGTAAAGCTCTTTGCAATGAGAACCTAAGAATCAAGGCAGAGATGTGCTTGTGCTGGATGCCTGGCTGGTTTGAGTGCCAGGGTCTTCCTGGCAGTTTCAGTCCAGTGATCAAAAGCAGGCTGAGTTAGTTTTTATTCCATGGACTTCCGAAACTGATCCTAGTTTAGACATTCATTCATTTATGCATTCATTCATTATTAAGGCTAAGGAAATTTTTTCAAATGGGACAATTGGCACTATTTCTGTAACTACAGAATTCATGTATCTATATGCAAATTGCATGAATTAAAGCATTTTTTATTCCTTGTGCAATCAGCATCCAAAAAACACAGATCAAGTAACATTTGCATCAAATCAGCCAAACTGGGCAAATTGTGTTAGAACCACAAGTACTTTGGGTGCCATTTTGTACAAAATACACAAAATGATGTTATTTACACAATTTGTATAATATTATGAAAATACTGTAAGATTATGCAAATTATGCAAAGTGACCCATTTGAAAAAAATCCTTGGCCTTTAAAAATGCATAAACTGAGTCTCATCTGACAGACAGAAGTCTGTGAGCCAGTTCATCTAGCATGAAAGTGAGTTGGTGAGAGAGAGAGGCTGGTGAATTGAAATCCAGGGGACCAAAGCATGAAAATCAGGCAGACCAGAGGTATTTCTATGCCAAAGGCCAGCCTGCATTATAGATGAAATGGATACAGGTGATCCATTTCATTCCAAGAGTGCTTGGAACTGCTTGATTCCCACCCACTCAAGAACCTTGCCCCTCTTGAATTTTGTTCATATTTAAGACCTTTCGCATAAATGAATTTTGCATATATGAATCTTTTGCATATATGAATTTTGTTCATATTTAAGATGGTTTGCAGAGCCTGTCTGGAGTTTTTTTAATTTCTTTTGGCTACAAGGTAATACTGTTGATAGCCTGAGGCAGCATTCGCTTGTTTGTAGTTTGCATACCAAATTTAATTGATTAGAACTCTGACTTGACACATTGACTGCAAAATGAGCCATAGAGTAGGCAAAGTACAAGATGATACAATTCAGCACAATCATACTATTTGTATGTGTCTATGAAATGGCATGTAAGGATATTTACAAATTACACATTTCTCTTACAAGAGTGCAAGATTGTGGAAGGTCCTGAAGTCAGGGCCTCTGATGAATCCACAGTCTTAATGACACAAGTCCAACATTTCTATAATTTTCTTCTCCCAAGACTCTTCTTAAATCATATGTTGTAAGTTGCTTCCTACTGAAACCGACAGGGGTCAGCTGATCTACAGCACCTGCAGGGCTGCTCAGGATCTTGCTTAGGGGCATGTGGAAGAGCTACAAGAGCTCACGGAACTGTGATCAGTGTGCTGTCCCGCTCTCAGCACGCCTCTTCCTTCCCATACAGAGTCCCACAAGGAGATGTACCATGTGGATTCATTTCCATGGCAGGTGGAAGGAAGGATCCTGCTGGTCCTGGGGCATCCTGCCAGGAACCGTAGGACTGCATTGCCACAGACCTACCTGGCCCAGTCATATCAGGTCACAGCAAATGGGAAATGGCTGCATGAGGGGCACACTGTATTTTAACTCTCTTAATAGATTGGACTTGTGCAGTCAGCAGCTCCTGTACGTGGTTCTGGTGAGTGCTCCACTGAAGTTTAGTGGGCTTTTATTTTTGTTTGGAACTTCAAATGTTGTGGAAGGATGAGCCCGTAATTAATTGTGACATGGCATTAGATTAGACTGATGCTATGCAAATTGGTGGTGTAGTTTAGTGGTGGTGCTTCTGAGGCTATTTGAAAATGCAAGCAAGGGAATGTCCTGCCATTCTGCAGCACCTCCTGACATCATTTGCATAGTGAATGCATTTCAGGCAAAAAACCCAATGGCGTTTCATATTCACTGTTGCTGGTAAAATGGAGCATAATTTAAAAATAATAGGAATTGGCATTAAACAACACCTTCAGACAGACTCCTCTAACCTGACGCCCAGTATGGACTGGGGATGATGGGAGTTGCAATGCATCTAGAGAACCCCAAGCTGGGGAAGACCGAGTTTGGCGATCCTGATCTTCTGATTCACCCACCCATCCATCCATTCTATAGGCTTTATAAAAGCCAAGATGATCTCTCATACTTCTGTCATCAGTGAGGTGGACTACTACCTCACAATACAAGATGAGTTCTGCTTTTTGAGATGTGATATGGCAAAATATTCACAGAGTCTGAGTTTGCAAGATCCTTCTTCCCCCTTTTTCCACTTCTGCCCTAGGACAGAAGAAAATGTGAGTCACGCAGGGATACAGACATTTGTTTAATTTAGTTTTTCATCAGATTTATTCAGTTCTCAGTTTCCAGAACTGAATATGGACCTGAATCCATTCTCTGGATAGTTTGTGATATGTGGTTTAATGTTTGAAATTACTATATCAAATTTCAAGACATGTTGCCTGGCAGAAGATACTATTTTATTAGCAGTTTTTAAATAGCTGCTTAAAAAGTACAAATTAAAATATCTCTTGTCAGTTTAAAAATAACCAAAGAACAGCTGTTTTTTAAACATTTAAAACATTTTATAAATGATTTTATTAAGATCTGTAGTTTACTTTCTTCTAAACTGACTGCTTTCTATATAAGAGCTACAGTATATTCCTAAATCTGATTACTTTTCAGAAGTGCTGCATTTTATTTGTGAATTTTACAACACATTAGATCTATTTGCTGTGTTTTATGTATTGGAAATAAGCAACAGAACACTTCAGCATTTGGATGTGATTAAAGCTCCAAATCCAGATACACAGATTTGTTTAATACTTGCTTGTTTCCCTAGAGAAAAAAAAATCTCTGAAAAAAAAAATTCTCAAGGGGAATATGCTTCTGCATGTAAATGATGGAAACACAAAACTTTGTAGCCATCTGCATACTTCAACTATTGCGATATTAAAATATCAGGCACAGATTTTACTTCATTAATAGGCATTTCTTGAAATAAAGAATATGTAACAACCATGGTGAGTGAGATATCTTAGACTGTGAAAAAATTTAATGACTGTACAAGTTCAGTAACAAAAGAACTTTAAACAGACACTAAGAGGCAACTTTCTATTTATTTATTTTTTAATTCCAATATTTCCTTCGAGTCCTTTCATCCTCCCATGAGATGAAACACAAAGTCAGATTTGCCTTCACCTTCACCTCCCCATCCTCCTTTGTAGATTACTTACATGAGCTCCAAAGAAAGAATCTTTAGAATCAGACAGCTCAGTGCCAAAGAGAAACTGGTTCACTGTGACAGAATGTAGCCAGCAAAGCACTGAGACAACACTCTGCCTTGTGTTCTTTGTGACCGACCATCTTAGAAGGAAGAAATGCATTTGGGGAATTTCTGTGGAGAAGCAAAATGGGAGACATCCTCAATGGTGTGGGGCAATGTTTGGGTTCTGTAAGCGTTGATTTGGCTCTTCTCCGTGCATCGTACCTGAGTGGATTAGTGCTGCCAAGAATGTCAGAAGCAACCTTAGGGAATTTTGGCCTGCTGGGGCAATAACAGGCAGCATGGAAGTGCTTGAGCATAGAGTGACTGATTGTTTCAGTGACTTTAGTATACAGCAATCTTCATAAAGAGTATAATATTAAATGCAACTTCTACTGATTCTACCATTTGCTGCTGTTTGCGCAGAGACTATATGGTCAGACCTTCAGCTCTGTTTCATTCTTTTCTTAAGAATGGCTTTTTCTCCCTTCTGTATGCATCGTGAATGTAAACAGGCCATTAAGGCCACTCATTCTCAAGGTCACGAACTGAAAAGTACAAAGAAACATCAAAGCCTGGAGACAGTGAGCACCCAGCTGCCTTGGATCATCATCATTTATTCTGGCAACCAAGAATCGCTCCATCCACCTAGCACAGTGCTAGTGCTTGTCACATATTTAGCTATGGCTTTATATTGTGTATAAAAGGAAACCTTCAGAAAGAGGCATGTTGTTGGACACCTAAAAAGTCTGGTAGAAGGAAGGCTTCAATGTAGGCTGTGTAACAGTTGCAATAGATAGACAGACAGACAGACAGACAGACAGACAGACAGACAGACAGATTTCCCAGGAAGCTTCTGTGCAACTGAAATTGTGCTAGACATCAGTAGATCATAGGTTTTATTTTATCAAGGAACTCTCCATTACTTACCAGTAGAACACTATCCGTTCCTATCCACTGCAGTGTTCGCCGGATCTAAAATATAGGTGCACTTTATACTAGGGATGTGGGAGGAACACATCACAAATGGAAAATCATGTAGATGCCCCGGTTTCCACTTTCCATACACTAGTCCACTTCACAGAAGCCCAGAATCTGAGTTCTGAGGTGCTGAAGGAGGTAACCGCTTGCACAACCATGGGCCTGCAAGTGTTCATGGACCTCCCTGTGGCTCATTTTGCAGGACTGAGCCAAGCACAGGAGGAAGTCCACAATTTCTGGACTGATGGATTCTGAAGGGTTTGCCCCAGTCCTGCTCAACATGCACAGTGAGCTCCTGTGGGTCTGTCTACCTGTTCATGGAAGAGAAAGCAGATGCACAAACAAGACTCGAGTATAATTGAGGTCAATTTGCGACATAAAGCAGAAAACCCTTCTGTGCAGATAAACTCCATGAGTGAATCAGGACTCCTGTGCTGGGAATTGACAAATGGCAAGGCTCAGCAGACTCCAGCCCTGTGGAATCTCCTTCATGTTTTAGCAGAACTCTGAGATCCGCGAGTCAGAACCAGGCAATGAATTGTGGCTTAGGCAGGTAGACATATGCAAAGCATTGAAGAACAGGGAGCTTGGTCCAGAAATGCGTGATCAGAACAAGATCAAAGCTCACTAGGAATGGGGGGCAGGGGGATTTCAATCAGTTTGGTTGTTCTTGTTCCTATTTATAGGAAATTGCCAAATTGTGGGATTTTTGTTTTTTAAATTTACAGGAAGGA
Source organism: Varanus komodoensis (assembly GCF_004798865.1). Classification (NCBI taxonomy): domain Eukaryota; kingdom Metazoa; phylum Chordata; class Lepidosauria; order Squamata; family Varanidae; genus Varanus; species Varanus komodoensis. Next base: position 66,141,496 of record NW_025335268.1, read on the forward strand.
AAGAAATTGATAGTTTAAAAAATGGAATGCGAGAGAAACTGAAACGTGCAATTTCATCCACCCATATCCAGAGCTTCGGAAGCTTTGGTCTTTAAAAGATGATTTTGAATCTCTGTATATATAATCTTCTTAGTGGTGGTAAATCAGAGTTAACACCCACCCCCTCCCATCCCACTGAATGACTCCTCATTTTTAACAGTTATTTGTAGACATGGACAACATGATTTTCTGCATGCTGGGAAAGGATGTACCTAAAAATTTTGGCTGATGGAAGTGAGTGAGAGTTTTGTTTGAATTTCTTTTTTATATGAATTCAGGTTTCTTCATATCCAGAAAAGAAAGAACATGAGGGTTTTGTTTTGTTTGTTTGTTTACATTTTCAGTGTGGAAGAAGGAGGAACTTGCGAATTCACTCACCCTGAGATACATTATATATTTTAAAACAGCACTCATGTTTTCTTCCAAGCTTTCCTTTTCTGCAGCATCATTTAGTGATAGTGGTTGGACCTTTATCTCTGTTGTACTGTTAGACAACAGGGACTCTGAAACCCTTGTCAGTCTACTGCATGCCACCCAGAAATCTACCAGTAGATCCTCATCTACCTTCTTTCCTGTCCCTGAAGGTTGGATAGGCAAAATTACCCCAAAAAAAGTCTTATTGATTGTAACAGAACAAACTAGTGTTCATATTTTGAAGCATTTCTGTTCCTTTTTGAAACATCCTTATAATTTATGCCTCTTCTAGCTCTTCAAGTTCCAAATTCTCTCCCCATCAGTTTAATTGAAGGAAACTCCTTTTTTCATTATATTAAAAGGGATGCAAAGCTATAAAACAGGCTTGATTTTCCTGTTTATTTAATTTCACTTTGATTGATCATAATTTCTTTCCTTCTCTTTTAATTATTCTTATGATCCAGAATAAATTGTTTCAGCAGCATAAAATAATGGATATCATGGAAATTTCAGAAGGAAGTTGTAGAATTGTATAGTAAATAACTACAATAGCAAATATTTGATTAAATCATGATATTTCCTTACTAAACTCTTTAGTTCAACTCACTTTAAGTATTTCTGTTTGTGTCATTAAAGCAATCAGAGTTTTGGAGAATGCAATGGCAAACAATCCAGTTTCTGGCCATGTGAGGCGGTGCCTCATAATCTTCATGTGATTTCACAGCACAGGGGTCCACCAGATGTACACATTTCCAGGGCATCTGGAATCCTTACGACGCACCTTCAGGATCTGAAAGAAGAAGCATGAGCTGAGAAGGACACTGCCCTAACCCTTTCCTGCATCATGTTTCCCAAGATGCTCTCCTTTTCAGACAGTTGTGGAGGTGCAACCAACATCACATGTCCCTTTCATCACTTGTTGGCTTTCCTCCAGCTTGGAACAAAGAACAAAGAAAAGGAGGAGAAATGCAGGAACAAAGCTTATGAGTTCATCAAAGTGTGGTCTAACTGCCTACTGCTGCATAAACAATCTTCTCCCTCGAATCACTGAGGGAAGAAGGACACAGCTATCAATGAGATTACTAGCCCCATAGCAATCCTCTCCTCCCTCCTTCTGCAGTATGTTCTAATATTGATCCGTGGAAATGAAGTAGCTCTGTAAGTCTTTCCCCAGTAAAGAAAGAGGTGGAGGTAGTTGAGAGCAAATTGTTGGTGCTGTAGCCATGGTTGGATGACCAAAGAGTTGCCCTGGGCCTTGATCTGAGTCAAGTGCTCATGAACTACTGTACTGATGTGCATAGTCCTTACCTACAAAACCATCAGGTCTACAATAGTTCCTTTGAACTATTAACTTCATCAAAATACTGTGCATAGCTTACAATTTAACCACTTCATCAAATGTTGAAAAAGCATTCAACATTATGGCACTTTCAACACAAACTCATAGAAATGTAAAGCAGTATTGAATTTAGGGCCAAATACAAATCTGTTTGCAACAGGCAACAAACCGCTGGAATTCTACAAACTCTACTTCGTTTCCAAAAGAGAAAATCCAAAGCTAAGAAAGATTAATAGAAAATGACCTTTTTTAAAACTATATGCTATGGTGAGCAGTTCTTGGCAAAGTTTGCACTTGCTGAGATCAGTCATCAGTCAAGAATAAGAGATGTGAATTTGGTTCTGCCAGATATAGCAAAGCTTACCCAGGAAGTACAGGCACGAAAAACATTCCAAGCTGAGTTTAACACTATTTTCCTCTGTAACAGAGAAGAGTTTCTGTTTTCTTTTTGTTGCAGCTACAGATATATGAATCAGCAATACTCAGACTCATCAAAGTTTTCCAAATGCCTTCTTGAATCTCATTCCAACTCAAGTTCATATCAGCTTCATTTTTTTCTTTTTGCATGAATGTCGGTGCATAATTTTTGTATATTTCCCCAAATGTATATATCAAAAGTATGCATCTTTGAATGGTAAGCATTCTTTTCCCATGGATGAAAGCATAGTTGTCAGCATTTTTCAAAAGTGCATATGTTAATGGACAGTTTTCAAAAGTGCACATATTGTCGGATACATTTAGTTTTGGACGGGCATCTGCAAATCACATTGCAACCTCAGAAATACACTGACTTCAACCACAGATTTCACCCAAGTCCATGTTCAGTCTGGAAGGTACAGACTGTTTAAGTCCTGATCAGAAATAAAGAGAAATTAATTTCTCACACATCCCTATTTGCAGCTCTAAGTGCAGTCCTCAGCTCAATGCCTGCATGGTCTACCTAATCTAGCATTAAAGAAAGCAAAACGCACTATGCAAAACAGACGCACCCACGTTCACACAAGGGCTTCATAGCATTGCCTAAATGGAAGTTACTTCTCCACTCATGGGAGGTCGTTGTAAAAAATAGTGGGTGGGAAGACTGATGGTCTGAAAAGGTCAAAGTGAAGTGGCAAAAAAGAATGATGAGGAAATGGGACAGCATCACATCCCTGAAATACGCGATAGTCCAGGTGTACTGAATGCTGTCATTTTATATACATACAGAGTGAGTGAGTGAGTGAGTGAGTGAGTGAGTGAGTGAGAGAGAGAGAGAGAGAGAGAGAGAGAGAGATGGCATCTTGCAGCTAGTCCACTTTAGATTGTAACTCTCTCTCTCTGTTTCTGTGTCAACTTCAAAAAGGTGGGCTTAGACAAATGCCAGTGCTTATACAACACTTGCGTTTAAGTACTGGATATGTTAACATACATAAATGCAGAACTTGTAAGAAAGATATAAAGATTTGCCGTTTCACAAAGGTTGCAAAAAATAGTTGTATATGATGGATTTACAATCTAGCCATATAGCTAATGGTTTGAGCGAAACATGACAGATTTCTACAAGTGTAAGAGACACATAACACATGATAGGCTCTGATAAACTGAGAACTGAGAGAATTATGTATGTTATTGCCTCCAGGGTGGATTTATTTTCAGTATCTCACTCAAATCTATTATGCATTCCACATGCGCAAATATATGAAGTAGATCAATTGGCCATTTCTGAAAGCTTTTTTATATCTTTTCCAGTAGATATATCTGCCAGATCTGCAGGTATAAAATCTTGGCTCACATATCATCAAGAGACAATTCATTGAAATGCAATATTTCAGAAGTACAATTCATAAAATATAAGGCAAGTGCTAAGGGAGCCTCAAGCACCCACCTGTCCTCTTTCTTACTTCCGACTTTATGAGTTACCATGAGTATTTCCTAAATGCCCCCAACCCCACCCTCCACAGCAACTGTGTTTGTTAAAGCCGATGGGGTTTCGCCCTGCTTTTGGTTCCCCAGCTTTTCTCTTCAGTGCTTGTGGAGCACAAGCTGCATCTTAATTCCTCAGAGCCAGCATGCTTTGTTCCACGAATAACATGCCATGACTAGCCTGTACAACCCTCAAGCTACAGTTGAAAAGATGAAACCATCCTGGATCACAGCAGACTCCTGAAAAAGAGATCCTTTCTGCCTCCCCTTTTTCTGGGCATAGGTAATATTTTTTCCAATTCTGTTTCCTCTCCAGCATCTCTAACATTCATGTCCTGGCCCTCTTGGGTCATGGTTTCTCTCCTTAGCTTACTTTGGTTCCATGCATGTCTACCTGACTGTCACCTACAGATGACAAAGATGATAAAGATTGAGAGGAGTTTGGACTTTTGTGAATCCAGCCTCTGGATTGTACAGCACACTGTTTTTTCCCCTAAGGCATTTGAGTTCAATGGTGCTTTGAACCATTTTTTCCTTTGCACTAATTCATGCTAGCCCTAATGCACATTAACTAAGAAAAGTCTGATTTACTGTTTCTGATTCCATCGAATCATGGAATCATGTTATAGTAGAATTGGAAGTGGCCAAGAAGGCCACCGAATCCAACCCCTGCTATTGCAGGACACCAAGTTACACTATCCCACTCAGATGTCTGTCTAAGTGGGACATGATGAAATAAAAGATGCCTGTTAATGCCTGAAAATACAGATGGAATGGATTTAAGAAAAATAGTACAGTCCTATCAACCAGCATCCTCATCTGGATCAGTTTCCACTGCTCCATCTCATATGGTGCCTCTCATTCTTGTCATTATTACATTGCATTTATATCTCACCTTACTTACATTGCAAATAACTGAAAGTGGCTTACATCATTCTCCTCCTCTCCATTTTATTATCTTAGCAACAACCATGTGAAGTAGGCTAGGCTTAGATGTGGTGATCGGGCCGAAGTCAACCAGTCGGCTTCATTGGCTGACTGGGGTCTAGCACCCAGATATCATGAGTTCCAGGACAGCATCCGTAACCACTACACCACAGGAGGTCACTCCCTGTCTCATATCTCCTGCATAGATCAGCAAAATAATTGTCAGTTCTGTCTGAATGATCCTCAAGCGATCACCCCAGCAGTACTGAAAAGCTCTGTCTAGGAATGCCAAACGAAGAAGAAAAGTTGAAAATCTCCCGTTTTTATTTTTCAGCTGCTGCACTTGCAATATTTATAACCTCAGACATAGAAGACTGTTTGATAATGGCAAGTTCAGTAAGTGGCAGGCCAGCTTTCATGAAATAGAAGTTCTCAGTTATCTCTAATACTCTGACTGTATCTGACATTTCATCATGGCAATGATTGTTGTAGACAAGATGGCTAAGGAATGACCCTGTGGATGTTAATGGCCACTTTCTGATTGGTTCTGTATTAATGGAATGTTCTGCTTCCTAAGAAAATATTTATAAAGACACAGTGATTTGCATGCCTTGATCCACCGTATTTTTTGAGAGGCATGCCTAATGTGTATAATTTCTGTATTTAAAGGCAGAAATTTTTTGAAAAGGACTAATTATATCCTACATTATCATTTGATGACACAGTATCAACAATCTATTTTAAGTGACAAGCAATTTGCAGAAGAAGCACTGCCACTTCTAAATGTCACTTCTAAATGTAATCACTTCTTCCAGAGCATGGGTTTCAGGGAGGCACGAACTATGGGGACTAAAATCTACTGACAGAATAACTGCATGACCCCAGGCATCCATTTGGAAAAGCTTGGCCACAGTATATTTCTGTCAGATGGTGTCAGGAAAAAAAAAAAGAAAGAAAGAAATCTTGAGCTGGGGAGAGATCTGTATAAACCAATGAAATGCCAACACAACCAGTTGTGCAGGGTTTGGATTATAGTACTATGGCTGCAAATATATCATGAATGTTAAATATTTTTAAAAGCCCACAGACTACTTTTGTTTAGTTATCAAGCAGCAATTGCAAAGGGAGTACTCCTTTTCGTTTATTTCCCAGATGTATAAAAGTGAATCAGGGGGCTTCCCGTGGGTTCCAAAGTCTGCCAAATATCCAGTATCCAATGCCCTGCTGAGATGTTCCCAGCAGGGGAAGAGGATCAACAGAGGGCACTTTCATTTCTCTGCCTTCTTCTCTCTCCGCCTCCAAGTCCTACTGAAAGGGGTGGAGATGCGGCTAGGGAAGCTATAGGATTTCTTGCATCCTGTCTTCTCACCTCACCTCCCTGCCCAGCAGAAGTCTCCTTTTCAACCTCTCCAAAGTTATCCAACCTCAGGAAGCAGCCAGTGTGGTGTCTCAGCAGCTGCAAGGTACAGGGATCAGCTTCCAGAGTTACCCTCCTGAGGTCATAAGCAATGTTGTCCTCAGCAGCAGCAGGGGGTCCTATCTATGGGTTGCTTTCCAAAGACCACAGGAATGCTCTCCTCTGGCATCACTATTCCAGATGATAGAATTTCATCAGTGTGTGTGTGTGTGTGTGTGGTATATGCATATTAAACAAATATAGGATACTTTTGAAACACTAAGTACTAAAGTGATTAATAAAATCATTGTATTCTTATTACTGCTACTGGGAAAGTAATAAAACTTAGATTTTTTTTAAGTGTGAGAAACATGAGAAAAAATGTCCATGGCACTTCAATAAAACAACACCTTAGTTCATCTTTCATTTTATTAGGTTCCAGATAAGTATTTTCCATAATGCTACACCTGCATGTTGATCACCCAATGATAGCAGCATTAGTGAAGACTTGATTTTGTGAATGAGGACAGAAAGCTGAAACACTTCACCTTCTCAGGTGTAGCAGGTTTCCCAGACTTTACCTGGAAGGCCAGGGGCACTGCCATGGGGAGTGGTGGATCCCTAAAAATCAGGCAGTTGCTTATTCCAAAAGCAGAGCTTCAATCATGGAAAGTGTTCCTGCTCAGTTTTCAGGGATCCTCCATTTCTCCTCTGTTTGGATCATTTGTGTAGTATGGAGGGGGCACTGATTGGGGTCTGCTGTGGGGAGGGGTGTGGAGAAGTCCACTGTGGCAGCTCTATGCACTCCGAAATCTGGGTCCAGCCTGATGTTTTTGAGTGGAGTGTGCCTAGAGAATGGATTAGATCCAGCCTTGAACACAGGTCTGAGTGCTGGACTAAACATGTATACAAGCTGCTGTCAACATCTGTACATTTCTGAGTTTGGAATGCAATTTATGAAGAACAATGCATTCAACAACATGCATTCATTTGAAAAATGTATAGTTTTGCAAAACGCACACAAATCAATAGGAGAAGAATGCAAGCATTTCGAAGATGTCTACAGTTGATGCATGAGAAAAATGCACATGTACAAATGTCATGCAGAGAACAAAAATAAAGTTTGCCATTTGATACAGACTCTATGACACAGGAATCCATAAAGAAACTTAGATATTTCAAAAGTGATGTGGGGAAGATGGCAGCTCTTAACAGAAAGTGCGAATCTATCAGCACACCTCTTTCAAAACTACAACTGTAACATTTAAATATTTTAAAGGCATATTGCTGAAATCACTTTTCAATCAAATTTCATAGTTCATTCAAAATCATTCATCTGAACCTCTATTCCTGGCCAGTATGTCTTTGCTACCTTTTCCTTGACACCCCATGACAATTTTTTTCTTTATTTATCGAAAAAGACATACAAGTCAAAATATGTCTTCTGGATACTCACCTGCTCAAATATCTTTCAGGCCACATGCATAATATGAATATTTCTAAAACAGATGCACAAGTGCACCTTGGGGAAGAATTATGCATTATAAACTGTCAACATAACCTTCATGGTCCGGCTGGTTTCCTGGTTATTCGTGTGATGCTACACTGTTCTTCTGGCATACCAATAATACTTGAGAAAAATCCTGAAATTTAGTACTTCTTTGTAAACATTACATGCTGTAATGCCATTTTTCAACAGATATATGCCATAAAGAAATGAAGGCAGAGGTATTGAGAAATCCTTTGGTATGTTATTATGTACATGCGGCTTCTGTAAAGCTACAGTTCTCTACCCACTTAACTGGGAGTAAGCCACACTGAACACAATCGAATTTACTCCTGAATAGACATATACAGACTTGTATTGTTTGATGATTTCAGAATCCTTCTGGTATAGTAAGAGACAAATGCAATACTGATGTGAAAAGAATTTTAGCAGTCAAATTACTTTCTAAATGGGAAAGTTTGTGCACTCATATTTGTAGATCTGCTTTGAATGTAGCAGTGCCAAAATGAGCTGGTTTTATCTATTATACTGAGTTGGCAGTCCTTTACACACTTACTTCAAGCAAATTAGAATTAGGAAACATACACTGAATAGAGAATGGCTTCATTTAGTTCTTAATAAATATATATAGATTATGTTGTCAGTTGAATTCAATAAACATACATAAAATAAAGCTGTTTCAATCTTCCTCCCACACAAACGTTTGAGATAGTTTTAGATATAGATTAATCTTACTGATTCACTGTCTGTAGTGTTCACCCTTTTCCTCCAAGGTCAAGTTCATTCTATTCAATTTCATTTGCAGATCTGTCATTTTTTAAGTGTGGATAGAATTGTATAAATGTCTGTGTGGGTGTGAACCTTTATACAAAGTTTTTTATATCTTCCCTTAATATCTAATTTTGCTAGCCCTTTTGTATGCCACTGTGCCTGATGTACACATTTTATGCAATTATCCCTAATACATGCTTTTTGTATGTATTTTTTGATCTGCATCACAGAAGTGCAAAAGCTGAAGGATAATTATGTCACAATTCATTTATCATTTTAGGAAGTCCAAACTTTGCTAGTCTAAAATACAAACCTGACTAATTTTAGCTCATGGCTCCAAGTGACATTTAAAAAAGCTTAGCAACAAAATATAGTACTTCAGTACAAAAGATAAGGATAAGAGTTACCCCAAACAGTAAAATAACTCAGATAAAAAGCAGAAAACGATGATCAACAATCAGCTGTTAAGTCATCATTTGCAAAAAGCTGAATTTAAGAACAAACATGATGTAAGTCTGTGTGCAAAGAGAAAATGCAAGATGTAAACAAAACATGTAAAACAGGGAGTATAGCAAAACTGCCATTTAAAAATAAATGCAAACCATGAAGTCATATCTGATGGGCTTTGGGAAGTCTGAAAGTTGGTTATTTACCTTTCTAAGAAGCAGGAACTAAATTCCTTTAAATCAAGGAGATCCCTTCCCCCCAACTTTGAGTCTCAGTTCTTACCTTGCATTGTGCTTCATTAACATATTTGAAGAAATGTGTGTGTGGTTGCAGGGAGAAGTCTGTAATTAATAGAAGAAATTCAGAGAAGTCATTTAAACAGTCTGGCAAGATAGCCAATTATATAGTTAGTACAATCAAGTGGCCAGTCCCTTCACATCATGCTGCATGTGGAAGATCATTGTGCGAAAGAAAACAAAATCTTAATCTTTCCACATCCAAGACAAGCTTGATATGATGAGGATTTCAGCTTAACGTTTCCCTGATGTGCTGTTCTGTGTTCAAGGGGCTTTCCTAATTTTGCAATCTCTACCTGTGCTACACTACAGGAAAGTGGTATGGTTGTGTGTGTGTGACAGAGAGAGAGAGGGCTTTGCCACTCAATTCTGCTGCTCGAAATATGTACAGGTTAATTACAGGCAGCTTTTAAAATGAGTTGTCCCTTATCTTCCATAAAAAAGAAGACATAATCTTTAAGAAAAATTTACTGCTTGTCTAAGTAAGGGTTTTGAACAGGAACATGGATTCCGAGAGACAAAAACGTAAAATAGTCCTATAAAATGAGATTCCAGAAAATAATTTTATTATTTTTACTGTGTGGTACTTGATTATCCAGGAACATACATGTTAAAATAAGAGATGGTTGGTCAGGTGATTTTCCTTTACTTGCAGAAAAACTTGAAGTAATTGAAGGTAACAGGTATAGATCTTCACCTGCTATCAGAGATATGCTTGAAGATGTTGGGCCAAATTCATATATGATGCAAAACCATGAAAGGGGGTAAAACTGCACTTGTGAAACATTTCAATTTTGAAGAGAGATATGATGCAGATGAAGAGCTGTGTGTAAGGCTTATGCTCCCAGGATGATCTTATTGAAGTCTATATCAAAGCTCCCATTGATTTTAATTTTAATTGAACTGGAGTGCCCCTTCCCTAGACTTTTTTTATCAAGAGAAATCTGAAAAGTAGGCCATTTCTCTTGAAGGTCACCACAAGGGTGAAGGAATTAAATTGGAAGCATGTGGTGGGAAATCTGCCAAGTGTCAGTGGCTGCCCCACTGGACACATGAGTGTTGTTGTTTTCTTTATGAATCCAGTTCCAGGATTATATAGTATCAGATAAAGGCCACAAGAATAAATCTGCATGCTCTCAATTAGAATAATTCAGACTACATTTATACACTTCCTGTATTGCCAACCGAACGTGTATATAAGCATCTTTCTCTGTAGTCGTTTTAATGATTTGTTTGTAGCATGCAGCGTACGAACTCTCTAGGCATTTTGATGACTTTTCATATTTCACTCCTGAACAACAAGTCCCAGACTGAAAACAAGGCCACTAATTGATATGACCTGCATGTTCTATAACTATTCTGCAACCCAATCTGGAAAAACAAAGGGGTGTTCTGCCATGTAGCCCAATCCATTTATAGAAACAGATCAACACATCCCCTGATAGGAACCTGGCATGGTCTACTCAGGCAAACCAGGATGCGTGGGTGTGTTGTGTAGAGATGCTGCTGTGCTCCAGGTCTCTCAGGCCAGAGGCCTCCCAGACAACACTACTCCTTTGACAACAGATGCAGTGCATTTCCTGTCGTGCTGCTGTGTAATCTGTGAAACAAAGATGGCAGGTGCAGCCCTTTGGGGCTTTGCTCCACAGCAGCCAGCATGCGGTAAGAGGTTCTTCGTGTGGCATAGTGATGAGAGTTTTGAACTGGAGCTCTGGAGCTCTGGGTTCTAACCCCAACTTAACCATGAACCTAACTGTGTGACTGACCCAGTCACTAACCCTCCACCTAAGTTAACTCACAGGGTTCTTGTAAGGATAGAAAGGAGAGGAGGAAGACCATGTAAGTCACTTCGGTTTCCTTGCAAAACAAAACCAAAAAAAGAAGACTAAGAATGAGGAAAGGAGATAAAAGCTTAATCATTGAGGCAACTTCTGCTACTGTAAACAAATGGCCAGTGCATAAAGAGTGGGTGAGGGTGCTAGAAAGAGCATGCCTGGCAACCTCTGTAAAACATTTAAAACAGAGAAAACTGGCACTTGCTTTCCCTCCTCTTCTCCTGTCCCTCTCTCCTGGAAATGAGAGGGGGTGAAAATGTCCCCTTTCTCACTTTCATGCCCTTTTCTTTTCCTGAGAGCAGTACAGAGGAGAGGTGGAAATGTGCGGGGCCTGAAAGGCTTTTCACGTGGGGCCCTTAAAACCGAGGGGAGAAAGGGAAAGTAGATTCCCCGCACAAGCCTCCCTTCTCCGCCTCCATTGGCTCAGTTGATCATCTACCTCTGGCAAGTTCCATTGACCCCAATAAAGCTTGTTTCCAAGTTAGCTATTTAGGAGCAAAGCCTAAGGGAAGGCATAACACTAAAACCACACTTTTCTGTACAGCAAAATATGCTCACCTCTAGTGCAGTGCTTCTAAATTAATTGAGCTACAATGCAGGTCAGACTTGGGGGGATTGAGTTAGTTCAGTGTTCTTTCGTAATCACAATTGGCTATTATAGTCTCTTGGATACTTGTTTCAAGGATTTACTTGCAAACAGTTTTTTTCCTTCTTATTATTAAATCATGCTGTTAACTTTAGAGACTGGACTTCTTCCCTGCTTGGCTCTCCATAGAGCATTAATCAAAGGCACTTCTGAAGTAATGGACTCTGAAATTAAGACAGACTTTTCTTGCATGATGATGAAGGAACAAACTTTCATCTCTCTGAGCTTAGTGAGATAAGACATGTGAAGTATTTATTAAGTCAAGGCCTAGTTTTCTCCTTGTCAAGGTTATTTATTTATTTAGGGAACTGCTTTGCTGCTTTCTTTTCCTATAGAAAAGAATTCAGCCAAGTACTAATAAAGGATATCTCTGTAAAGATAGGTAAGTACTATTTGGTTTCATTCCATAGTCTCTCAGATTTTCTCTAGATATTGCAAGTTACATTTAAAATCTATTTCTCTTAATCTGTGGGTGATATGTACCAGAATGACTGCATGCAGGGTGTAATGATGCTTTTTTATTAGATTTGTGGATGAGATGTCTGGAAACTTACTGGAAAGGCTGTGAATTACTCTCTGTCTTGATTTTCTCATTTGTAAGATGTATAATTATTCACATACATCATAAGGGTAATTTGAAAGTGAATTTGACTCTATGTGAGATTGTAGCTCTGCTGCAATTTCTATGAATTGAAGAGGAAAACACATTTCTGTACCAAAAAGAAGAAGGCTCAATTTTTTGTAGCCTGTCTTTCCATTTGTGATGGATCATGACAAGGAATGGACAAGTATATCAATTTTGCTTTCTCTCACAAATTTTTTAAACTTTCAAAATATTCTGTGTATGAACAAAAAAAATTGTGTTTAGTTCAAAACAAAGAAAGATAACAAATTACATATAGTTCTCAGCTATCTGTACCATCAGTGTTCAACAGGTGCAGCAATTCCTAGCTTGAAGAAAGTCATATTGTACCTGCCTGCCAGATAACCATTAAAGAGGAGGATATTCACTTAAAAAGAGAAATAAAAATATGTAGTAATCCTAGTTCAGCACAACAAATACACTTGAATACCACATATTCCAAGACAGAATTTCAGTAGCTCAGCACTCAAAGGTCGGGTTAGATGGATGAATGTGGCCATTTTATTGCTTCCAAATTCATTTTAATTGATTGTTGTAAGGATGTGTGGCAATGATATTTCTTTTAAAACCTATTGGGATTGAAACAACCAAATGCAAGTATCAACAACTTCATAGAATGACTGGTGGTCAGAGAAACATATCACTTCTCGTGCCTGCGGTAGTGACCTTTCCTTCCCTTCCAAGCAGGATTTTTATGTTAGCAATTACCTGCCAGAATGCCTTTTGAGCAGAGTATCATAGACATTCACAGAAACAGAAACAAGCATAGTTTGAATGCTAGCCACTACAGAAAGGCAGCCTAATCAAAAAAAGCCTGACACCAGACTGTCTACCTTCCCTGCCTTCCAAACTGAAATGAACAAGCCACACCTCCTCAGGGAAGATCACTGGGACCATGGGATGCTTCTCAGCTTATCTGTCTTTTCTACCTGATGCTAATCCTACCTCTAGGATTAATGGTGCCTGATCTGCCCTCCTCCTCATTAGCAGGCTTACCAACCCTTTTCTCAGTGTTCGGTATTACCAACCCTCCACCAGCTTTGGTATTTTGGCAGTGGACTCCAACCCTTCTCCTCTTCTGAGTCAGAATCTTAAAGGTTCTTCTGTAGGGATTAGGTCTGTCTGTATTGGCTGCTGTCACCCTATGCAGACCCATGGACCACCAGTGTAGTCTGCCGCCAGTTCTTCATACTATATGTCAAAGATGTGCGAAGTGAAGTCTAAGTTGTACCCACATGGTCTGAACAGCTTTAAGTGGAAGATGCAGGTTTCAGGTGGGTTCCCATTCTGATTCCAGAAGCCAATAGTTACAAGGGAAGATGTGGGGAAGTATCTCTTCAGACTCCGAGTGATACCTTTGGGTGCCCCCCATGGTCCTAATTTATTACTAGCCTTTAACACACAGTGGCACTGCTAGCTGTGACCTATTAAAGATTCAAGGGATGCTGTGTAATTGAAAACATGCCAAACTCCATCCAGCTTCATCAAGTTTTTTCGAGGAACATGGTTTAAAATACATAAGAGTACCTCTGCATCCCCATGAAAGATTCTCATGCCCCACCAGCGACTAAATCAATCTTAAGTAATTAGTTTTGTACCACTTCCATGAAGTGCTGAAAACAACTTGGCCAAATATTTCATCTCAGCTCTAATATCAGGTATCACAGAAGCAACATTATTCAAAATGGGACAGAATAGGGGCAAACATTTGATTGTACCACTATGGATGTTCTTACCTGTTTTCTCTGGTTTAAGAAAGCACATAGAAAATATATTTGTAGAGAGGTGCCATACATTCATTAATTATCAGAGTAGTAAATAAGCATCCATAACACTTTTACTGTATATGTTTAAGATCATTCGGATTTAGTGTGCACCCCATAAACTGTGTGCAACCTTGTTACATATGTTACATATTTAATGTAGGTAGGTAAATAAATAAATGCAACTTAGTTTTGGTGGTTGTTGTTGTTAGTTGCAGAGTCATGTCTGACCCATCACAGCCCCATGGACAACATTCCTCCAGACCTTCCTGTCCCTCACCATTGCCTGGAGTCCACCTAAGCTCACACCAACTGCTTCAGTGACTCCATCCAGCCACCTCATCCTCTGCCGTCCCCTTCTTCTTTTGCCATCTATTGTTCCCAGCATTAGGCTCTTCTCCAGGGAGTCCTTCCTTCTCATTGGGTGGCCAAAGTATTTGAGTTTCATCTTCAGTATCTGGCCTTCTAAAGAGCAGTCAGGGTTGATCTCCTCTAGGACTGACCAGTTTACTGAATGGTTAGTTTAAAATAGGGATTTCATAGGTACTATGTTAAGTGGGTTGGTAGGGCATTGGTAGAACACATATTTTACATGTAGAAGGCGTCTGTTCCAAACCCCACCACCCCCAGGTAGAATGGGCAAAGGCTCACTGAAAATGTTGGACAGAAGCTGTGCGTATAAGCAACGCTGAACCAAATTGACCAGTGCTCTGTCTCAGTACAGTGCAGCATCTTAATTTCCTAAGGGTTGTGTCAAATGCTGGATGTCTGCTAGCAAAATGGAAACAACTGGTGGAGTGGAGATACACTCATTGTTGCAAATTCTGCAACTCTCAAGTTTGCTTCAGAAGTTGGGAAACCCTCCAAAGCCAATTTTGGAATGAGCGTGGGGTGGTTCAGAAGCTGAAGGAGGAAGCTTTGTTGCTTAAACTGGAGTCTACTTGCCCAACTTTGGATTTAATGATAAACATTTTAATTACATCTCAACAAAAATGGTCAGGACTCGACCATAGACAGCAGTCTAGAGTAAGCAAGAGCTGGGAACCATGAGTCTGTACTGAAGAAAGCAAAAACAAAAGACAGGATTTGCTCCTGAGAGCAGATCAGAAGACAGGGCCAAGGAGTAATCAGAGCCAAAAACAAACAAGGAGGCAGGATCAGAAAACGATTTGAGCCAAATATTATAAACATGTAGGAACCCAAGAGCTGTGAGGTGTAATGGCCTTGGATGAGCAGCACTTGGATACCAAAATCTCCAGTGGCAGTGATACACAGAAGACTCAGGATCCTGCCCCTTCTGAAGGGGCAGCCACACATTTTCATTTCATATGCTCTCCCTATGATTCTAAAGGATACCACTGCTCACTAACTCAAAAAGTGGATCTCAAACTCCTTTAGTTAATAGAGGAGCAGTCTCCAACTGGCTTCTTGTTCTTCCAACTTTCATTCCCCAGGAGAAGTTGACCCCTACAGGACAAGATTACTCACACCAACCAGATATAGCACCAGAAGGAGTAAGGCTTCCAGAAAGACTCTCAGGGCCCTGCCAATTGCTTTCAGTTGATGCTGGAGTAACTTGTCAGTACTCTAATAGCAAGACTGCTGTCCATGGTTCTGAAAATAAATCGCATCTCAGATCCTTTGTCTCCAACTGGCTTTTGGGCAGACTACTGGTGATGCTAATAGTGTAATCCAGTTGCAAACCAGCTTCCTGTCTTATGTCATACCTGCTTGCCTGAGTTTACTCCCAGAGCAGATGATGCAAGCCTAGCCTACTAAGACAAGGGAGATGTCTTTGCTACAGAGACGTTCTAGTGAAAGAGGTAGCCCTCCTACTCTCCTTTCTGTCCAGAAACAGTCAATGGCCAGCTTGGATGAAGTATTTCACAAGGTTCTTCACTGAAAAGTGGTCATGTTGCAGCTCACTAGAAGGCCACTTCCTGACTAATCTATTTTTTGGACAGCACTGCTTGAGTCACTCAGGTTTGTTTTACAGAACATGAAGCTTCTGAATGCAGGGTTCACTCACTCCTTTTAAGTGCAGGCTCCAAAGAATCCATGAAAGTTCCCATGCCTGTTTCTGAAAGAGAAAAGGGGGCTTTTTCACTTAAACAGAAATGTGTTATGCAAAGATGTTATGCAAATAGTCCTAGTCCTTGCACTGAAAGACATAAGTATGTGCTGGAGCTCCAATGGAACACATCAGCAAAGTCACTCCAAGGCTGCCCTGTCATCCTCTTTGCTGTTCATCATAGAGTGTTTTGCCATGAGGATTATAATGTAGTAAATCATTAGATCTACTAATATACTATTATTCAGTAATCAAAATACTTGCCAGATTTTATTTATTTATTACACTTTTATACTTCCTAATAGCCAAAGCTCTTAAGACCAAGCATAATGTTATCTAATGTTGGCTCATGCTCCAAAAAGCTGGGAATTTGAGAACTGATGCCTTAACAGCTGTGCCCTGTTTTGCAATGTTACACATTGTGATTATTTACCATTCTCATCGGGTAGACTATGGAGGTCAAAATTATCATCATCATTTTGTAAATAGTAGAATATAGAGCTATGATTTCTGGAAGTAGACTTTTTGCGGGAGTCCAATCCACCTTAGTTAAGGGACACTCCTTTAATTCAGATGGGATTGAACTTTGATATAACCTCAGAAGGTGGCTTTTAAATATGTTTGTGTTAAAACCATCTTATTGGAGCTGTTTTCCAATGAGCATTTTCAGTGCAAACAATAGGTTTTGAAACAGAAGAGTTTGAAAAGTTTGGGGAATAGAAAAGCTCCCAGATCTCACTCTTATGAAATGAGAGTATGAAAGTTCTATGGTATTTGGTCTGATTGACTGGTGCTTTAAGTCAATCCTTCTCCTTCCTAGTAACAGTGATGTCTTTTCATAAGTAATCAAATTTGGTTATGCAATGTCATAACTAAGAACAAATTAAGTTACTACACAGAGAAAAAAAAGGCCTATTCAGAAAGCATTAGCCTTGTTCCAAAACTAATTTAATTTGTGTTTGGTGACAGTGTTATATAGTCAAATCTGATTAGCTATGGTTGTTAATGTGGCATAGGTTTTTGGGAAATCCTACAGTCCATTCTCTCCCAAATCACTGCCCTCCAAAATCTTCCCTACATCATCCAAAGGTGTGCTTAAGTGAAGGAAAAATAATCCACGAAAATATAATTATATAAATATTGGTACACAGAGTCCAAGTGGCTGGCTAACAGCAAAACAAATGCAAACAAAAGTTTGACAATATATCCAATATGCATCAGAACCAAATTAATTTTTGTTTAATTTGTTTTTACAGTATCACGGATATTAGGTTCTGTGATACTGTATCATTCACTTGCACAATATATTAATTTCAAATCTTGGTTTTATAGTTTTTTAAAAACAAAGAAAAGAAAAGCAACAACATAGTGGCGCTATTTTTAATTGACAAGTTGAATTCATTGGTGGCCCTTCTTAAATGCACAGGTGGTATCACAAGGTGTTTGTTCTAAGTAGAATCATCCCTGATCAGTGGAAAGAACCTTGCACAGACCAGGGAAAAGACTAGTCAGCCTTCTGGTCCCATGGACAACCACTTTTTAAATCCAACTTTTTGTAGTTATGTGAAGATAAAGCCATATTGCTTTCTCTTTTAGACTTTAAACAGTACCAATGGTACCAACAAGAAATAAATTCACCACTATCACACTATGTTTTAAAAGCAAATGGCCATACCATTTAAGTTTGTAAAGTTTGTATCATCTGCACATCAAACAACCGTACCATTAAATGGAGTAAAAGAAATGTCATTTTTCATACCTTCCCAAGAGCCCCAAACGTTACACAATGAGACCTTAATTGGACTGGTGACTATTTGACATGCAGAACTGAGCAGTGTCATCTAGACTCCCACAGGTAGTGAACACTTAGCCAGTGATGGGTGGAAGATAATGCACATTTTAATAAAAGGCCAGGGGTTTTCAGAAGTTCTACTGTGTAATTACCTGAAGCAGCAGTGAGATGGTGCATGTCAAATAGGAAAATTACAGTCTTGAAGTGAGAAACAAGGCCTTTTAGGAGAAGAAAATATGGAGATGATAGCTGAAAAGTACTAGATGCATTTCATATCAGCATGGGTTGACCTTTGACTTACTTGCAAGCGGGAGGAGAAGTCTGTGTTTGAGGTGGCAAAAATGTTTGCTTGGTACTGTCAGTGCAAAAAGTGTCTATACAATATACACAAGGAACAAGGACGACACAAAGGATAGTACAATCAAAGATTCGTGCTAATCCTAAAGCTGTGCTAAGTTTTGAATAGTAAGAAATTGAATACACACACACACACCAGTGCTGTTCTGGACTCTATCTTCCGATTTCACAGGCGTTTTCTAAGCTTGTGAAAGAGGGTGCTTCTTCTTTCCCTTGAATATTCCTTTGTACATCCAAGTAGCTACAGGAACCTGATCTAGTGCCCTGCTCTACAGAGATACATCCTATGTTTGAAGATGTCTCTATTTGATGGTCTCCTGTCCAAGGTCAGTTTAAAAAGAAAGAACTGCCAGAAGGGAATGCTGGAGCCATCCACAGTGATCACCAGCACAGCAGAATGAGAGCAAACTCACAGGAGCTTTGGTCAAAACATTGTCTCCTGTGATGTTCTAAATGTTGACCCATACATATGAATTTGTGTATGTAAATAATATGCAACTCAATGGCCTCTTTTGCCCTTTTTATTTTTGGTGATATCGAAGTAACCACCCTTCCTATGGACCCCATCCAGCACAGTGTCCACTGCACTTGGCTCCATTTGACACAAATGTTGGATTGTGGCAATGAGCAAAGGATTCCTTGTAGTCCTCAGGCGTTTTGCTGCTTTTTGTACAGCACAAGCCCTTTCTCAAGTCCAGAGTTCACTCGTACCTGCAGGGAACTGGGTGGAGCAGGAATGCTGAACTTTTTGAAGCCCAAGCACTGAATTCACTTTCAAGATGCTCTTGGGGCTCTTTCCATTAGTGGGAAGAGCCAAAGTTTCAGAACTACCAGTTTTTTCACCTTAAAGCACCTTTTGCACGTAAATAAACCTTGACGTGGGGTTAGTAACTTTTAGAATGGGGGAAACATACAAAAGATTAAAGAACACTGAGAGATTGAAGGTAGAGGGTAAAATGGGACCATCTGATGACATAGGAAAGGAGATGCAGGCCTCTGAGTATCCCCAGGGAACTGGATTTGATGCCCAGATGAGCTGAATTTGGATAAAGCTGAGATTCAATATATCACTAGTGAAGGAACTTAGGAAGCATTCTTATACAAAGTCAGACCATTGGACTACCTAGCTGAATGTGCCCATACCAACCTTCCCTAAACTCATGAGCTTAAGATGCTTGGGACCACATTTCTGACCATTGTTCTTGTTCTTGCTTGCTGGGGCTGATAGGAGTTGAAGTCCAACCCATCTGAACACCATCAGACTGGGGAAGGCTGGTATGGACAGATGAACCATAGCCCACCTGAAGTCTTTCTAAACCTTGTCCGGAGATACCAGAGCCTGAAGTAAAATCTTTTGTGCGCAGACTCTGGGCTGTGTGCTTCAGCACACTTGTCTACCCTGCTGTGTCATAGCAAGATCGATTGACCACTAGCAAAATAAAAGTCTGGTATGGAATACAGCTGTTACTTCATTAATCTTTTTTAAGTTACACTATGTGAAAAACTACAAAAAGTTAATGTCAATGATTGAAATCTTCCACTTTTCATTTGCAAATGCTCAGTGGGCTATCATGGAAGAGCAATGTGTCATGAATGCCACTAATTTGGGGATACACTTCAGTGACCACAGCAGCTAAATCACATCTTGAATTCATATCTCACTTAACTCATATCTCAAAGAATAAATATCACCATCATTCTGAGTATATACAAGCTTGCTTTGGTTGACTCAGTGGACAAAATGACTGACTTTTGTTTCCTTCTCAACTTATTTTCTGTTGTAGACCTTACCCTAGAGGGAAATCAATATTAGAAGTAAAAACCGCTTTCTGGATAATGCCAAAATGCACCCACGCTAAGAAGCACTACTAAACTGAAAACAAATTCTACCATGAAATGGGTAGTGCTTTTCCTGGCTACAGTTAGCCATATAACATGACATGTTAAATAATGAATGTTTTCATATGACAAGAACAAGAAGCAATGCAATGAATGGCAGGAGTAATAAATATCTCAGCCATTTTCTTTAGTTGAAAAACTTAAGTGCTTTCTATGAGAAAGACTGCTAAAGATATTATTTCTGGAATTGTACCTTCTGCATCCCGCTCCCATTTGTGTGTGTGTGTGTGTGTGTGTGTGTGTGTGTGTGTGTGTACTACCTGATGCAAAGAACAGAGAGAGAGAACAAATGAACAATATTGCATCAGTTTCTGCTTCTGGCATCAATGCAAATGTAAACCTATACATATGCCCAATGCAGATGCTATACTTGAATGGGACACAAGCAACTTACCTGTGAGGAATAGGAATGCACACACCTGTACCTCTTCCAGTGTCTGCACCAGTCAAATGCCTTAAGTCCTCAACCTTCCCATATGGACTGGAGAGGCATGCAGAGTATATGAACAGAAATGTCTGTGCGATGGGAAACCTGGTTCTGTCAGGGTTCCTGATCAATCAGTGAAATGCTGAAGAAAGGGCTGGGTGATGGCTGATGTAAATGACTACCATGATGGGAGCCACTCAGAAGGCTGATTTATCAGCCATCTCAGCACAACAGTGCCAATGTATGAATCAGTTAGTAGGGTCTTTGCGATAGTTCAGTAAGCAAGCATGTTCTTTCTTCAGCAGATCATCTCAGATGAACAGCCTGCTGGAGCAATTGAAAGCAGAGCAAATGAATTACCTATTTGCATGATTCTGCACAAAAGGTGTCATTTTATGGTGCTGAAACTACCATGGATGGTTTCACTGAAATGTTACAAATACTATGACAAATCGCTAAACACTAAGCCAGATCATGTTCACTACTATGTGAAGAAAAGTGGTAGGAGGGGAACATCACCAAGTTCCAATTTCACACAACTCTGAAATATTTATCGGCACATATCAACCACACTTATTTATTGTCACATTGTATTTGTATCCCATGTTTTTCCTTGTGAGGAACCCAAAGTGTCTTCCTCCACTCCATTTTATCCTCACAACAACCCTGTAAGGAAGGTGAAGCTGAGAGTCTGTGACTAGCCCAAGGTTACCCAGGGAAATGAGTGAGGACTAGAACCTGGATCATCCAGGTACCCAGTCCAGCACTCCAAGTCTAAGCACCACACCACACTGGCTAGCATGGTTGTGTGACTCGCACACTCATCATGTCCTTTCCATTTAGGAAAAAGGGTTGTGATGATATGATTATTGTAGTAAGGATTCAGTTTTTTTGTTGAAGCTATTTTCCTGACATAGATCCAACTATCTTTGATTACTCTTCTATAGGTCTTTTCACTTTTTGACACCAAAATAAAGATCTTAGTTAAGAAAACATTGTAGGCAGTAAGGGCATGAGAATAGCATGTAAATAAAAGTATTTTGGAGATAAATTCATTTCAATCCACATTCTAGTACAATAGGCAACCATACAAAAAGGAATGCCAAGACCTTTTTATTTCAGCAATATTTTAATAAGTTTTAATATTGTGTCCTATATGTTTTTAACTGCAGCCAGTGTGGGTCGATGATTTATTCATATTATATTATATTTTATTTTATTGTATTTCATTTATGTAAGCCATCCTGAGGCTTTCACGACAGGATGGCATATAAATATTTTAAATAAATAAATAAAATAAATAAGTATCTTTAGAACTGGACTGGAATTTTTTTAACTCATGAAATATTCCCTTGGTTTACAGTTTCACACAAAATGGATGCTTTACTTCCTGGAATAGATCTACAATATGATGCTAATGTCTATGAGTGTGACTCTTTCATCCTCTTTCATCCTTTCATGTAAATAATTATTCTTCTGAGCCCATGAAACAAAACAATCTCTGTTATCTCAGTATTCTTTCGGATGCTAATTAGATATTGCTATCCTGACTTCATATAGTAATCCTGTAACAATATTTCTCACATTTCTGGTTATTTCTTTCTTAATAAAGTTCATTTTATCAATACTTGCAATCAATATTAATCATGTTTCCTTGAAAGACAATTTGAGAACACAGAACAACTGAGCCATACTGTACTTGGTGACTGCTAATAACCTAGAGAAATAAATCATATGGTTCTCTTTGGTCTTTTTTTTTTTTTTTTTTTTTGGCTTCAGATTATTTTCAAGCTCACCTTAAAACATGAAACTATGAATGCAAAAGCCAATCAACACATAACAAGCGTTAAACCCTCTCTCTCTTTTCACCCTGGTAATAATATTAGCTGTCATTAGGCATCCACTGAGCATGAACATTTGAGCAATGCCTCTGAATGATTCAGCTGTTTATGTATCCCCAAGGAAGGAGAGCTGCACAGAAGCTCCCTCTGCGATCTGGATGTCCTAAAATGACCCTCACCATGGGGCAGAGCAGCATCACAGGAGCAAAAAATATGCAGAGTGAAGTGAGTTCAACATTGCCATAACCTTTATTTTTTTATGGTTCACAAAGCTTTGCATGGCAAGGGCACAGCTCCAGATGTTACTGACTGATAGCACCATACTGAATGCAGGAGGTACATTGATGGATAGCTGAAATCTTAGGCCCACCTAAGATCAGGGGTGTAGACCCAAGGTCAACCCAGAAGATTTTGCTTCCCAAAGCAAAGAACAAATTGGCATGCCTCCTTTTCTATGTATAAAGCTGACACGCCTGGCCATTTGATCTTTCAGCATTGGCAGTGGGACAGTACTCTTTACAGTAGAATCACAGAATCATACAATAATAGAGTTGGAAGGGGCCAAGAAGGCCATTGGGTCCAACTGGCAAAAGGACAGTACTCTTCTGCATCTACCACCTGGAGTGTCTGACTCACTATGCCTAATAGTAGAACTGGCTCTGCACGGGCCATTTTTGAAATCCAGTCTTCCTTATGACCACATGAAGAGTGATTATTTCCAGAAGGTCTTAGTTATGATTAACTTGACTAGGTTGTGTCCATTATGGTTTGCTGGTTAAGAAAGAAGGAAGGAAGGAAGGAAGGAAAGAGCGAGCAAGTCTCATTAATAAAATATCACTTCTCCTACAGAGACTTAGTCAGTATACTAGTACTAAACATGGGAGTACTTTTTCTGTTTTATGTGGCTTTATTGAGCTAGTATCACCTGAACAGATGTAGGAAAAGTAGGTCAAGAACTTTATCCGACGCTATTGCATGCCCCAGGTCCACCATCCTTCTTCTGTGTTCCTGATCACATGGAGGATTCTCCACTGAACATACTTAGAATCCCCATTCATACCTTCCTTCTCAATGGGAAAGGCCACAGTGAAGCTGTCCAAACTGGAGATGGTGGGGGTAGCATTCATACGTACAGGCTTGCTCATCCATCCATGAGCTCAGTCCATAATTTCTGAACTGTACTTACTAGAATGCCTCACAGAGCTCATTCCTCAGGTAAACCTGTGAACTGTGAAACTGCAGGTGTACATTTAGAATTGGTGCCTTCACCACAAAAAGCAACAGTAGTGTATGATAGTGCTGGGCTGCAATCTGCTGTCCAATTTCTCAAATGTTTTCCTCCTGAAGTAAATCAACTTTATTACTGCTAATGTCACTAGCTGGTCTTCCTCCTTCCCTTCTGTGCCATGGTTGCTTCCACTTGGTTACTTTATAGGTAGGGAGCCAGTAAACACAGAGACATCAGCATTTTCCCTTCCTTCTTACCCCCACTGTTAGCTGGGCCAGAGTGAGAGGCAGACAAACAAACAGGTCAACATACTGAACTCCATGAGCAAGTTCAGGAAGATGTTTGGTGGACTCTTGCTGCAAGGTGGGCACTCCTCAAGTGTGTAGCCATGCCAACTTTTGTCACAGACCTGACCCACATGCACCCATGGGACACCTCGTAGCTGCACCCACAAGGATTCCACCAGTTTTTTCCTTCTTTTTTTCCCCAAAAGCAATCTCTTCTCTCACAGATTGAATGAGAGTGAAGGGAGGGAAAAATTCATCACAGCATTAGTGTACATTCTTATGATGTAATTTAATAGTTGTGTATTACACTGTTATTACCATTGCACTCTGTGAATTTAAATCACCCTAAAATCTTCTACTTTAGTTTCAGACTGTTTCTCTTGCAGGAAAAAGAAAGAAAGAAAAAAGAGAGCATGATTACTGAACGTTAATCAATAAGGCAAGTCGCCTGCAGTAATTAAGGCAGTACATAAGAGTTCCACTCAGAGACAAGGGATTCCATTATACAGGCACTCTACAATGAAACAACAAAATTGTGCATAGATGATCTAGGATAGGAGAAAAAGCAATAGAAAGCTACAGAAAACAGAGGGTATAAGGCAATACCTATGAAATTATGCTTGTCATTCACAGCAAACGAATAACTGAATAGGAAGTAAGGGAATATCTGAGAGATAATTTGTAGATTCTGTGTTGTAAAACTTTGTGGAATTACTTTACCTAGCATCAGGAAAAGCATTAAATAAAACATATACTTAATAGCCATTTTGGCAGTGCTATGATTAAGACGAATAGCAAACTAGAGAAAAGTGTTTGATCATTACACACACATATACATAAACAACACCGCCATACAAGGCTGTGATGGTGAACAGAAGTGGCTTGTTGTGAATGAATGAGAAAAAAAGGAATCAGTGGGAGAATAAAAAAGGACTAAGTATATCATAATTGTACTTCTCTTTACTTCAGAAGGCACTACAACGTTGAGACTATGAGTGCCAACAGAGAGAAATCCAACCCAAAGCAATGCATGTTCAAATCAATAGAACAATCTTGTTGCATGATTTTTTTCATGGAAAAAAATCTTTCTCTTTTGATGGAAAAATCATGCTTCAGTGGTTGTCTTGATAAGAGTCTAAATATGAGCTGGATTTGGCTTAATGTGCTCTGGAATTAGCCCAAGGAAAACAGACCTAATAGATTTGCCCACTGGCAGTACCTGAGTGATGCAAAGGATTTGCACATTCATTGTTTGGAATTTCTTTACTGTTACACTATCTTTCAGATAATTGTGTTCTCATACTTTAGGAATCTTCATTTTGAAAAGGAAATCACTACTCACTAGATGTTAATTTTCTTATTCAAAGAACTAATATGTGTGCCTATAATCTATAAAACTAATCAAATCTATTATGGGTTTAATATATCCTCTTAATTGCTTACACTGATAAAAAAGCAACCCATGCTCCTTTAGTGTCATTTAATGAAATTAAACAAATCAATCAGAAGATTTCTTTTTCAGTTTTATATTAGCTTTGTGAAAATAAGACTCTTGTTCTAAACAGCAGTGAGGGAAAACAGGCAGTTTGTATTTCCTTGAAAATGCAGAATATTGTGGCAAAAGTTGTCCATCTACAAAGTACAGAGATATGACACAGTATCTTGTTGGACATAAATGTTTATGCTATGGCTATGGAGATAAACTGCTGAGAATCACTAAATTACTGAAAACATCCTGGATCATAAGTGCTCATTTTACTGTCTCTTGTTTAAGTTGTTGCATGGGGATATTTAGCTGCCAGGATAAAACTAATGATACAGAAGAAGTGAAAATCAAAGCACTTATTAGTTAGGGAAAAACAACCACATATTCATCCATGCTGCCTCTATTAAATTAATTTCTGGCTTACATTCATTTTGATTAGCAAGTCCTCCTCTTCACTGTTTCAATGTTGTACTTTAAAACTAAACTTCCAGTGACTTGACACAGGATTTAGCAAGCTTTTAGATAACATAATATCCATCTAACGTGATTTTTAAAATCCAGTTGCTAAATGAATGAATTATAAAAAGAGAAGAAAGTCACATTTAATATCAAAGAATGATCTGTACAAGTTCAAGTAGCGGACAATATACATTTTCCATCAACAGAATTGTTTAATAAGAATCTATCATCAATGCAGGAAATGCTAGAAACACCAGCAATAAGTGAATCATGATGACTTATTTCTTTTTAATTCTATAGTCCCAGCTGGAACAAGGTGTGATTGGAGAATAGTTTAATTGTTCATAGACATCTGTCTTTGGATTCAATTGAAAAATAATATCCTGGGCATAAAATAACCTACAGAATTTTTGACATTTTTATATCTTTCACAATCAAGGCATTGTCAGAAAGTCAGGTAGTGTGGCTCTTTTTTAAAACACACACACAACAACAACATTTAAAATATAAGAAAATAAAGCTCCAGCAATATATCAATAGGCACAGCTGGAAAGCAGATGTTCAATTGAATGCTCTTAGTGCTTAGGGGAAACCATTAAAACTGTTACTTACTCAAATGAGAAATTTTGTAATTTATTGTTCATGTTTTTTGTTTTTCTTTTGGTTTTAATTCTCTGCACTCTTTGTTTCCTTCTTTTGAAGGATGACTTCAGAAATCTCCCCCCCCCTTTTTTTTTTTTCCTTTTTGGTTCAAGACAATGATGCCGGAAGCCGTACCAGTGTTGAGTAAACCTTCTTCAGAGGAATGCCCTGGGCTACTGTCAATCAAATTAGCCCATGACTTATATGTTGTTTATTATCCCGTAAATCAAGGGGATAAATGTGTGTCAGCCAGTAAAAAGTGATATTTAGTATTGGGCATACATGCTTTACATAGGATTCAAGTTGACTTTATTCTTTTTCTCACAGGACATTTGCAAAGGAGCTTTGGCGATTAAAGGAGACATATAATATTAAGCTTTATAAGATATTAGTAACTGTGCAATTCGAGTCTCCTCGTAGCTGTGTGGCAACTCTCCCATTCTACTTTTCAAATGCATGTGAAAGCGTCAGTACTGGCACACTACTGTCTGTGTATGCTTTTCATCTGCCTTATGAATAGTGACAAAAAATAATTGGTTTCCTTGAGCATTCTCCTGGCTTTCATTCCAAAACAATAATAATCATTTGGATGCAACAGCACTGGCTCAAATTATTAGTGAAATGTGCATCCCAGAATGCATGATGTTAAATACACACACACAATAAACTGGGAAAAAGAGCTAAGCCTTAAATTAAAACTGGATCATATTATTGATATGCATGTGCTGCAAAATATGCATTTGCGTGCTGTTGCTGAATTTCTGGACTCCACGCTTCACTGACCAAGTTGTATGGTAAAACTATGGACATGAACCAGCCAGGTTAAGCACACTGGAATTATACAAATTTCAGAAAATTACATACATTCTATTTTATTAAAACCAAAAAGGTTTCACACACTGCATTTTGGGTGGTTTATGTTGACCATTTATTTATCTGCTTATATTATTAAATGCACAACTCAGGAGAAGCTGAACACCCTGGGAAAAAAATTAAAATCATGGACTTGACTCCGCCATTGACATAAATGAGGCTGTAAATGTATTTAATTGCCCCGGGACTGTAGTGCTTTTTTCTATATTTTTAAAATTCCTAAGCTAGACCACTTTGCTGCCATATGGCATCAAAGGCAATTTATAAGTTATTTAGATAAAGTACCTTTTTAAAGCTCATCAGATTTAAAATAAATAGATTAAAATAATGCTACATTCACAGCCATCCTATCATTTATGAGAAATATTCGAACAGTTTTAAAGCCAGGACTGATATACATGGAGAACAAGATCATGTTAGCCTTCTTCACAAAGATGTTTCTGGGTGGTTTTTGCTTTTGCTTTTGCTCTTTAGATTATTTCTTCCTTTATTATTTCTTATTGCTTTCCTATACTACTCAGTAGCCAAAGCTGTCTGGAAGTTTGAAACATGAACATACACAAAGGGAATTCTCATTCTACGAAAGTAGTGTCTTACCCACTGGTTATACATACTGAACATACTTTAACAGGAAAGGTACATGTTTATAGAGATGCATAATTAGGTTTTTCAAAATGTAAAGCATCCTTGCGAGGCTGAAATTTTAAGCAGAGAAGCAGTGGAGTTTGCAGCTAAGCCTTACTTCTGCCAGAAGTTGTTTGATGGTTTCCCATTCAGATCACCAGTATCTGGCAGCTAATTGTTGTTGTTGTTTAATTGTCAAGGGTATTGTAACGTGAACCGTTTTTCTGGACACCAGAAGGCTGGGGAAGGGTTAATCTAGACAAAAGTGACAAAATGTGAGAAATACTAGCTTCCAGCCTAGTGAAAATCTGGGCCCATGGTCTAGGGAGATATCGTCTTCCCTTTTGTGTCAAGGAGGTGAGAACTATCAAAATTGGCCTCAAGAACATCAGAGATAACAGCGACTCCAGGTAACAACTGGCACCTGGAGTCCATGGCTGTCCCCAGGGACTGTGAGATGGGCCATCACTCCACTGGTCTGCTGACCTAGGTTGGGGGGTATAAATCCTGAAGAACAGAGCAGCCTTTTGTTCTTCTCTTAGAAGGTTCTGTTTTGCTGCTGATCCTCTGGGCCAAAGAATGCTGTGGCATCCTTCATATTCTGTGCTGCTGGAAGGAAGAGTTCTGTGCATAACCTAGATGGAAGCTGTTTTGCTGTCCATGTGGGCCAATATGGTCCTGAGAATGGGTTTCTTGGTTGGCTGTAACTTGTCTTGTTGCTGCTGTCCAATTCCCCTTTCTATCACCCTTCTGCCTTTTTCCTGTTTTTACCCTTTTTAGATTCTGTGTTTTAGTCCCTTGTGGAAGTTGTTTTCCCCAAGCTTGGATTTGTCATGTGCTGAATCCAGTAGCTGGTTCAGGGTTCTGAGACCAGGGACTTTCTGGGCAGGATTTGACCCAGGTGGCTGGGGAGTGCAGAATCCTGGCTGGCATTCCATTACAAGTGGACGTAAAGGTAAAGGAGTTTTACTCTGATTAGCAGCTAATACAAGTACTCGATAGACAAATAGTCACCCCCACTATGGCTAATATGAAAGAATCACTACATGGCAACTTTCTAAACAATTTGTAAACATCTTTAGAATGCTTTGAAAATATTTTTGGGGGGAAAAAGCCAAGACTTTCCAGGGCATGATAATTATTTTCATAATGGCATAGAACTGCATTCACAAGTGCATCTCACAGAAATATAATATATTATATTATTTATAATTTATGAAATATATATTTATAATTTGGTATTGAATGCATAATACTGATGGGAAGAATAAACAGGGAAGAATACACTAAATCATGATCCATTTATAGAGATCATAGGAGCCAAAAATAATAATGAGACATAATAATTTTTTAAAATCACATAATCCTGGTAATAAATTTTAGTGCCAATGCAAAACTGGACTAAACTGTCAATACATTGTTTGTGAAGTACAGAGTACAGTAGGCTAATCACCAAGCAGTGAGAAGATGAAATGACAAGGATATTTATAAGGAGAGATACTGAACTGAGGTTACATGATCAACTTGTGCATGGAATAAAACAGTCAACCATGTGAACCATTTAAGCAAATTTAATGATTCGGATCCCATTTGTAGAAATCACCATTTGTACAAATGACACTACAAATATGCAATGTCAGTTCTCAATGTGCATAGCTATTCTGCACACTTCCAGATCTTAAAGCAAAAAGCAAAACCAAAACATTCCTCCATGGTCGTTTCCCAATAGCTGGTGCAGAAATGCTGCAGAATTCCATCAGGCTCGAATGAAACACATTCCCCGGAATTGCACATCCTTACGATAGCATAACGTGATGATTACAAATAGAATATGCCACTAAGGATATAATGCCTTGGTTTAGCCTTCTCCAAGCTAGGTCCCTCCAGGCATGTTGGCCTACAGCTCCCATCATCCTGGAGCAGAGGAAGGGTGGAGAATATGCATCCCTTCAGATGCTGTCGGACCCTCATCAGTCCTCGGGCAGCATGGGCAAAGGGGGTGCGGATGTAATGCCAGTTCTCACGTTAATGTTTCCTGATGGAATGTTCATTCTCATTCTCATTCCACGGTTGCCACTGCTGCTTCAGAGGACATAACTCACAGCTTCATTAATCATTATATACGACCATGTTGTTTCAGTCTCACTACAGGACTCGATGTTTAACATGTAACTGCAAGGCTCGCATTCTTTTGGCGTGAAACTAGCCTTAGCAACATGGCTAAGTGGTCGAGTTATTTTAGCAACACATCGTGCAGTTAACTGCAGAAAACAACGTAGGGATTCAGCGCTCTGGGGAGCAGTCAATGTGATAACATCAAGCCACTCTGACCTGCACACTCAGCAAATCCAGCAAAGATCAAGTGTCTTTGAAATAGGCTCCATGTCCTTCGGGATTACTCCAGGAATTAAATTATTGCTATTTTTCTTTTGTTCCACCCACAAGTTTGCCTTTATCCATCCACATCCGATTCCTTAACCCTGCAATTGTGACAGCTTCCCATTCCAGACAGCTCCGCAGGAACAGTTAAACAGAAATATTTTAGTCTTGCGCTGGGTCTTGCTTTGTGCAGATGTGAAGATTCTTGTGCACCTGGGGTGTCACTGCGGTGGCCTCTCTTTTGTTTTGCACTAGACTCCCAAGGTCAGTACCCAGAGCCAGTTAGAAAAGGCTTGCTCTTGAAATTGAAGAGCAGTGTGTCTCTGAGACCATTCTGAGCCTAGACTTTCTTTTCAGTATCAGTAGCAAACTGAACTCAGTTTTCTCACTCACAGTCAGTCCCGGTTATTCCAAACTTTCTTCATTTCACCTTAATTTATTATTGCTGAACCATTTGGAGTCAGAAACCTTGCTAATCTTGCAAATGACCTAGTGACCTATAAGTAGATCTCAACCTACCCTTTCTCCACTTCTGTCATACAGCACTCACAGTTACTTGATGAGCTGTGACAAACCTGTCTGCTCCCCGATCTCAGTTTTAGGCAAGCAGTACAGTGAGTTTTCTCTTTATCTTTATTTAAATGCTTCTGCATGCATATTGTGCCAATAGCGATTTGTAACTACTTCAGGTGAATCGGTTTAATTGTATGTGGATATTACAGGTTCTATGCACCTGACATATTGATTATGCAGGAATGTTGAGCATTTTTAACATTCACAAAAGGGAGGTTCTTCAAGTCTCCTAGAGTATGCAAGCAATGGACAAGAGAAGGAGAAAATCATTGCCTGATATTTGACAGAACATGTCTTGAGTGATCCAAAGCAGTGACCTTCTATAAGCCCCAGCTCATTGTCCTGGGTCCTGTGTATGGCCTGAGAACCTATGATAAAAGAAGCTGTAGGAAGCCAGGCAGGCTGGGTTTTGTGTGCCATTCAATGTGATTTGTGTGCGAAAGAAAAAGAGGAGTAGAGAGAGGAGAAAAAGAGAGAAATATTAGGTGAGTTCTTTTAGTTCCATTTTTCATTGTTTAAATAAATACATTTTAGATGTAATCATCAAAATATTGTTTCATTACTCAGTGGTTCATGTTGGATTGGACATAAACTAACTCAGTTGCATTAAATTCCCATTGAGATCAATCAGATTTCCTTTTCATGTTGATTCCAAAATCGACTAGCTATGCCTGCATCCAACCAACTGTAATCATTTTAAATCCTTACTAAGTAAAGGGGGACATAATGAAACTACCCAGCCTTAAAGTGTTTCAAATGGAATAAAACATAAATTGTGAACTAATATGATAGGAGATTTCTATTGACCCATTTTGCTTTTCCTTCAAAGACCATTACCCAGTACAGAAGACTTTTTGTCGAAACCATTAGTGGTTATTTGTTTGCAAAATGAGCTTAGAGATCTACTTAGACATAATTTAAATACCATTTAAAACTCCATTAGCTATGTTTATTACCAAAATTTAAATAGAAACTTCTTTGTTGCTTAAAAAATGGAGGAGAAAAGTCAGGAATGGCTGGCAGAGTTAATTAACCCAGTGGTCTTCAGCCTCTTGAGGCAAGGGCTCAACACCAACATGGCTCATTGACCTGCAGAAAATACATTAGGAGTCTTGTACAAAAATCACCAGAAGAAGGAATGGCAGGTACAGACATAAAAACACTCTCCAATTTATATTCATGGGCAGGTTCAGTACCAGGACAAATAGAAACAAACATTTTGAAGAACAGCTATCAAATGGACTACATATCTGGCTTTTTCCTCATGAGAAATCCCTTTCACTTCATATTTAAAGCTTTACTGAATGTGCGTCTATGTGCTGCATAGAACATAGGCATCCTTCTAAACATTCTGTTTGGGTGTACATCCTTTATTAAGGCTTTTGCTCAGGTGTAGTCCATAGCATATCCCTACACACCTGACAGGGCCCTATTAGCAGCATCTGGAAGCTGGTGGGGGCTTTTTGTAAGCCAGCATAGAACCAGGCATTCATATGGATCTCTTGAGAATGTAAACGTAATTTTTGCTTGGTCCCCTGGAACTACCGATACATGCCTACACAATTTGATCAGATCTAGAGTGGAAAGAACTTGGGCCTTCCCCATGTGTTCCACCGATTCATACACTTATCCCATGGAAAAGCATGCAGCTACATGACCTGGGTAACCTTTCAGAAGTCTACCCGAAAGTGAAATACATTGTCAACTTTCTGGATGGGCACAACAGATGAGGCCCAGGGGTTCTCCAGCTGGATAATGACCTGACGACCAGCATTTCATTTACTTACCAGAAGACCTTTTCCCCATCCCTCCTGGCAATGTGATATGGGCCAGTGAGTACGAGTGGAGCATGTCCAGTGTTTCGATGGTGGTAGGTCGGTATGGTGCAGCCCGGCACACTGGAAAACACCTCCTTGTGGTTGTATAACTTCATTCATCTGTTCTAGCTGCTCTTCACTTAAAGTGGGGTCTTCATCCCCATTAAGCCTGCATTGGGGGACCTTGAATATTCCTACATGAGCAACATGCAATCTTGTCCACCCTTAGCATACATGAACACCAGCTGTTCTCTATCTTTTAAAGACAGAGCTTTTATTTTTATTTTTTTTTACAGCCCTTTACAAGTTTTCCCCTTTTGTCAATGTTCTGAGTACGATGGAAAAACTCATGGCACTCAAGTAGGGAAGGATGGAACTCCCACTGTCCATCACATCTAGGGTTAGTGACAGGGGCCTATATGTGTAAACAGTGGGGCTTGTCCTTATGTAGGACCTCTTTCTGGGTAACAATACAGGGCCACTGGGGAGCACAGACAGTGGGTGTGAAATGTTAGGAACTACGGCCACCAAGCACAAGCCATTCCTCACTGGCACTCATGAGAAGGATGAGTATGGGGTCCAGTGGGAGTGTGAAGCTAGTGGAATCTTTGATCTGTGCATCTTTTCTCATTGCTCCAAATATGGAATCTATACGACATTATCACCTCTTGTACATATATGTCTCTTTCATTAAATTAGACATTCTGGGTTGTCTCTAACAATTCTATTTTGACAAATCTACATATTTAAACATACTTGTTTGAACCAACTCCCCACTACACATTTCTGAAGATGTCTGCCATATGTGTAGTGGATCCTGGGTCATCACAGAGTCAAAGGATCAGCACCTTTGCTTAGCAGGGACATAATATTACTTTCCACCTCCCTTAAGAGTCCCTGCTT